>NW_027490103.1:1200000-1800000 GCF_050948175.1 Xylocopa sonorina | reverse complement strand
TCTCGAATGACACCGTTTTGCAAGAGTTTCCCTACCTGGTCACGAATCTCCTCTTTGTGCGCAGGGGGAAATCTATATTGCTTGACATTAATCGGTCTATCGTCGACCGTCGGAATTTTGTGAGTGGTAGGTGTTGTATATCCTAACGTGTCTCCTTCGATGTAAAATAGGTCTTGCGTTTTTTCTACCAACCCGATAACATATTGCCTTTCCTCGTCGTTGAGGTGATTCAGCCTTAATAGTTCGATTAATTGGTTTAATCGAGGTTTCGACGCGGTTACAGGATTTTGCGACGGACGTTTATTTTCGATCGGTGTGGCTTTTATAACGGATTTTGCTACTTGTGCATATGTTAAAGATCTCGTGCTTCTAGAGCAAAGGGGAGGTTCGTAACCGGGATACGGTGTCGAACGCGAACTTGAATTTAATATTTTCCCTTTTTGGGAAGAACCCAACAGCGCGGATTGGGCGATATTTGGAGCTAGATTTGCATTTGATTTTGTATTAACGGGCGGATTTGGATTATGAAAGACCGGGAAGAGCGCGGGGCAATCTTCCTCGGGTATCGGAGATATGACCTGCACTGGTTCCAGTTTCACGGCAGGTAAAGCGATTTTGACCGTCCTATCGGTTGAGTTAATTACTCGCGTAATCGCTTCACCTTCGTTAACCTTTACCAGCGCGTTTCCGAGAAACACGCCAGGCGCGATGTCGAGTCGAGGAATTATCCCCTCTGAAATTTGTGAGTTGATTACTCGTATTTTTAACCCGACGTTCATTCGCGGCGGCAGAGAGACCTTTTCCGAGGGTTTTGAAAAATTTTGTGGCGTTGAGGAGTATTTATCGGCGATTTTCGGAGCGTTTTTCGACGATCGATATACCTTCTCGGCGGTCTTTAGAATGTTTCTCGGCGTAGAGTTTTCTTTTTCAGCGATTTTCGATGTCGTCACGAACGGAACCGGCGGAGGCTTATTTTCGATACGTTCGATCTCACATTTGAATGGGATTGTTTTCCCGTACCACTTTATTAATCCCTTTGGAAATGATATTTCCGCGTCGGCGCAGAAACCCGAACCTAAAATGCCGTCTGGTCCGAGGGGAAAATCATCGCTTACGACATTAAACGGCACTACGCGGTCAAACAAGACTATGTTCACGGTACCGATCGTAGTAGTTTTCCCGTTAGTGACCCCCGTGATTACCACTGTTTCCGACGGGTCGATGCGAGCGAGGGAGGAAAGCGCGGAATGCTTAATAACATTTATTTCAGCACCGGTGTCGATCATAAATTCGGTGGGCTCAATTAGCGCACTCGAAGTTAGTACGACACTCGGCGTGTTTGTTTTCCCTGTTAAATTTATTGCGGCACCGGCTCCACGATTTCCGCGGGGATATCGTTCGTCGCGAGAGAGCGGATGTTCGGATGGGCCTCGCGTCCTGTCTCGCGGCGCGGCGGGAGGCCACACTCGTTTCCCGAATATCGAGTATTATTATAATATTGACGTTTCCGGCATTCGTCAATCTCGTGGCCGGGAGTCTTGCAGTACCTACAGTATTTCTCCCGCACTGCAGGCGGTCGTGGTTGTTCGATAACGGGTCTCGGGGTCGAGGTATACCTGCTATGGGTATTAACGGTACGCGGGTAATATTCGCGTTGATCGGTCGGCGGTTCTCGTTGCGGAAGCGGCCTGGATCGGCAATCCCTCGCATAGTGGCCGGAATTGTTGCAAATAGAACATATTATTTCGGGACGTCTTTCCCGAGGATCTGCGCGCGGGCGAGGATTGCGTAACCTATCGCAATCCAGCTCGTGTCTCTTATGCAATTCGCGAGCGCGTGCAAACGCGTCCCTATGTGACTCAAAAGAATTTATTGGCATCTGGATGCGAATTTCGGGTATAAGACCGTCGATAAAGCATCTGAGTGTTAGTTCGTCGACGTTCGAGAAGCTGCCGTGAGACGCGTACGGCGTTAGTCGCTCGCAGTCTATGATGGCGGTACGCAAATCTTTCACGCGGCTAATGTACTCTAAGATGTGTTCTCCCGGCTTCATAAAAATGTTTGTAAGTTCTCCGCGGTAGTGGTCAGCGGAGCGGATAGCGCCAAACGAATTCCTAAGTATATCGGTAAATTCCAAAATAGTATGGCACGGCTCGTCCTCGAGTGCCAGGTATGCGCGACCTTTTAATTTAGATTTCAGTAAACGCGTGAATGCCCTTTCGCAACCGTTTGGGATTAGGTCGTATGCCCGTTTACACGCCCGGGTAAATTGGAGGACAGGCATATTTTGCCCGTCATAATTCGGTACCGCTTCTAGAGCTTGCTTTAAGGAAAGTTCATCGTGGTGCGAACTCGGAGTTTCTATTTGTGAATTAGGCGATGTTGTTTGTAACAGAGGAAGCGTATCGGTACGCGATACGTCCTGAGAACGGCGAAGAGCCTCTAGTTCACGACGCATTTGCTCGATCTGTTGCATAAGCGAGATTGTATTGTCGGGCGTCTTATTAACGGTCGCGGTATCGGATGTACGTGGTAACGGATCGGCGAGCGCGTCTTGGAAATCAATTGCTCGAGTTACGCGTTTATCGCGGTCGGCATCTACGCCGGCGGCGACGGCTCGAGGTGGTTGGTGTCGCGTTTTTGTTGGCGTTCGCGTAGCCATGGTTTATCGTATTCCTTACGCGGCTGAATTTCCGGAATGAAACACGAGATATCCCACCGCTGTCACCAAAAATACGTGTCACGTCTCAAGTTCGGGAAAATTTCCTATTTGACCGTGATCGACACGTAGCCGTCTCCGAAATCTGCGCGCTGAATTGCGGCGGACGCCGGGTTCTTTATGGCTCGCGAAACACTGGTACGAAACGCGGACGCGGTGAACAAGGACGTTCACCTACCTTTTGATGGCTTGAGTGGCTGCTTTAATCGGCTTTCCTTTGTAGATACCGCTGGAAACGTGGATCCCCCTCCGGAATGGTCCCAGTATACGGGCTGTGAGGCGGAATCGTCAAAGGGATGAGTTTCCAGCGAGACTGCTCGGTGGTGTTGGACTTCTCTGTACTCTGCGGTGAAGACGGCTGTGCAGGACGGCCGGTGTGCGGAGGAGCCACGGCGAGGATGGCTGAATAGCTGAAGATCGGTACTTGACTTTCCAGGCCCGCGTATTCTCGCACCAATCGACGTATGAAATTCTTCCTTCCCGCGCGTCGAGTTCTTTTCCTACCGTCGGCACAACGCATTCAGCCTACTTCCTCAAAGTCCGGATACGGGTCCACTAAGCGGCGGTCCGCTCTAGTTTGCCGGTCCGTAAGAGTGGAAGGTCGACGTAGATTCGCTCGTAGTGAGACAATGGGTCGATCCAGCTAAGCGGCGGTCCTCTCTAACCGATCGATTACCAAGCCTCGACTACGGTGAAACTCGAATGTGTTTAATACGCGAGAACTCGTGGAAGACTTCGTGTTATACTCGAGTGTTGCAAGGAATTGTATTAACGAGAGATATTAATTCTGATAAAATAAAGATATATTCTAAATAATCCTACGCTTACACTTACTGTCCCTATCGAGCTAAGTTAAAATTAGTTTAATATTAGAAATAGAATAACAAGACTTTAGAATTAGAATTGACTTTGATTTAGAAGTTGTAATACCTCCAAGTGAGGCAGAGACTGGCCCGAAGGCATGAGGCTGAAGACCGTTCAGCTTGAGCGACAGACGATTTCTGATCTCTGACTTGCGTGTCCGCGACCTCCTCGGATCGCGCGGCGCGCGAGTCGTTGGGCCCCAGAGTGGGGCGGCCGCTCGGCCCGCGAAGTGGGGCGGCCGGTCGTGGAGGGGCGCGGCTCGCGTTGAGCGTGAGCCGGGCGCGTCGGACGCTTGTTCGAGCGTATCGTAGCGGATTATAATGTAATTTAGAAATTAGTATTCAACATAGATTTGCCTTAAAATTATTCGTGTGTGTTGTTTCTGTATATACATGGTCGTGTAGTGTGCTTACTAGCTACGGACTTAAGATATCTTATGAGTAGACATTAGAGAAGTATATATAATGGAGATTTACAGCTGCTGACTCTGTGCAGTGTGCGATGGCGTCTTCGTGCTGCGGCTGGGGGTTGCGTACCCTCCAACTTCGTCGAGGTCGCGCGTCGTGGCGCGGTCGAGTGGTCGAATCCCCGGGTGTGTAGATGGCTGCCTTGGCTCGGCGATCGGGCTGGTTGCCCGTGTACAGGGGCGCTCGTCCCTTGTGGCTACGTGCGGCTGGCGGTGCGTATGGACCTGCCGGGTGCTGCGGGAGGCGTTGGGGGGTGGAAGGCGGTACGCCGGACGTCACACTAGTGCTTCTAAAAACGCGATATCGCATCTCATTTCTATGTTTCATGGTAAGATATAATATGATTTGCGAAGTGTCATGTATTCCTCGTCTACACTTCAAATGAATGTAAATGCGACACTTCCTCGCTAGGAAATAGCGTCTGCAGATGTCTAGGTATCGTAGCAATAGAGTTCTAATGCTTCTTGAAACGCGATATCGCATCTCATTTCTATGTTTCATGGCAAGATATAGTATGATTTGCGAAGTGTTATGTATTCCTCGTCTACACTTCAAATGAATGTAAATGCGACACTTCCCTGCAAGGAAGTAGCGTTTGCAGATGTCTACGTATCGTAGCAATAGAGTTCTTATGATTCTTAAAACGCGATATCGCATCTCATTTCTATGTTTCATGGTAAGATGTAATATTCATTGCGAAGTGTTATGCATTCCTCGTCTACGATTCAAATGAATGTAAATGCGACACTTCCTTGGAAGGAAATAGCGTCTGCAGATGTCTTGGTATCGCAGCAATAGAGTTCTAATGCTTCTTAAAACGCGATATCGCATCTCATTTCTATGTTTCATGGTAAGATATAACATGATTTTCGAAGTGTTATGTATTCCTAGTCTACTCTTCAAATGAATGTGAATGCGATACTTCCTCGCTAGGAAATAGCGTTTGCAGATGTCTACGTATCGTAGCAGTAGCTTTCTAGTACTTCTTAAAACGCGATATCCCATCTCATTTCTATGTTTCATGGTAAGATATAATATGATATGCGAAGTGTTATGTATTCCTCGTCTACACTTCAATTGAATGTAAATGCGACACTTCATTCCAAGGAAATAGCGTTTGCAAATGTCTACCTAACGTAGCAATAGAGTTCTAGTGCTTCTTAAAACGCGATATCGCATCTCATTTCTATGTTTCATGGTAAGATATAATATGATATGCGAAGTGTTATGTATTCCTCGTCTACACTTCAATTGAATGTAAATGCGACACTTCCTTGCAAGGAAATAGCGTTTGCAAATGTCTACCTATCGTAGCAGTAGTGTTCTAATGCTTCTTAGAACGCGATATCGCATCTCATTTCTATGTTTCATGGTAAGATATAATATGATTTGCGAAGTGTTATGTATTCCTCGTCTACACTTCAAATGAATGTGAATGCGACACTTTCTCGCTAGGAAATAGCTTTTGCAGATGTCTACGTATCGTAGCAATAGCTTTCTAGTGCTTCTTAAAACGCGATATCGCATCTCATTTCTATGTTTCATGGTAAGATATAACATGATTTGCGAAGTGTTATGTATTCCTCGTCTACACTTCAAATGAATGTGAATGCGATAGTTCCTCGCTAGGAAATAGCGTTTGCAGATGTCTACGTATCGTAGCAATAGCTTTCTAGTGCTTCTAAAAACGCGATATCGCATCTCATTTCTATGTTTCATGGTAAGATATAATATGATTTGCGAAGTGTCATGTATTCCTCGTCTACACTTCAAATGAATGTAAATGCGACACTTCCTTGCTAGGAAATAGCGTCTGCAGATGTCTAGGTATCGTAGCAATAGAGTTCTAATGCTTATTAAAACGCGATATCGCATCTCATTTCTATGTTTCATGGTAAGATATAATATGATTTGCGGAGTGTTATGTATTCCTCGTCTACACTTCAAATGAATGTGAATGCGACACTTCCTCGCTAGGAAATAGCGATTGCAGATGTCTGCGTATCGAAGCAATAGAGTTCAAATGCTTCCTAAAACGAGATATTGCATCTCATATCTATGTTTCATGATAAGAAATAATATTCATTGCGAAGTGTTATGCATTCCTCGTCTACGATTCAAATGAATGTAAATGCGACACTTCCTTGCAAGGAAATAGCGTTTGCAGATGTCTACGTATCGTAGCAATAGAGTTCTTATGATTCTTAAAACGCGATATCGCATCTCATTTCTATGTTTCATGGTAAGGTATAATATGATATGCGAAGTGTTATGTATCCGTCGTCTACACTTCAAATGAATGTAAATGCCACACTATCTTGCAAGGAAATAGCGTTTGCAGATGTCTACGTATTGTAGCAATGGATTTCTGATGCTTCTTTAAACGCGATATCGCATCTCATTTCTATGTTTCATGGTAAGATATAATATGATTTGCGAAGTGTTATGTATTCCTCGTCTACACTTCAAATGAATGTAAATGCGACAATTCTATGCAAGGAAATAGCGTTTGCAGATGTCTACGTATCGTTGCAATAGAGTTCTCATGATTCTTAAAACATGATATCGCATCTCATTTCTATGTTTCATGGTAAGACATAATATGATTTGCGAAGTGTCATGCATTCCTCGTCCACACTTCAAATGAATGTAAATGCGACACTTCCTTGCAAGGAAATAGCGTTTGCAGATGTCTACGTATCGTAGCAATAGAGTTCTCATGATTCTTAAAACGCGATATCGCATCTGATTTCTATGTTTCATGGTAAGATATAATATGATTTGCGAAGTGTTATGTATTCCTCGTCTACACTTCAAATGAATGTAAATGCGACACTTCTTTGCAAGGAAATAGCGTTTGCAGATGTCTGCGTATCGAAGCAATAGAGTTCAAATGCTTCTTAAAACGAGATATTGCATCTCATATCTATGTTTCATGATAAGAAATAATATTCATTGCGAAGTGTTATGCATTCCTCGTCTACGATTCAAATGAATGTAAATGCGACACTTCCTTGCAAGGAAATAGCGTTTGCAGGTGTCTACGTATCGTAGCAATAGAGTTCTAATGCTTCTTAAAACGCGATATCGCATCTCATTTCTATGTTTCATGGTAAGATATAATATGATTTGCGGAGTGTTATGTATTCCTCGTCTACACTTCAAATGAATGTGAATGCGACACTTCCTCGCTAGGAAATAGCGTTTGCAGATGTCTGCGTATCGTAGCAGTAGAGTTCTAATGCTTCTTAGAACGCGATATCGCATCTCATTTCTATGTTTCATGGTAAGATATAATATGATTTGCGAAGTATTATGTATTCCTCGTCTACACTTCAAATGAATGTGAATGCGATACTTTCTTGCAAGGAAATAGCGTTTGCAGATGTCTACGTATCGTAGCAATGGATTTCTGATGCTTCTTAAAACGCGATATCGCATCTCATTTCTATGTTCCATGGTAAGATATAATATGATTTGCGGAGTGTTATGTATTCCTCGTCTACACTTCAAATGAATGTGAATGCGACACTTCCTCGCTAGGAAATAGCGTTTGCAGATGTCTGCGTATCGTAGCAGTAGAGTTCTAATGCTTCTTAAAACGCGATATCACATCTCATTTCTATGTTTCATGGTAAGATATAATATGAACTGCGAAGTGTTATGTATACCTCGTCTACACTTCAAATGAATGTGAATGTGACACTTTCTCGCTAGGAAATAGCGTTTGCAGATGTCTGCGTATCATAGCAGTAGAGTTCTAATGCTTCTTAAAACGCGATATCGCATCTCATTTCTATGTTTCATGGTAAGGTATAATATGATTTGCGAAGTGTTATGTATTCCTCGTCTACACTTCAAATGAATGTAAATGCGATACTTTCTTGCAAGGAAATAGCGTTTGCAGATATCTACGTATCGTAGCAATGCATTTCTGATGCTTCTTAAAACGCGATATCGCATCTCATTTCTATGTTCCATGGTAAGATATAATATGATTTGCGGAGTGTTATGTATTCCTCGTCTACACTTCAAATGAATGTGAATGCGACACTTCCTCGCTAGGAAATAGCGTTTGCAGATATCTACGTTTCGTAGCAATAGAGTTCTTATGATTCTTAAAACGCGATATCGGATCTCATTTCTATATTTCGTGGTAAGATATAATATGATTTGCGAAGTGTTATGTATTCCTCGTCTACACTTCAAATGAATGTAGATGCGACACTTCTTTGCAAGGAAATTGCGTTTGCAGATGTCTACGTATCGTAGCAATAGAGTTCTAATGCTTCTTAAAACGCGATATCGCATCTCATTTCTATGTATCATGGTAAGATATAATATTCATTGCGAAGTGTTATGCATTCCTCGTCTACGATTCAAATGAATGTAAATGCGACACTTCCTTGCAAGGAAATAGCGCTTGCAGATGTCTACGTATCGTAGCAGTAGAGTTCTTATGATTCTTAAAACGCGATATCGCATCTCATTTCTATGTTCCATGGTAAGATATAATATGATTTGCGGAGTGTTATGTATTCCTCGTCTACACTTCAAATGAATGTGAATGCGACACTTCCTCGCTAGGAAATAGCGTTTGCAGATGTCTACGTATCGTAGCAGTAGAGTTCTAATGCTTCTTGAAACGCGATATCGCATCTCATTTCTATGTTTCATGGTAAGATATAATATGATTTGCGAAGTGTTATGTATTCCTCGTCTACACTTCAAATGAATGTAAATGCGACACTTCTTTGCAAGGAAATAGCGTTTGCAGATGTCTGCGTATCGAAGCAATAGAGTTCAAATGCTTCTTAAAACGAGATATTGCATCTCATATCTATGTTTCATGATAAGAAATAATATTCATTGCGAAGTGTTATGCATTCCTCGTCTACGATTCAAATGAATGTAAATGCGACACTTCCTTGCAAGGAAATAGCGTTTGCAGGTGTCTACGTATCGTAGCAATAGAGTTCTAATGCTTCTTAAAACGCGATATCGCATCTCATTTCTATGTTTCATGGTAAGATATAATATGATTTGCGGAGTGTTATGTATTCCTCGTCTACACTTCAAATGAATGTGAATGCGACACTTCCTCGCTAGGAAATAGCGTTTGCAGATGTCTGCGTATCGTAGCAGTAGAGTTCTAATGCTTCTTAGAACGCGATATCGCATCTCATTTCTATGTTTCATGGTAAGATATAATATGATTTGCGAAGTATTATGTATTCCTCGTCTACACTTCAAATGAATGTGAATGCGATACTTTCTTGCAAGGAAATAGCGTTTGCAGATGTCTACGTATCGTAGCAATGGATTTCTGATGCTTCTTAAAACGCGATATCGCATCTCATTTCTATGTTCCATGGTAAGATATAATATGATTTGCGGAGTGTTATGTATTCCTCGTCTACACTTCAAATGAATGTGAATGCGACACTTCCTCGCTAGGAAATAGCGTTTGCAGATGTCTGCGTATCGTAGCAGTAGAGTTCTAATGCTTCTTAAAACGCGATATCACATCTCATTTCTATGTTTCATGGTAAGATATAATATGAACTGCGAAGTGTTATGTATACCTCGTCTACACTTCAAATGAATGTGAATGTGACACTTTCTCGCTAGGAAATAGCGTTTGCAGATGTCTGCGTATCATAGCAGTAGAGTTCTAATGCTTCTTAAAACGCGATATCGCATCTCATTTCTATGTTTCATGGTAAGGTATAATATGATTTGCGAAGTGTTATGTATTCCTCGTCTACACTTCAAATGAATGTAAATGCGATACTTTCTTGCAAGGAAATAGCGTTTGCAGATATCTACGTATCGTAGCAATGCATTTCTGATGCTTCTTAAAACGCGATATCGCATCTCATTTCTATGTTCCATGGTAAGATATAATATGATTTGCGGAGTGTTATGTATTCCTCGTCTACACTTCAAATGAATGTGAATGCGACACTTCCTCGCTAGGAAATAGCGTTTGCAGATATCTACGTTTCGTAGCAATAGAGTTCTTATGATTCTTAAAACGCGATATCGGATCTCATTTCTATATTTCGTGGTAAGATATAATATGATTTGCGAAGTGTTATGTATTCCTCGTCTACACTTCAAATGAATGTAGATGCGACACTTCTTTGCAAGGAAATTGCGTTTGCAGATGTCTACGTATCGTAGCAATAGAGTTCTAATGCTTCTTAAAACGCGATATCGCATCTCATTTCTATGTATCATGGTAAGATATAATATTCATTGCGAAGTGTTATGCATTCCTCGTCTACGATTCAAATGAATGTAAATGCGACACTTCCTTGCAAGGAAATAGCGCTTGCAGATGTCTACGTATCGTAGCAGTAGAGTTCTTATGATTCTTAAAACGCGATATCGCATCTCATTTCTATGTTCCATGGTAAGATATAATATGATTTGCGGAGTGTTATGTATTCCTCGTCTACACTTCAAATGAATGTGAATGCGACACTTCCTCGCTAGGAAATAGCGTTTGCAGATGTCTACGTATCGTAGCAGTAGAGTTCTAATGCTTCTTGAAACGCGATATCGCATCTCATTTCTATGTTTCATGGTAAGATATAATATGATTTGCGAAGTGTTATGTATTCCTCGTCTACACATCAAATGAATGTAAATGCGACACTTCCTTGCAAGGAAATAGCGTTTGCAGATGTCTACGTATCGTAGCAATAGAGTTCTTATGATTCTTAAAACGCGATATCGCATCTCATTTCTATGTTTCATGGTAAGGTATAATATGATATGCGAAGTGTTATGTATCCGTCGTCTACACTTCAAATGAATGTAAATGCCACACTACCTTGCAAGGAAATAGCGTTTGCAGATGTCTACGTATTGTAGCAATGGATTTCTGATGCTTCTTAAAACGCGATATCGCATCTCATTTCTATGTTTCATGGTAAGATATAATATGATTTGCGAAGTGTTATGTATTCCTCGTCTATCTTCAAATGAATGTAAATGCGACAATTCTATGCAAGGAAATAGCGTTTGCAGATGTCTACGTATCGTAGCAATAGAGTTCTCATGATTCTTAAAACATGATATCGCATCTCATTTCTATGCTTCATGGTAAGACATAATATGATTTGCGAAGTGTCATGCATTCCTCGTCCACACTTCAAATGAATGTAAATGCGACACTTCCTTGCAAGGAAATAGCGTTTGCAGATGTCTACGTATCGTAGCAATAGAGTTCTTATGATTCTTAAAACGCGATATCGGATCTCATTTCTATATTTCATGGTAAGATACAATATGATTTGCGAAGTGTTATGTATTCCTCGTCTACACTTCAAATGAATGTGAATGCGACAATTCCTCGCTAGGAAATAGCGATTGCAGATGTCTGCGTATCGTAGCAGTAGAGTTCTAATGCTTCTTAAAACGCGATATCGCATCTCATTTCTATGTTTCATGGTAAGATATAATATGATTTGCGAAGTGTTATGTATTCCTCGTCTACACTTCAAATGAATGTAAATGCGACACTTCTTTGCAAGGAAATAGCGTTTGCAGATGTCTACGTATCGTAGCAATAGAGTTCTTATGATTCTCAAGACGCGATATCGCATCTCATTTCTATGTTTCATGGTAAGATATAATATGATTTGCGAAGAGTTATGTATTCCTCGTCTACGATTCAAATGAATGTAAATGCGACACTTCCTTGCAAGGAAATAGCGTTTGCAGATGTCTACGTATCGAAGCAATAGAGTTCAAATGCTTCTTAAAACGAGATATTGCATCTCATATCTATGTTTCATGATAAGAAATAATATTCATTGCGAAGTGTTATGCATTCATCGTCTACGATTCAAATGAATGTAAATGCGACACTTCCTTGCAAGGAAAAAGCGTTTGCAGATGTCTACGTATCGTAGCAATAGAGTTCTAATGCTTATTAAAACGCGATATCGCATCTCATTTCTATGTTTCATGGTAAGATATAATATGATTTGCGAAGTGTTATGTATTCCTCGTCTACACTTCAAATGAATGTGAATGCGACACTTCCTCGCTAGGAAATAGCGTTTGCAGATGTCTACGTATCGTAGCAGTAGAGTTCTAATGCTTCTTAAAACGCGATATCGCATCTCATTTCTATGTTTCATGGTAAGATATAATATGATTTGCGAAGTGTTATGTATTCCTCGTCTACACTTCAAATGAATGTAAATGCGACACTTCTTTGCAAGGAAATAGCGTTTGCAGATGTCTACGTATCGTAGCAATAGAGTTCTTATGATTCTCAAGACGCGATATCGCATCTCATTTCTATGTTTCATGGTAAGATATAATATGATTTGCGAAGAGTTATGTATTCCTCGTCTACGATTCAAATGAATGTAAATGCGACACTTCCTTGCAAGGAAATAGCGTTTGCAGATGTCTACGTATCGAAGCAATAGAGTTCAAATGCTTCTTAAAACGAGATATTGCATCTCATATCTATGTTTCATGATAAGAAATAATATTCATTGCGAAGTGTTATGCATTCATCGTCTACGATTCAAATGAATGTAAATGCGACACTTCCTTGCAAGGAAAAAGCGTTTGCAGATGTCTACGTATCGTAGCAATAGAGTTCTAATGCTTATTAAAACGCGATATCGCATCTCATTTCTATGTTTCATGGTAAGATATAATATGATTTGCGGAGTGTTATGTATTCCTCGTCTACACTTCAAATGAATGTGAATGCGACACTTCCTCGCTAGGAAATAGCGATTGCAGATGTCTGCGTATCGTAGCAGTAGAGTTCTAATGCTTCTTAAAACGCGATATCGCATCTCATTTCTATGTTTCATGGTAAGATATAATATGATTTGCGAAGTGTTATGTATTCCTCGTCTACACTTCAAATGAATGTGAATGCGACACTTCCTCGCTAGGAAATAGCGTTTGCAGATGTCTACGTATCGTAGCAATAGAGTTCTCATGATTCTTAAAACATGATATCGCATCTCATTTCTATGTTTCATGGTAAGACATAATATGATTTGCGAAGTGTCATGCATTCCTCGTCCACACTTCAAATGAATGTAAATGCGACACTTCCTTGCAAGGAAATAGCGTTTGCAGATGTCTACGTATCGTAGCAATAGAGTTCTTATGATTCTTAAAACGCGATATCGCATCTCATTTCTATGTTTCATGGTAAGATATAATATGATTTGCGAAGTGTTATGTATTCCTCGTCTACACTTCAAATGAATGTAAATGCGACACTTCTTTGCAAGGAAATAGCGTTTGCAGATGTCTACGTATCGTAGCAATAGAGTTCTTATGATTCTCAAGACGCGATAACGCATCTCATTTCTATGTTTCATGGTAAGATATAATATGATTTGCGAAGAGTTATGTATTCCTCGTCTACGATTCAAATGAATGTAAATGCGACACTTCCTTGCAAGGAAATAGCGTTTGCAGATGTCTACGTATCGAAGCAATAGAGTTCAAATGCTTCTTAAAACGAGATATTGCATCTCATATCTATGTTTCATGATAAGAAATAATATTCATTGAGAAGTGTTATGCATTCCTCGTCTACGATTCAAATGAATGTAAATGCGACACTTCCTTGCAAGGAAATAGCGTTTGCAAATGTCTACCTATTGTAGCAGTAGTGTTCTAATGCTTCTTAGAACGCGATGTCGCATCTCATTTCTATGTTTCATGGTAAGATATAATATGATTTGCGAACTGTTATGTATTCCTGGTCTACACTTCAAATGAATGTAAGTGCGACACTTCCTTGCAAGGAAATAGCGTTTGCAGATGTCTACGTATCGAAGCAATAGAGTTCAATTGCTTCTTAAAACGAGATATTGCATCTCATATCTATGTTTCATGATAAGATATAATATTCATTGCGAAGTGTTATGCATTCCTCGTCTACGATTCAAATGAATGTAAATGCGACAATTCTATGCAAGGAAATAGCGTTTGCAGATGTCTACGTATCGTTGCAATAGAGTTCTCATGATTCTTAAAACATGATATCGCATCTCATTTCTATGTTTCATGGTAAGACATAATATGATTTGCGAAGTGTCATGCATTCCTCGTCCACACTTCAAATGAATGTAAATGCGACACTTCCTTGCAAGGAAATAGCGTTTGCAGATGTCTACGTATCGTAGCAATAGAGTTCTCATGATTCTTAAAACGCGATATCGCATCTGATTTCTATGTTTCATGGTAAGATATAATATGATTTGCGAAGTGTTATGTATTCCTCGTCTACACTTCAAATGAATGTAAATGCGACACTTCTTTGCAAGGAAATAGCGTTTGCAGATGTCTGCGTATCGAAGCAATAGAGTTCAAATGCTTCTTAAAACGAGATATTGCATCTCATATCTATGTTTCATGATAAGAAATAATATTCATTGCGAAGTGTTATGCATTCATCGTCTACGATTCAAATGAATGTAAATGCGACACTTCCTTGCAAGGAAAAAGCGTTTGCAGATGTCTACGTATCGTAGCAATAGAGTTCTAATGCTTATTAAAACGCGATATCGCATCTCATTTCTATGTTTCATGGTAAGGTATAATATGATTTGCGGAGTGTTATGTATTCCTCGTCTACACTTCAAATGAATGTGAATGCGACACTTCCTCGCTAGGAAATAGCGATTGCAGATGTCTGCGTATCGTAGCAGTAGAGTTCTAATGCTTCTTAAAACGCGATATCGCATCTCATTTCTATGTTTCATGGTAAGATATAATATGATTTGCGAAGTGTTATGTATTCCTCGTCTACACTTCAAATGAATGTGAATGCGACACTTCCTCGCTAGGAAATAGCGTTTGCAGATGTCTACGTATCGTAGCAATAGAGTTCTCATGATTCTTAAAACATGATATCGCATCTCATTTCTATGTTTCATGGTAAGACATAATATGATTTGCGAAGTGTCATGCATTCCTCGTCCACACTTCAAATGAATGTAAATGCGACACTTCCTTGCAAGGAAATAGCGTTTGCAGATGTCTACGTATCGTAGCAATAGAGTTCTTATGATTCTTAAAACGCGATATCGCATCTCATTTCTATGTTTCATGGTAAGATATAATATGATTTGCGAAGTGTTATGTATTCCTCGTCTACACTTCAAATGAATGTAAATGCGACACTTCTTTGCAAGGAAATAGCGTTTGCAGATGTCTACGTATCGTAGCAATAGAGTTCTTATGATTCTCAAGACGCGATAACGCATCTCATTTCTATGTTTCATGGTAAGATATAATATGATTTGCGAAGAGTTATGTATTCCTCGTCTACGATTCAAATGAATGTAAATGCGACACTTCCTTGCAAGGAAATAGCGTTTGCAGATGTCTACGTATCGAAGCAATAGAGTTCAAATGCTTCTTAAAACGAGATATTGCATCTCATATCTATGTTTCATGATAAGAAATAATATTCATTGAGAAGTGTTATGCATTCCTCGTCTACGATTCAAATGAATGTAAATGCGACACTTCCTTGCAAGGAAATAGCGTTTGCAAATGTCTACCTATTGTAGCAGTAGTGTTCTAATGCTTCTTAGAACGCGATGTCGCATCTCATTTCTATGTTTCATGGTAAGATATAATATGATTTGCGAACTGTTATGTATTCCTGGTCTACACTTCAAATGAATGTAAGTGCGACACTTCCTTGCAAGGAAATAGCGTTTGCAGATGTCTACGTATCGAAGCAATAGAGTTCAATTGCTTCTTAAAACGAGATATTGCATCTCATATCTATGTTTCATGATAAGATATAATATTCATTGCGAAGTGTTATGCATTCCTCGTCTACGATTCAAATGAATGTAAATGCGACAATTCTATGCAAGGAAATAGCGTTTGCAGATGTCTACGTATCGTTGCAATAGAGTTCTCATGATTCTTAAAACATGATATCGCATCTCATTTCTATGTTTCATGGTAAGACATAATATGATTTGCGAAGTGTCATGCATTCCTCGTCCACACTTCAAATGAATGTAAATGCGACACTTCCTTGCAAGGAAATAGCGTTTGCAGATGTCTACGTATCGTAGCAATAGAGTTCTCATGATTCTTAAAACGCGATATCGCATCTGATTTCTATGTTTCATGGTAAGATATAATATGATTTGCGAAGTGTTATGTATTCCTCGTCTACACTTCAAATGAATGTAAATGCGACACTTCTTTGCAAGGAAATAGCGTTTGCAGATGTCTGCGTATCGAAGCAATAGAGTTCAAATGCTTCTTAAAACGAGATATTGCATCTCATATCTATGTTTCATGATAACAAATAATATTCATTGCGAAGTGTTATGCATTCCTCGTCTACGATTCAAATGAATGTAAATGCGACACTTCCTTGCAAGGAAATAGCGTTTGCAGGTGTCTACGTATCGTAGCAATAGACTTCTAATGCTTCTTAAAACGCGATATCGCATCTCATTTCTATGTTTCATGGTAAGATATAATATGATTTGCGGAGTGTTATGTATTCCTCGTCTACACTTCAAATGAATGTGAATGCGACACTTCCTCGCTAGGAAATAGCGTTTGCAGATGTCTGCGTATCGTAGCAGTAGAGTTCTAATGCTTCTTAGAACGCGATATCGCATCTCATTTCTATGTTTCATGGTAAGATATAATATGATTTGCGAAGTGTTATGTATTCCTCGTCTACACTTCAAATGAATGTGAATGCGATACTTTCTTGCAAGGAAATAGCGTTTGCAGATGTCTACGTATCGTAGCAATGGATTTCTGATGCTTCTTAAAACGCGATATCGCATCTCATTTCTATGTTCCATGGTAAGATATAATATGATTTGCGGAGTGTTATGTATTCCTCGTCTACACTTCAAATGAATGTGAATGCGACACTTCCTCGCTAGGAAATAGCGTTTGCAGATGTCTGCGTATCGTAGCAGTAGAGTTCTAATGCTTCTTAAAACGCGATATCGCATCTCATTTCTATGTTTCATGGTAAGATATAATATGAACTGCGAAGTGTTATGTATTCCTCGTCTACACTTCAAATGAATGTGAATGTGACACTTTCTCGCTAGGAAATAGCGTTTGCAGATGTCTGCGTATCATAGCAGTAGAGTTCTAATGCTTCTTAAAACGCGATATCGCATCTCATTTCTTTGTTTCATGGTAAGGTATAATATGATTTGCGAAGTGTTATGTATTCCTCGTCTACACTTCAAATGAATGTAAATGCGATACTTTCTTGCAAGGAAATAGCGTTTGCAGATATCTACGTATCGTAGCAATGCATTTCTGATGCTTCTTAAAACGCGATATCGCATCTCATTTCTATGTTCCATGGTAAGATATAATATGATTTGCGGAGTGTTATGTATTCCTCGTCTACACTTCAAATGAATCTGAATGCGACACTTCCTCGCTAGGAAATAGCGTTTGCAGATATCTACGTATCGTAGCAATAGAGTTCTTATGATTCTTAAAACGCGATATCGGATCTCATTTCTATATTTCGTGGTAAGATATAATATGATTTGCGAAGTGTTATGTATTCCTCGTCTACACTTCAAATGAATGTAGATGCGACACTTCTTTGCAAGGAAATTGCGTTTGCAGATGTCTACGTATCGTAGCAATAGAGTTCTAATGCTTCTTAAAACGCGATATCGCATCTCATTTCTATGTATCATGGTAAGATATAATATTCATTGCGAAGTGTTATGCATTCCTCGTCTACGATTCAAATGAATGTAAATGCGACACTTCCTTGCAAGGAAATAGCGCTTGCAGATGTCTACGTATCGTAGCAGTAGAGTTCTTATGATTCTTAAAACGCGATATCGCATCTCATTTCTATGTTCCATGGTAAGATATAATATGATTTGCGGAGTGTTATGTATTCCTCGTCTACACTTCAAATGAATGTGAATGCGACACTTCCTCGCTAGGAAATAGCGTTTGCAGATGTCTACGTATCGTAGCAGTAGAGTTCTAATGCTTCTTGAAACGCGATATCGCATCTCATTTCTATGTTTCATGGTAAGATATAATATGATTTGCGAAGTGTTATGTATTCCTCGTCTACACATCAAATGAATGTAAATGCGACACTTCCTTGCAAGGAAATAGCGTTTGCAGATGTCTACGTATCGTAGCAATAGAGTTCTTATGATTCTTAAAACGCGATATCGCATCTCATTTCTATGTTTCATGGTAAGGTATAATATGATATGCGAAGTGTTATGTATCCGTCGTCTACACTTCAAATGAATGTAAATGCCACACTACCTTGCAAGGAAATAGCGTTTGCAGATGTCTACGTATTGTAGCAATGGATTTCTGATGCTTCTTAAAACGCGATATCGCATCTCATTTCTATGTTTCATGGTAAGATATAATATGATTTGCGAAGTGTTATGTATTCCTCGTCTATCTTCAAATGAATGTAAATGCGACAATTCTATGCAAGGAAATAGCGTTTGCAGATGTCTACGTATCGTAGCAATAGAGTTCTCATGATTCTTAAAACATGATGTCGCATCTCATTTCTATGCTTCATGGTAAGACATAATATGATTTGCGAAGTGTCATGCATTCCTCGTCCACACTTCAAATGAATGTAAATGCGACACTTCCTTGCAAGGAAATAGCGTTTGCAGATGTCTACGTATCGTAGCAATAGAGTTCTTATGATTCTTAAAACGCGATATCGGATCTCATTTCTATATTTCATGGTAAGATACAATATGATTTGCGAAGTGTTATGTATTCCTCGTCTACACTTCAAATGAATGTGAATGCGACAATTCCTCGCTAGGAAATAGCGATTGCAGATGTCTGCGTATCGTAGCAGTAGAGTTCTAATGCTTCTTAAAACGCGATATCGCATCTCATTTCTATGTTTCATGGTAAGATATAATATGATTTGCGAAGTGTTATGTATTCCTCGTCTACACTTCAAATGAATGTAAATGCGACACTTCTTTGCAAGGAAATAGCGTTTGCAGATGTCTACGTATCGTAGCAATAGAGTTCTTATGATTCTCAAGACGCGATATCGCATCTCATTTCTATGTTTCATGGTAAGATATAATATGATTTGCGAAGAGTTATGTATTCCTCGTCTACGATTCAAATGAATGTAAATGCGACACTTCCTTGCAAGGAAATAGCGTTTGCAGATGTCTACGTATCGAAGCAATAGAGTTCAAATGCTTCTTAAAACGAGATATTGCATCTCATATCTATGTTTCATGATAAGAAATAATATTCATTGCGAAGTGTTATGCATTCATCGTCTACGATTCAAATGAATGTAAATGCGACACTTCCTTGCAAGGAAAAAGCGTTTGCAGATGTCTACGTATCGTAGCAATAGAGTTCTAATGCTTATTAAAACGCGATATCGCATCTCATTTCTATGTTTCATGGTAAGATATAATATGGTTTGCGGAGTGTTATGTATTCCTCGTCTACACTTCAAATGAATGTGAATGCGACACTTCCTCGCTAGGAAATAGCGATTGCAGATGTCTGCGTATCGTAGCAGTAGAGTTCTAATGCTTCTTAAAACGCGATATCGCATCTCATTTCTATGTTTCATGGTAAGATATAATATGATTTGCGAAGTGTTATGTATTCCTCGTCTACACTTCAAATGAATGTGAATGCGACACTTCCTCGCTAGGAAATAGCGTTTGCAGATGTCTACGTATCGTAGCAATAGAGTTCTCATGATTCTTAAAACATGATATCGCATCTCATTTCTATGTTTCATGGTAAGACATAATATGATTTGCGAAGTGTCATGCATTCCTCGTCCACACTTCAAATGAATGTAAATGCGACACTTCCTTGCAAGGAAATAGCGTTTGCAGATGTGTACGTATCGTAGCAATAGATTTCTAATGCTTCTAAAAACGCGAGATCGCATCCCATTTCTATGTTTCATGGTAAGGTATAAAATGATTTGCGAAGTGTTATGTATTCCTCGTCTACACTTCAAATGAATGTAAATGCGACACTTCCTTGCTAGGAAATAGCGTTTGCAGATGTCTACGTATCGTAGCAATAGAGTTCTAATGCTTCTTAAAACGCGATATCGCAACTCATTTCTATCTTTCATGGTAAGATATAATATGATTTGCGAAGTGTTATGTATTCCTCGTCTACACATCAACTGAATGTAAATGCGACACTTCCTTGCAAGGAAATAGCGCTTGCAGATGTCTACGTATCGTAGCAATAGAGTTCTTATGATTCTTAAAACGCGATATCGCATCTCATTTCTATGTTTCATGGTAAGATATAATATGATTTGCGAAGTGTTATGTATTCCTCGTCTACACTTCAAATGAATGTAAATGCGACACTTCTTTGCAAGGAAATAGCGTTTGCAGATGTCTACGTATCGTAGCAATAGAGTTCTAATGCTTCTTAAAACGCGATATCGCAACTCATTTCTATCTTTCATGGTAAGATATAATATGATTTGCGAAGAGTTATGTATTCCTCGTCTACGATTCAAATGAATGTAAATGCGACACTTCCTTGCAAGGAAATAGCGTTTGCAGATGTCTACGTATCGAAGCAATAGAGTTCAAATGCTTCTTAAAACGAGATATTGCATCTCATATCTATGTTTCATGATAAGAAATAATATTCATTGAGAAGTGTTATGCATTCCTCGTCTACGATTCAAATGAATGTAAATGCGACACTTCCTTGCAAGGAAATAGCGTTTGCAAATGTCTACCTATTGTAGCAGTAGTGTTCTAATGCTTCTTAGAACGCGATGTCGCATCTCATTTCTATGTTTCATGGTAAGATATAATATGATTTGCGAACTGTTATGTATTCCTCGTCTACACTTCAAATGAATGTAAATGCGACACTTCCTTGCAAGGAAATAGCGCTTGCAGATGTCTACGCATCGTAGCAGTAGAGTTCTTATGATTCTTAAAACGCGATATCGCATCTCATTTCTATGTTCCATGGTAAGATATAATATGATTTGCGGAGTGTTATGTATTCCTCGTCTACACTTCAAATGAATGTGAATGCGACACTTCCTCGCTAGGAAATAGCGTTTGCAGATGTCTACGTATCGTAGCAGTAGAGTTCTAATGCTTCTTGAAACGCGATATCGCATCTCATTTCTATGTTTCATGGTAAGATATAATATGATTTGCGAAGTGTTATGTATTCCTCGTCTACACATCAAATGAATGTAAATGCGACACTTCCTTGCAAGGAAATAGCGTTTGCAGATGTCTACGTATCGTAGCAATAGAGTTCTTATGATTCTTAAAACGCGATATCGCATCTCATTTCTATGTTTCATGGTAAGGTATAATATGATATGCGAAGTGTTATGTATCCGTCGTCTACACTTCAAATGAATGTAAATGCCACACTACCTTGCAAGGAAATAGCGTTTGCAGATGTCTACGTATTGTAGCAATGGATTTCTGATGCTTCTTAAAACGCGATATCGCATCTCATTTCTATGTTTCATGGTAAGATATAATATGATTTGCGAAGTGTTATGTATTCCTCGTCTATCTTCAAATGAATGTAAATGCGACAATTCTAAGCAAGGAAATAGCGTTTGCAGATGTCTACGTATCGTAGCAATAGAGTTCTCATGATTCTTAAAACATGATATCGCATCTCATTTCTATGCTTCATGGTAAGACATAATATGATTTGCGAAGTGTCATGCATTCCTCGTCCACACTTCAAATGAATGTAAATGCGACACTTCCTTGCAAGGAAATAGCGTTTGCAGATGTCTACGTATCGTAGCAATAGAGTTCTTATGATTCTTAAAACGCGATATCGGATCTCATTTCTATATTTCATGGTAAGATACAATATGATTTGCGAAGTGTTATGTATTCCTCGTCTACACTTCAAATGAATGTGAATGCGACAATTCCTCGCTAGGAAATAGCGATTGCAGATGTCTGCGTATCGTAGCAGTAGAGTTCTAATGCTTCTTAAAACGCGATATCGCATCTCATTTCTATGTTTCATGGTAAGATATAATATGATTTGCGAAGTGTTATGTATTCCTCGTCTACACTTCAAATGAATGTAAATGCGACACTTCTTTGCAAGGAAATAGCGTTTGCAGATGTCTACGTATAGTAGCAATAGAGTTCTTATGATTCTCAAGACGCGATATCGCATCTCATTTCTATGTTTCATGGTAAGATATAATATGATTTGCGAAGAGTTATGTATTCCTCGTCTACGATTAAAATGAATGTAAATGCGACACTTCCTTGCAAGGAAATAGCGTTTGCAGATGTCTACGTATCGAAGCAATAGAGTTCAAATGCTTCTTAAAACGAGATATTGCATCTCATATCTATGTTTCATGATAAGAAATAATATTCATTGCGAAGTGTTATGCATTCCTCGTCTACGATTCAAATGAATGTAAATGCGACACTTCCTTGCAAGGAAATAGCGTTTGCAGATGTCTACGTATCGTAGCAATAGAGTTCTAATGCTTATTAAAACGCGATATCGCATCTCATTTCTATGTTTCATGGTAAGATATAATATGATTTGCGGAGTGTTATGTATTCCTCGTCTACACTTCAAATGAATGTGAATGCGACACTTCCTCGCTAGGAAATAGCGTTTGCAGATGTCTGCGTATCGTAGCAGTAGAGTTCTAATGCTTCGTAAAACGCGATATCGCATCTCATTTCTATGTTTCATGGTAAGATATAATATGATTTGCGAAGTGTTATGTATTCCTCGTCTACACTTCAAATGAATGTGAATGTGACACTTTCTCGCTAGGAAATAGCGTTTGCAGATGTCTGCGTATCATAGCAGTAGAGTTCTAATGCTTCTTAAAACGCGATATCGCATCTCATTTCTATGTTTCATGGTAAGGTATAATATGATTTGCGAAGTGTTATGTATACCTCGTCTACACTTCAAATGAATGTAAATGCGATACTTTCTTGCAAGGAAATAGCGTTTGCAAATGTCTACCTATCGTAGCAGTAGTGTTCTAATGCTTCTTAGAACGCGATGTCGCATCTCATTTCTATGTTTCATGGTAAGATATAATATGATTTGCGAACTGTTATGTATTCCTCGTCTACACTTCAAATGAAAGTAAGTGCGACACTTCCTTGCAAGGAAATAGCGTTTGCAGATGTCTACGTATCGAAGCAATAGAGTTCAATTGCTTCTTAAAACGAGATATTGCATCTCATATCTATGTTTCATGATAAGATATAATATTCATTGCGAAGTGTTATGCATTCCTCGTCTACGATTCAAATGAATGTAAATGCGACACTTCCTTGCAAGGAAATAGCGCTTGCAGATGTCTACGCATCGTAGCAGTAGAGTTCTTATGATTCTTAAAACGCGATATCGCATCTCATTTCTATGTTCCATGGTAAGATATAATATGATTTGCGGAGTGCTATGTATTCCTCGTCTACACTTCAAATGAATGTGAATGCGACACTTCCTCGCTAGGAAATAGCGTTTGCAGATGTCTACGTATTGTAGCAATAGAGTTCTTATGATTCTTAAAACGCGATATCGGATCTCATTTCTATATTTCATGGTAAGATATAATATGATTTGCGAAGTGTTATGTATTCCTCGTCTACACTTCAAATGAATGTAGATGCGACACTTCTTTGCAAGGAAATAGCGTTTGCAGATGTCTACGTATCGTAGCAATAGAGTTCTTATGATTCTTAAAACGCGATATCGCATCACATTTCTATGTTTCATGGTAAGATATAATATGATTTGCGGAGTGTTATGTATTCCACGTCTACACTTCAAATGAATGTGAATGCGACACTTCCTCGCTAGGAAATAGCGTTTGCAGATGTCTACGTATCGTAGCAGTAGAGGTCTAATGCTTCTTGAAACGCGATATCGCATCTCATTTCTATGTTTCATGGTAAGATATAATATGATTTGCGAAGTGTTATGTATTCCTCGTCTACACTTCAAATGAATGTAAATGCGACACATCTTTGCAAGGAAATAGCGTTTGCAGATGTCTACGTATCGTAGCAATAGAGTTCTTATGATTCTCAAGACGCGATATCGCATCTCATTTCTATGTTTCATGGTAAGATATAATATGATTTGCGAAGAGTTATGTATTCCTCGTCTACGATTCAAATGAATGTAAATGCGACGCTTCCTTGCAAGGAAATAGCGTTTGCAGATGTCTACGTATCGAAGCAATAGTGTTCAAATGCTTCTTAAAACGAGATATTGCATCTCATATCTATGTTTCATGATAAGAAATAATATTCATTGCGAAGTGTTATGCATTCCTCGTCTACGATTCAAATGAATGTAAATGCGACACTTCCTTGCAAGGAAATAGCGTTTGCAGATGTCTACGTATCGTAGCAATAGAGTTCTAATGCTTATTAAAACGCGATATCGCATCTCATTTCTATGTTTCATGGTAAGATATAATATGATTTGCGGAGTGTTATGTATTCCTCGTCTACACTTCAAATGAATGTGAATGTGACACTTCCTCGCTAGGAAATAGCGTTTGCAGATGTCTGCGTATCGTAGCAGTAGAGTTCTAATGCTTCTTAAAACGCGATATCGCATCTCATTTCTATGTTTCATGGTAAGATATAATATGATTTGCGAAGTGCTATGTATTCCTCGTCTACACTTCAAATGAATGTGAATGTGACACTTTCTCGCTAGGAAATAGCGTTTGCAGATGTCTGCGCATCATAGCAGTAGAGTTCTAATGCTTCTTAAAACGCGATATCGCATCTCATTTCTATGTTTCATGGTAAGGTATAATATGATTTGCGAAGTGTTATTTATACCACGTCTACACTTCAAATGAATGTAAATGCGATACTTTCTTGCAAGGAAATAGCGTTTGCAAATGTCTACCTATCGTAGCAGTTGTGTTCTAATGCTTCTTAGAACGCGATGTCGCATCTCATTTCTATGTTTCATGGTAAGATATAATATGATTTGCGAACTGTTATGTATTCCTCGTCTACACTTCAAATGAATGTAAGTGCGACACTTCCTTGCAAGGAAATAGCGTTTGCAGATGTCTACGTATCGAAGCAATAGAGTTCAATTGCTTCTTAAAACGAGATATTGCATCTCATATCTATGTTTCATGATAAGATATAATATTCATTGCGAAGTGTTATGCATTCCTCGTCTACAATTCAAATGAATGTAAATGCGACACTTCCTTGCAAGGAAATAGCGCTTGCAGATGTCTACGCATCGTAGCAGTAGTGTTCTAATGCTTCTTGAAACGCGATATCGCATCTCATTTCTATGTTTCATGGTAAGATATAAAATGATTTGCGAAGTGTTATGTATTCCTCGTCTACACTTCAAATGAATGTAAATGCGACACTTCCTTGCTAGGAAATAGCGTCTGCAGATGTCTAGGTATCGTAGCAATAGAGTTCTAATGCTTCTTAAAACGAGATATTGCATTTCATATCTATGTTTCATGATAAGATATAATATTCATTGTGAAGTGTTATGCATTCCTCGACTACACTTCAAATGAATGTAAATGCGACACTTCCTTGCAAGGAAGTAGCGTTTGCAGATGTCTACGTATCGTAGCAATAGAGTTCTAATGCTTCTTAAAACGCGATATCGCATCTCATTTCTATGTTTCATGGTAAGATATAATATTATTTGCGAAGTGTTATGTATTCCTCGTCTACACATCAAATGAATGTAAATGCGACACTTCCTTGCTAGGAAATAGCGTCTGCAGATGTCTAGGTATCGTAGCAATAGAGTTCTAATGCTTCTTAAAACGCGATATCGCATCTCATTTCTATGTTTCATGGTAAGATATAATATGATTTGCGAAGTGTTATGTATTCCTCGTCTACACTTCAAATGAATGTAAATGCGACACTTCCTTGCAAGGAAATAGCGTTTGCAGATGTCTGCGTATCGTAGCAATAGAGTTCTAATGCTTCTTAAAACGCGATATCGCATCTCATTTCTATGTTTCATGGTAAGATATAATATGATTTGCGAAGTGTTATGTATTCCTCGTCTACACTTCAAATGAATGTAAATGCGACACATCTTTGCAAGGAAATAGCGTTTGCAGATGTCTACGTATCGTAGCAATAGAGTTCTTATGATTCTCAAGACGCGATATCGCATCTCATTTCTATGTTTCATGGTAAGATATAATATGATTTGCGAAGAGTTATGTATTCCTCGTCTACGATTCAAATGAATGTAAATGCGACACTTCCTTGCAAGGAAATAGCGTTTGCAGATGTCTACGTATCGAAGCAATAGAGTTCAAATGCTTCTTAAAACGAGATATTGCATCTCATATCTATGTTTCATGATAAGAAATAATATTCTTTGCGAAGTGTTATGCATTCCTCGTCTACGATTCAAATGAATGTAAATGCGACACTTCCTTGCAAGGAAATGGCGTTTGCAGATGTCTACGTATCGTAGCAATAGAGTTCTAATGCTTATTAAAACGCGATATCGCATCTCATTTCTATGTTTCATGGTAAGATATAATATGATTTGCGGAGTGTTATGTATTTCTCGTCTACACTTCAAAAGAATGTGAATGCGATACTTCCTCGCTAGGAAATAGCGTTTGCAGATGTCTGCGTATCGTAGCAGTAGAGTTCTAATGCTTCTTAAAACGCGATATCGCATCTCATTTCTATGTTTCATGGTAAGATATAATATGATTTGCGAAGTGTTATGTATTCCTCGTCTACACTTCAAATGAATGTGAATGCGACACTTCCTCGCTAGGAAATAGCGTTTGCAAATGTCTACGTATCGTAGCAATAGAGTTCTAATGCTTCATAAAACGCGATATCGCATCTCATTTCTATGTTTCATGGTAAGATATAATATGATTTGCGAAGTGTTATGTATTCCTCGTCTACACTTCAAATGAATGTAAATGCGACACTTCCTTGCAAGGAAATAGCGTTTGCAAATGTCTACGTATCGTAGCAATAGAGTTCTAATGCTTCTTAAAACGCGATATCGCATCTCATTTCTATGTTTCATGGTAAGATATAATATGATTTGCGAAGTGTTATGTATTCCTCGTCTACACTTCAAATGAATGTAAATGCGACACTTCCTTGCAAGGAAATAGCGTTTGCAAATGTCTACGTATCGTAGCAATAGAGTTCTAATGCTTCTTAAAACGCGATATCGCATCTCATTTCTATGTTTCATGGTAAGATATAATATGATTTGCGAAGTGTTATGTTTTCCTCGTCTACACATCAACTGAATGTTAATGCGACACTTCCTTGCAAGGAAATAGCGTTTGCAAATTTCTACCTATCGTAGCAATAGTGTTCTAATGCTTCCTAAAACGCGATATCGCATCTCATTACTGTGTTTCATGATAAGATATAATATGATTTGCGAAGTGTCATGTATTCCTCGTCTACACTTCAAATGAATGTAAATGCGACACTTCCTTGCAGGGAAATAGCGTTTGCAGATGTCTACGTATCGTAGCAATAGAGTTCTAATGCTTCTTAAAACGCGATATCGCATCTCATTTCTATGTTTCATCGTAAGATATAATATGATTTGCGAAGTGTTATGTATTCCTCGTCTACACATCAAATGAATGTAAATGCGACACTTCCTTGCTAGGAAATAGCGTCTGCAGATGTCTACCTATCGTAGCAATAGAGTTCTAGTACTTCTTAGAACGCGATATCGCATCTCATTTCTATGTTTCATGGTAAGGTATAACATGATTTGCGAAGTGTCATGCATTCCTCGTCTACACTTCAAATGAATGTGAATGCGATACTTCCTCGCTAGGAAATAGCGTCTGCAGATGTCTAGGTATCGTAGCAATAGAGTTCTAATGCTTCTTAAAACGCGATATCGCATCTCATTTCTATGTTTCATGGTAAGATATAATATGACTTGCGAAGTGTTATGTATTCCTCGTCTACACTTCAAATGAATGTAAATGCGACACTTCCTTGCTAGGAAATAGCGTCTGCAGATGTCTAGGTATCGTAGCAATAGAGTTCTAATGCTTCTTAAAACGCGATATCGCATCTCATTTCTATGTTTCATGGTAAGATATAATATGATTTGCGAAGTGTTATGTATTCCTCGTCTACACATCAAATGAATGTAAATGCGACACTTTCTTGCAAGGAAATAGCGTTTGCAGATGTCTACGTATCGTAGCAATAGAGTTCTTATGATTCTTAAAACGCGATATCGCATCTCATTTCTATGTTTCATGGTAAGATATAATATGATTTGCGAAGTGTTATGTATTCCTCGTCTACACATCAAATGAATGTAAATGCGACACTTCCTTGCAAGGAAATAGCGTTTGCAGATGTCTACGTATCGTAGCAATAGAGTCCTAATGCTTCTTAAAACGCGATATCGCATCTCATTTCTATGTTTCATGGTAAGATATAATATGACTTGCGAAGTGTTATGTATTCCTCGTCTACACTTCAAATGAATGTGAATGCGACACTTTCTCGCTAGGAAATAGCGTTTGCAGATGCCTACGTATCGTAGCAATAGATTTCTAATGCATCTTAAAACGCGAGATCGCATCCCATTTCTATGTTTCATGGTAAGATATAAAATGATTTGCGAAGTGTTATGTATTCCTCGTCTACACTTCAAATGAATGTAAATGCGACACTTCCTTGCTAGGAAATAGCGTCTGCAGATGTCTAGGTATCGTTGCAATAGAGTTCTAATGCTTCTTAAAACGAGATATTGCATCTCATATCTATGTTTCATGATAAGATATAATATTCATTGTGAAGTGTTATGCATTCCTCGTCTACACTTCAAATGAATGTAAATGCGACACTTCCTTGCAAGGAAATAGCGTTTGCAGATGTCTACGTATCGTAGCAATAGAGTTCTTATGATTCTTAGAACGCGATATCGCATCTCATTTCTATGTTTCATGGTAAGATATAATATGATTTGCGAAGTGTTATGTATTCCTCGTCTACACATCAAATGAATGTAAATGCGACACTTCCTTGCAAGGAAATAGCGTTTGCAGATGTCTACGTATCGTAGCAATAGAGTTCTAATGCTTCTTATAACGCGATATCGCATCTCATTTGTATGTTTCATGGTAAGATATAATATGACTTGCGAAGTGTTATGTATTCCTCGTCTACACTTCAAATGAATGTAAATGCGACACTTCCTTGCTAGGAAATAGCGTCTGCAGATGTCTAGGTATCGTAGCAATAGAGTTCTAATGCTTCCTAAAACGCGATATCGCATCTCATTTCTATGTTTCATGGTAAGATATAAAATGATTTGCGAAGTGTTATGTATTCCTCGTCTACACTTCAAATGAATGTAAATGCGACACATCCTTGCTAGGAAATAGCGTCTGCAGATGTCTAGGTATCGTAGCAATAGGGTTCTAATGCTTCTTAAAACGAGATATTGCATCTCATATCTATGTTTCATGATAAGATATAATATTCATTGTGAAGTGTTATGCATTCCTCGTCTACACTTCAAATGAATGTAAATGCGACACTTCCTTGCAAGGAAATAGCGTTTGCAGATGTCTACGTATCGTAGCAATAGAGTTCTTATGATTCTTAAAACGCGATATCGCATATCATTTCTATGTTTCATGGTAAGATATAATATGATTTGCGAAGTGTTATGTATTCCTCGTCTACACATCAACTGAATGTAAATGCGACACTTCCTTGCAAGGAAATAGCGTTTGCAAATGTCTACCTATCGTAGCAATAGTGTTCTAATGCTTCTTAAAACGCGATATCGCATCTCATTTCTATGTTTCATGATAAGATATAATATGATTTGCGAAGTGTCATGTATTCCTCGTCTACACTTCAAATGAATGTAAATGCGACACTTCCTTGCAAGGAAATAGCGTTTGCAGATGTCTCCGTATCGTAGCAATAGTGTTCTAATGCTTCTTAAAACGCGATATCGCATCTCATTTCTATGTTTCATCGTAAGATATAATATGATTTGCGAAGTGTTATGTATTCCTCGTCTACACATCAAATGAATGTAAATGCGACACTTCCTTGCTAGGAAATAGCGTCTGCAGATGTCTACCTATCGTAGCAATAGAGTTCTAGTACTTCTTAGAACGCGATATCGCATCTCATTTCTATGTTTCATGGTAAGGTATAACATGATTTGCGAAGTGTCATGTATTCCTCGTCTACACTTCAAATGAATGTGAATGCGATACTTCCTCGCTAGCAAATAGCGTCTGCAGATGTCTAGGTATCGTAGCAATAGAGTTCTAATGCTTCTTAAAACGCGATATCGCATCTCATTTCTATGTTTCATGGTAAGATATAATATGATTTGCCAAGTGTTATGTATTCCTCGTCTACACTTCAATTGAATGTAAATGCGACACTTCCTTGCAAGGAAATAGCGTTTGCAGATGTCTACGTATCGTAGCAATAGAGTTCTAATGCTTTTTAAAACGCGATATCGCATCTCATTTCTATGTTTCATGGTAAGATATAATATGATTTTCGAAGTGTTATGTATTCCTGGTCTACAAATCAAATGAATGTAAATGCGACACTTCCTTGCAAGGAAATAGCGTTTGCAGATGTCTACGTATCGTAGCAATAGAGTTCTAATGTTTCTTAAAACGCGATATCGCATCTCATTTCTATGTTTCATGGTTAGATATAATATGACTTGCGAAGTGTTATGTAATCCTCGTCTACACTTCAAATGAATGTAAATGCGACAATTCATTGCTAGGAAATAGCGTCTGCAGATGTCTAGGTATCGTAGCAATAGAGTTCTAATGCTTCTTAAAACGCGATATCGCATCTCATTTCTATGTTTCATGGTAAGATATAATATGATTTGCGAAGTGTTATGTATTCCTCGTCTACACTTCAAATGAATGTAAATGCGACACTTTCTTGCAAGGAAATAGCGTTTGCAAATGTCTACCTATCGTAGCAATAGTGTTCTAATGCTTCTTAAAACGCGATATCGCATCTCATTTCTATGTTTCATGATAAGATATAATATGATTTGCGAAGTGTAATGTATTCCTCGTCTTCACTTCAAATGAATGTAAATGCGACACTTCCTTGCAAGGAAATAGCGTTTGCAGATGTCTACGTATCGTAGCAATAGAGTTCTAATGCTTCTTAAAACGAGATATCGCATCTCATTTCTATGTTTCATGGAAAGATATAATATGATTTGCGAAGTGTTATGTATTCATCGTCTACACTTCAAATGAATGTAAATGCGACACTTCCTTGCAAGGAAATAGCGTTTGCAAATGTCTACCTATCGTAGCAATAGTGTTCTAATGCTTCTTAAAACGCGATATCGCATCTCATTTCTATGTTTCATGATAAGATATAATATGATTTGCGAAGTGTCATGTATTCCTCGTCTACACTTCAAATGAATGTAAATGCTACACTTCCTTGCAAGTAAATAGCGCTTGCAGATGTCTACGTATCGTAGCAATAGAGTTCTAATGCTTCTTAAAACGCGATATCGCATCTCATTTCTATGTTTCATGGTAAGATATAATATGATTTGCGAAGTGTTATGTATTCCTCGTCTACACATCGACTGAATGTAAATGCGACACTTCATTGCTAGGAAATAGCGTCTGCAGATGTCTAGGTATCGTAGCAATAGAGTTCTAATGCTTCTTAAAACGCGATATCGCATCTCATTTCTGTGTTTCATGATAAGATATAATATGATTTGCGAAGTGTCATGTATTCCTCGTCTACACTTCAAATGAATGTAAATGCGACACTTCATTGCAAGGAAATAGCGTTTGCAGATGTCTACGTATCGTAGCAATAGAGTTCTAATGCTTCTTAAAACGCGATATCGCATCTCATTTCTATGTTTCATGGTAAGATATAATATGATTTGCGAAGTGTTATGTATTCCTCGTCTACACATCAACTGAATGTAAATGCGACACTGCCCTGCAAGGAAATAGCGCTTGCAGATGTCTACCTATCGTAGCAATAGTGTTCTAATGCTTCTTAAAACACGATATCGCATCTCATTTCTATGTTTCATGGTAAGATATAATATGATTTGCGAAGTGTTATGTATTCCTCGTCTACACATCAACTGAATGTAAATGCGACACTTCCTTGCAAGGAAATAGCGTTTGCAGATGTCTACGTATCGTAGCAATAGTGTTCTTATGATTCTTGAAACGCGATATCGCATCTCATTTCTATGTTTCATGGTAAGATATAATATGATTTGCGAAGTGTTATGTATTCCTCGTCTACACATCAAATGAATGTAAATGCGACACTTCTTTGCAAGGAAATAGCGTTTGCAGATGTCTACGTATCGTAGCAATAGAGTTCTTATGATTCTTAAAACGCGATATCGCATCTCATTTCTATGTTTCATGGTAAGATATAATATGATTTGCGAAGTGTTATGTATTCCTCGTCTACACATCAAAGGAATGTAAATGCGACACTTCTTTGCAAGGAAATAGCGTTTGCAGATGTCTACGTATCGTAGCAATAGAGTTCTTATGATTCTTAAAACGCGATATCGCATCTCATTTCTATGTTTCATGGTAAGATATAATATGATTTGCGAAGTGTTATGTATTCCTCGTCTACACTTCAAATGAATGTAAATGCGACACTTCCTTGCACGGAAATAGCGTTTGCAAATTTCTAAGTATCGTAGCAATAGAGTTCTAATGCTTCTTAAATCGCTATATCGCATCTCATTTCTATGTTTCATGGTAAGATATAATATGATTTGCGAAGTGTTATGTTTTCCTCTTCTACACTTCAAATGAATGTGAATGCGACACTTTCTCGCTAGGAAATAGCGTTTGCAGATGCCTACGTATCGTAGCAATAGATTTCTAATGCTTCTAAAAACGCGAGATCGCATCCCATTTCTATGTTTCATGGTAAGGTATAAAATGATTTGCGAAGTGTTATGTATTCCTCGTCTACACTTCAAATGAATGTAAATGCGACACTTCCTTGCTAGGAAATAGCGTTTGCAGATGTCTACGTATCGTAGCAATAGAGTTCTAATGCTTCTTAAAACGCGATATCGCAACTCATTTCTATCTTTCATGGTAAGATATAATATGATTTGCGAAGTGTTATGTATTCCTCGTCTACACATCAACTGAATGTAAATGCGACACTTCCTTGCAAGGAAATAGCGCTTGCAGATGTCTACGTATCGTAGCAATAGAGTTCTTATGATTCTTAAAACGCGATATCGCATCTCATTTCTATGTTTCATGGTAAGATATAATATGATTTGCGAAGTGTTATGTATTCCTCGTCTACACTTCAAATGAATGTAAATGCGACACTTCTTTGCAAGGAAATAGCGTTTGCAGATGTCTACGTATCGTAGCAATAGAGTTCTTATGATTCTTAAAACGCGATATCGCATCTCATTTCTATGTTTCATGGTAAGATATAATATTATTTGCGAAGTGTTATGTATTCCTCGTCTACACATCAAATGAATGTAAATGCGACACTTCCTTGCAAGGAAATAGCGTTTGCAGATGTCTACGTATCGAAGCAATGGAGTTCAAATGCTTCTTAAAACGCGATATCGCATCTCATTTCTATGTTTCATGGTAAGATATAATATGACTTGCGAAGTGTTATGTATTCCTCGTCTACACTTCAAATGAATGTAAATGCGACACTTCCTTGCTAGGAAATAGCGTCTGCAGATGTCTAGGTATCGTAGCAATAGAGTTCTAATGCTTCTTAAAACGCGATATCGCATCTCATTTCTATATTTCATGGTAAGATATAATATGATTTGCGAAGTGTTATGTATTCCTCGTCTACACTTCAAATGAATGTAAATGCGACACTTCCTTGCAAGGAAATAGCGTTTGCAGATGTCTACGTATCGTAGCAATAGTGTTCTTATGATTCTTAAAACGCGATATCGCATCTCATTTCTATGTTTCATGGTAAGATATAATATGATTTGCGAAGTGTTATGAATTCCTCGTCTACACATCAAATGAATGTAAATGCGACACTTCTTTGCAAGGAAATAGCGTTTGCAGATGTCTACGTATCGTAGCAATAGAGTTCTTATGATTCTTAAAACGCGATATCGCATCTCATTTCTATGTTTCATGGTAAGATATAATATGATTTGCGAAGTGTTATGTATTCCTCGTCTACACATCAAATGAATGTAAATGCGACACTTCCTTGCAAGGAAATAGCGTTTGCAGATGTCTACGTATCGTAGCAATAGAGTTCTAATGCTTCTTAAAACGCGATATCGCATCTCATTTCTATGTTTCATGGTAAGATATAATATGACTTGCGAAGTGTTATGTATTCCTCGTCTACACTTCAAATGAATGTAAATGCGACACTTCCTTGCTAGGAAATAGCGTTTGCAGATGTCTACGTATCGTAGCAATAGAGTTCTAATGCTTCTTAAAACGCGATATCGCATCTCATTTCTATGTTTCATGGTAAGATATAATATGATTTGCGAAGTGTTATGTATTCCTCGTCTACACTTCAAATGAATGTAAATGCGACACTTCTTTGCAAGGAAATAGCGTTTGCAGATGTCTACGTATCGTAGCAATAGAGTTCTTATGATTCTTAAAACGCGATATCGCATCTCATTTCTATGTTTCATGGTAAGATATAATATTATTTGCGAAGTGTTATGTATTCCTCGTCTACACATCAAATGAATGTAAATGCGACACTTCCTTGCAAGGAAATAGCGTTTGCAGATGTCTACGTATCGAAGCAATAGAGTTCAAATGCTTCTTAAAACGAGATATTGCATCTCATATCTATGTTTCATGATAAGATATAATATTCATTGTGAAGTGTTATGCATTCCTCGTCTACGATTCAAATGAATGTAAATGCGACACTTCTTTGCAAGGAAATAGCGTTTGCAGATGTCTACGTATCGTAGCAATAGAGTTCTTATGATTCTTAAAACGCGATATCGCATCTCATTTCTATGTTTCATGGTAAGATATAATATGATTTGCGAAGTGTTATATATTCCTCGTCTACACATCAAATGAATGTAAATGCGACACTTCTTTGCAAGGAAATAGCGTTTGCAGATGTCTACGTATCGTAGAAATAGTGTTCTTATGATTCTTAAAACGCGATATCGCATCTCATTTCTATGTTTCATGGTAAGATATAATATGATTTGCGAAGTGTTATGAATTCCTCGTCTACACATCAAATGAATGTAAATGCGACACTTCTTTGCAAGGAAATAGCGTTTGCAGATGTCTACGTATCGTAGCAATAGAGTTCTTATGATTCTTAAAACGCGATATCGCATCTCATTTCTATGTTTCATGGTAAGATATAATATGATTTGCGAAGTGTTATGTATTCCTCGTCTACACATCAAATGAATGTAAATGCGACACTTCCTTGCAAGGAAATAGCGTTTGCAGATGTCTACGTATCGTAGCAATAGAGTTCTAATGCTTCTTAAAACGCGATATCGCATCTCATTTCTATGTTTCATGGTAAGATATAATATGATTTGCGAAGTGTCATGTATTCCTCGTCTACACTTCAAATGAATGTAAATGCGACACTTCCTTGCAAGGAAATAGCGTTTGCAGATGTCTACGTATCGTAGCAATAGAGTTCTAATGCTTCTTAAAACGCGATATCGCATCTCATTTCTATGTTTCATGGTAAGATATAATATGACTTGTGAAGTGTTATGTATTCCTCGTCTACACTTCAAATGAATGTAAATGCGACACTTCCTTGCTAGGAAATAGCGTCTGCAGATGTCTAGGTATCGTAGCAATAGAGTTCTAATGCTTCTTAAAACGCGATATCGCATCTCATTTCTATATTTCATGGTAAGATATAATATGATTTGCGAAGTGTTATGTATTCCTCGTCTACACTTCAAATGAATGTAAATGCGACACTTCCTTGCAAGGAAATAGCGTTTGCAGATGTCTACGTATCGTAGCAATAGTGTTCTTATGATTCTTAAAACGCGATATCGCATCTCATTTCTATGTTTCATGGTAAGATATAATATGATTTGCGAAGTGTTATGTATTCCTCGTCTACACATCAAATGAATGTAAATGCGACACTTCTTTGCAAGGAAATAGCGTTTGCAGATATCTACGTATCGTAGCAATAGAGTTCTTATGATTCTTAAAACGCGATATCGCATCTCATTTCTATGTTTCATGGTAAGATATAATATGATTTGCGAAGTGTTATGTATTCCTCGTCTACACATCAAATGAATGTAAATGCGACACTTCCTTGCAAGGAAATAGCGTTTGCAGATGTCTACGTATCGTAGCAATAGAGTTCTAATGCTTCTTAAAACGCGATATCGCATCTCATTTCTATATTTCATGGTAAGATATAATATGATTTGCGAAGTGTTATGTATTCCTCGTCTACACTTCAAATGAATGTAAATGCGACACTTCCTTGCAAGGAAATAGCGTTTGCAAATGTCTACCTATCGTAGCAATAGTGTTCTAATGCTTCTTAAAACGCGATATCGCATCTCATATCTATGTTTCATGATAAGATATAATATGATTTGCGAAGTGTTATGTATTCCTCGTCTACACATCAAATGAATGTAAATGCGACACTTCTTTGCAAGGAAATAGCGTTTGCAGATGTCTACGTTTCGTAGCAATAGAGTTCTTATGATTCTTAAAACGCGATATCGCATCTCATTTCTATGTTTCATGGTAAGATATAATATGATTTGCGAAGTGTCATGTATTCCTCGTCTACACTTCAAATGAATGTAAATGCGGCACTTCCTTGCAAGGAAATAGCGTTTGCAGATGTCTACGTATCGTAGCAATAGAGTTCTAATGCTTCTTAAAACGCGATATCGCATCTCATTTCTATGTTTCATGGTAAGATATAATATGATTTGCGAAGTGTCATGTATTCCTCGTCTACACTTCAAATGAATGTAAATGCGACACTTCCTTGCAAGGAAATAGCGTTTGCAGATGTCTACCTATCGTAGCAATAGTGTTCTAATGCTTCTTAAAACGCGATATCGCATCTCATTTCTATGTTTCATGATAAGATATAATATGATTTGCGAAGTGTCATGTATTCCTCGTCTACACTTCAAATGAATGTAAATGCGACACTTCCTTGCAAGGAAATAGCGTTTGCAAATGTCTACCTATCGTAGCAATAGTGTTCTAATGCTTCTTAAAACGCGATATCGCATCTCATTTCTATGTTTCATGATAAGATATAATATGATTTGCGAAGTGTCATGTATTCCTCGTCTACACTTCAAATGAATGTAAATGCGACACTTCCTTGCAAGGAAATAGCGTTTGCAGATGTCTACGTATCGTAGCAATCGAGTTCTAATGCTTCTTAAAACGCGATATCGCATCTCATTTCTATGTTTCATGGTAAGATATAATATGATTTGCGAAGTGTTATGTATTCCTCGTCTACACTTCAAATGAATGTAAATGCGACACTTCCTCGCTAGGAAATAGCGTCTGCAGATGTCTAGGTATCGTAGCAATAGAGTTCTAATGCTTCTTAAAACGCGATATCGCATCTCATTTCTATGTTTCATGGTAAGATATAATATGATTTGTGAAGTGTTATGTATTCCTCGTCTACACTTCAAATGAATGTAAATGCGACACTTCCTTGCAAGGAAGTAGCGTTTGCAGATGTCTACGTATCGTAGCAATAGAGTTCTAATGCTTCTTAAAACGCGATATCGCATCTCATTTCTATGTTTCATGGTAAGATATAATATGACTTGCGAAGTGTTATGTATTCCTCGTCTACACTTCAAATGAATGTAAATGCGACACTTCCTTGCTAGGAAATAGCGTCTGCAGATGTCTAGGTATCGTAGCAATAGAGTTCTAATGCTTCTTAAAACGCGATATCGCATCTCATTTCTATGTTTCATGGTAAGATATAATATGATTTGCGAAGTGTTATGTATTCCTCGTCTACACTTCAAATGAATGTAAATGCGACACTTCCTTGCAAGGAAATAGCGTTTGCAAATTTCTACGTATCGTAGCAATAGAGTTCTAATGCTTCTTAAATCGCGAAATCGCATCTCATTTCTATGTTTCATGGTAAGATATAATATGATTTGCGAAGTGTTATGTTTTCCTCTTCTACACTTCAAATGAATGTGAATGCGACACTTTCTCGCTAGGAAATAGCGTTTGCAGATGCCTACGTATCGTAGCAATGGATTTCTAATGCTTCTAAAAACGCGAGATCGCATCCCATTTCTATGTTTCATGGTAAGGTATAAAATGATTTGCGAAGTGTTATGTATTCCTCGTCTACACTTCAAATGAATGTAAATGCGACACTTCCTTGCTAGGAAATAGCGTCTGCAGATGTCTAGGTATCGCAGCAATAGAGTTCTAATGCTTCTTAAAACGCGATATCGCATCTCATTTCTACGTTTCATGGTAAGATATAATATGATTTGCGAAGTGTTATGTATTCCTCGTCTACACTTCAAATGAATGTTAATGCGACACTTCCTTGCAAGGAAATAGCGTTTGCAAATGTCTACGTATCGTAGCAATAGAGTTCTAATGCTTCTTAAAACGCGACATCGCATCTCATTTCTATGTTTCATGGTAAGATATATTATGATTTGCGAAGTGTTATGTTTTCCTCGTCTACACTTCAAATGAATGTGAATGCGACACTTTCTCGCTAGGAAATAGCGTTTGCAGATGCCTACGTATCGTAGCAATAGATTTCTAATGCTTCTTAAAACGCGAGATCGCATCCCATTTCTATGTTTCATGGTAAGATATAATATGATTTGCGAAGTGTTATGTATTCCTCGTCTACACTTCAAATGAATGTAAATGCGACACTTCCTTGCTAGGAAATAGCGTCTGCAGATGTCTAGGTATCGTAGCAATAGAGTTCTAATGCTTCTTAAAACGCGATATCGCATCTCATTTCTATGTTTCATGGTAAGATATAATATGATTTGCGAAGTGTTATGTATTCCTCGTCTACACATCAAATGAATGTAAATGCGACACTTCCTTGCAAGGAAATAGCGTTTGCAGATGTCTACGTATCGTAGCAATAGAGTTCTAATGCTTCTTAAAACGCGATATCGCATCTCATTTCTATGTTTCATGGTAAGATATAATATGATTTGCGAAGTGTCATGTATTCCTCGTCTACACTTCAAGTGAATGTAAATGCGACCCTTCCTTGCAAGGAAATAGCGTTTGCAGATGTCTACGTATCGTAGCAATAGAGTTCTAATGCTTCCTAAAACGCGATATCGCATCTCATTTCTATGTTTCATGGTAAGATATAATATGACTTGCGAAGTGTTATGTATTCCTCGTCTACACTTCAAATGAATGTAAATGCGACACTTCCTTGCTAGGAAATAGCGTCTGCAGATGTCTAGGTATCGTAGCAATAGAGTTCTTGTGCTTCTTAAAACGCGATATCGCATCTCATTTCTATATTTCATGGTAAGATATAATATGATTTGCGAAGTGTTATGTATTCCTCGTCTACACTTCAAATGAATGTAAATGCGACACTTCCTTGCAAGGAAATAGCGTTTGCAGATGTCTACGTATCGTAGCAATAGTGTTCTTATGATACTTAAAACGCGATATCGCATCTCATTTCTATGTTTCATGGTAAGATATAATATGATTTGCGAAGTGTTATGTATTCCTCGTCTACACATCAAATGAATGTAAATGCGACACTTCCTTGCAAGGAAATAGCGTTTGCAGATGTCTACGTATCGTAGCAATAGAGTTCTAATGCTTCTTAAAACGCGATATCGCATCTCATTTCTATGTTTCATGGTAAGATATAATATGACTTGCGAAGTGTTATGTATTCCTCGTCTACACATCAAATGAATGTAAATGCGACACTTCCTTGCAAGGAAATAGCGTTTGCAGATGTCTACGTATCGTAGCAATAGAGTTCTAATGCTTCTTAAAACGCGATATCGCATCTCATTTCTATGTTTCATGGTAAGATATAATATGACTTGCGAAGTGTTATGTATTCCTCGTCTACACTTCAAATGAATGTAAATGCGACACTTCCTTGCTAGGAAATAGCGTCTGCAGATGTCTAGGTATCGTAGCAATAGAGTTCTAATGCTTCTTAAAACGCGATATCGCATCTCATTTTTATGTTTCATGGTAAGATATAATATGATTTGCGAAGTGTTATGTACTCCTCGTCTACACTTCAAATGAATGTAAATGCGACACTTCCTTGCAAGGAAATAGCGTTTGCAAATTTCTACGTATCGTAGCAATAGAGTTCTAATGCTTCTTAAAACGCGATATCGCATCTCATTTCTATGTTTCATGGTAAGATATAATATGATTTGCGAAGTGTTATGTTTTCCTCTTCTACACTTCAAATGAATGTGAATGCGACACTTTCTCGCTAGGAAATAGCGTTTGCAGATGCCTACGAATCGTAGCAATAGATTTCTAATGCTTCTTAAAACGCGAGATCGCATCCCATTTCTATGTTTCATGGTAAGGTATAAAATGATTTGCGAAGTGTTATGTATTCCTCGTCTACACTTCAAATGAATGTAAATGCGACACTTCCTTGCTAGGAAATAGCGTCTGCAGATGTCTAGGTATCGTAGCAAAAGAGTTCTAATGCTTCTTAAAACGCGATAACGCATCTCATTTCTATGTTTCATGGTAAGATATAATATGATTTGCGAAGTGTTATGCATTCCTCGTCTACACTTCAAATGAATGTAAATGCGACACTTCCTTGCAAGGAAATAGCGTTTGCAAATGTCTACGTATCGTAGCAATAGAGTTCTAATGCTTCTTAAAACGCGATATCGCATCTCATTTCTATGTTTCATGGTAAGATATAATATGATTTGCGAAGTGTTATGTTTTCCTCGTCTACACTTCAAATGAACGTGAATGCGACACTTTCTCGCTAGGAAATAGCGTTTGCAGATGCCTACGTAGCGTAGCAATAGATTTCTAATGCTTCTGAAAACGCGAGATCGCATCCCATTTCTATGTTTCATGGTAAGATATAAAATGATTTGCGAAGTGTTAGGTATTCCTCGTCTACAATTCAAATGAATGTAAATGCGACACTTCCTTGCTAGGAAATAGCGTCTGCAGATGTCTAGGTATCGTAGCAATAGAGTTCTAATGCTTCTTAAAACGCGATATCGCATCTCATTTCTATGTTTCATGGTAAGATATAATATGATTTGCGGAGTGTTATGTATTCCTCGCCTACACATCAAATGAATGTAAATGCGACACTTCCTTGCAAGGAAATAGCGTTTGCAGATGTCTACGTATCGTAGCAATAGAGTTCTAATGCTTCTTAAAACGCGATATCGCATCTCATTTCTATGTTTCATGGTAAGATATAATATGACTTGCGAAGTGTTATGTATTCCTCGTCTACACTTCAAACGAATGTAAATGCGACACTTCCTTGCTAGGAAATAGCGTCTGCAGATGTCTAGGTATCGTAGCAATAGAGTTCTAATGCTTCTTAAAACGCGATATCGCATCTCATTTCTATATTTCATGGTAAGATATAATATGATTTGCGAAGTGTTATGTATTCCTCGTCCACACTTCAAATGAATGTAAATGCGACACTTCCTTGCAAGGAAATAGCGTTTGCAAATGTCTACCTATCGTAGCAATAGTGTTCTAATGCTTCTTAAAACGCGATATCGCATCTCATTTCTATGTTTCATGACAAGATATAATATGATTTGCGAAGTGTCATGTATTCCTCGTCTACACTTCAAATGAATGTGAATGCGACACTTTCTCGCTAGGAAATAGCGTTTGCAGATGCCTACGTATCGTAGCAATAGATTTCTAATGCTTCTAAAAACGCGAGATCGCATCCCATTTCTATGTTTCATGGTAAGGTATAAAATGATTTGCGAAGTGTTATGTATTCCTCGTCTACACTTCAAATGAATGTAAATGCGACACTTCCTTGCTAGGAAATAGCATCTGCAGATGTCTAGGTATCGTAGCAATAGAGTTCTAATGCTTCTTAAAACGCGATATCGCATCTCATTTCTACGTTTCATGGTAAGATATAATATGATTTGCGAAGTGTTATGTATTCCTCGTCTACACTTCAAATGAATGTTAATGCGACACTTCCTTGCAAGGAAATAGCGTTTGCAAATGTCTACGTATCGTAGCAATAGAGTTCTAATGCTTCTTAAAACGCGACATCGCATCTCATTTCTATGTTTCATGGTAAGATATAATATGATTTGCGAAGTGTTATGTTTTCCTCGTCTACACTTCAAATGAATGTGAATGCGACACTTTCTCGCTAGGAAATAGCGTTTGCAGATGCCTACGTATCGTAGCAATAGATTTCTAATGCTTCTTAAAACGCGAGATCGCATCCCATTTCTATATTTCATGGTAAGATATAAAATGATTTGCGAAGTGTTATGTATTCCTCGTCTACACATGAACTGAATGTAAATGCGACACTTCCTTGCAAGGAAATAGCGTTTGCAAATGTCTACCTATCGTAGCAATAGTGTTCTAATGCTTCTTAAAACGCGATATCGCATCTCATTTCTATGTTTCATGATAAGATATAATATGATTTGTGAAGTGTCATGTATTCCTCGTCTACACTTCAAATGAATGTAAATACGACACTTCCTTGCAAGGAAATAGCGTTTGCAGATGTCTACGTATCGTAGCAATAGAGTTCTAATGCTTCTTAAAACGCGATATCGCATCTCATTTCTATGTTTCATGGTAAGATATAATATGATTTGCGGAGTGTTATGTATTCCTCGCCTACACATCAAATGAATGTAAATGCGACACTTCCTTGCAAGGAAATAGCGTTTGCAGATGTCTACGTATCGTAGCAATAGAGTTCTAATGCTTCTTAAAACGCGATATCGCATCTCATTTCTATGTTTCATGGTAAGATATAATATGACTTGCGAAGTGTTATGTATTCCTCGTCTACACTTCAAATGAATGTAAATGCGACACTTCCTTGCTAGGAAATAGCGTCTGCAGATGTCTAGGTATCGTAGCAATAGAGTTCTAATGCTTCTTAAAACGCGATATCGCATCTCATTTCTATATTTCATGGTAAGATATAATATGATTTGCGAAGTGTTATGTATTCCTCGTCCACACTTCAAATGAATGTAAATGCGACACTTCCTTGCAAGGAAATAGCGTTTGCAAATGTCTACCTATCGTAGCAATAGTGTTCTAATGCTTCTTAAAACGCGATATCGCATCTCATTTCTATGTTTCATGATAAGATATAATATGATTTGCGAAGTGTCATGTATTCCTCGTCTACACTTCAAATGAATGTGAATGCGACACTTTCTCGCTAGGAAATAGCGTTTGCAGATGCCTACGTATCGTAGCAATAGATTTCTAATGCTTCTAAAAACGCGAGATCGCATCCCATTTCTATGTTTCATGGTAAGGTATAAAATGATTTGCGAAGTGTTATGTATTCCTCGTCTACACTTCAAATGAATGTAAATGCGACACTTCCTTGCTAGGAAATAGCGTCTGCAGATGTCTAGGTATCGTAGCAATAGAGTTCTAATGCTTCTTAAAACGCGATATCGCATCTCATTTCTACGTTTCATGGTAAGATATAATATGATTTGCGAAGTGTTATGTATTCCTCGTCTACACTTCAAATGAATGTTAATGCGACACTTCCTTGCAAGGAAATAGCGTTTGCAGATGTCTACGTATCGTAGCAATAGAGTTCTAATGCTTCTTAAAACGCGATATCGCATCTCATTTCTATGTTTCATGGTAAGATATAATATGACTTGCGAAGTGTTATGTATTCCTCGTCTACACTTCAAATGAATGTAAATGCGACACTTTCTCGCTAGGAAATAGCGTTTGCAGATGCCTACGTATCGTAGCAATAGATTTCTAATGCTTCTTAAAACGCGAGATCGCATCCCATTTCTATATTTCATGGTAAGATATAAAATGATTTGCGAAGTGTTATGTATTCCTCGTCTACACATGAACTGAATGTAAATGCGACACTTCCTTGCAAGGAAATAGCGTTTGCAAATGTCTACCTATCGTAGCAATAGTGTTCTAATGCTTCTTAAAACGCGATATCGCATCTCATTTCTATGTTTCATGATAAGATATAATATGATTTGTGAAGTGTCATGTATTCCTCGTCTACACTTCAAATGAATGTAAATACGACACTTCCTTGCAAGGAAATAGCGTTTGCAGATGTCTACGTATCGTAGCAATAGAGTTCTAATGCTTCTTAAAACGCGATATCGCATCTCATTTCTATGTTTCATGGTAAGATATAATATGATTTGCGGAGTGTTATGTATTCCTCGCCTACACATCAAATGAATGTAAATGCGACACTTCCTTGCAAGGAAATAGCGTTTGCAGATGTCTACGTATCGTAGCAATAGAGTTCTAATGCTTCTTAAAACGCGATATCGCATCTCATTTCTATGTTTCATGGTAAGATATAATATGACTTGCGAAGTGTTATGTATTCCTCGTCTACACTTCAAATGAATGTAAATGCGACACTTCCTTGCTAGGAAATAGCGTCTGCAGATGTCTAGGTATCGTAGCAATAGAGTTCTAATGCTTCTTAAAACGCGATATCGCATCTCATTTCTATATTTCATGGTAAGATATAATATGATTTGCGAAGTGTTATGTATTCCTCGTCCACACTTCAAATGAATGTAAATGCGACACTTCCTTGCAAGGAAATAGCGTTTGCAAATGTCTACCTATCGTAGCAATAGTGTTCTAATGCTTCTTAAAACGCGATATCGCATCTCATTTCTATGTTTCATGATAAGATATAATATGATTTGCGAAGTGTCATGTATTCCTCGTCTACACTTCAAATGAATGTGAATGCGACACTTTCTCGCTAGGAAATAGCGTTTGCAGATGCCTACGTATCGTAGCAATAGATTTCTAATGCTTCTAAAAACGCGAGATCGCATCCCATTTCTATGTTTCATGGTAAGGTATAAAATGATTTGCGAAGTGTTATGTATTCCTCGTCTACACTTCAAATGAATGTAAATGCGACACTTCCTTGCTAGGAAATAGCGTCTGCAGATGTCTAGGTATCGTAGCAATAGAGTTCTAATGCTTCTTAAAACGCGATATCGCATCTCATTTCTACGTTTCATGGTAAGATATAATATGATTTGCGAAGTGTTATGTATTCCTCGTCTACACTTCAAATGAATGTTAATGCGACACTTCCTTGCAAGGAAATAGCGTTTGCAAATGTCTACGTATCGTAGCAATAGAGTTCTAATGCTTCTTAAAACGCGACATCGCATCTCATTTCTATGTTTCATGGTAAGATATATTATGATTTGCGAAGTGTTATGTTTTCCTCGTCTACACTTCAAATGAATATGAATGCGACACTTTCTCGCTAGGAAATAGCGTTTGCAGATGCCTACGTATCGTAGCAATAGATTTCTAATGCTTCTTAAAACGCGAGATCGCATCCCATTTCTATATTTCATGGTAAGATATAAAATGATTTGCGAAGTGTTATGTATTCCTCGTCTACACTTCAAATGAATGTAAATGCGACACTTCCTTGCTAGGAAATAGCGTCTGCAGATGTCTAGGTATCGTAGCAATAGAGTTCTAATGCCTCTTAAAACGCGATATCGCATCTCATTTCTATGTTTCATGGTAAGATATAATATGATTTGCGAAGTGTTATGTATTCCTCGTCTACACATCAAATGAATGTAAATGCGACACTTCCTTGCAAGGAAATAGCGTTTGCAGATGTCTACGTATCGTAGCAATAGAGTTCTAATGCTTCTTAAAACGCGATATCGCATCTCATTTCTATGTTTCATGGTAAGATATAATATGACTTGCGAAGTGTTATGTATTCCTCGTCTACACTTCAAATGAATGTAAATGCGACACTTCCTTGCTAGGAAATAGCGTTTGCAGATGTCTACGTATCGAAGCAATAGAGTTCAAATGCTTCTTAAAACGAGATATTGCATCTCATATCTATGTTTCATGATAAGATATAATATTCATTGTGAAGTGTTATGCATTCCTCGTCTACGATTCAAATGAATGTAAATGCGACACTTCTTTGCGAGGAAATAGCGTTTGCAGATGTCTACGTATCGTAGCCATAGAGTTCTTATGATTCTTAAAACGCGATATCGCATCTCATTTCTATGTTTCATGGAAAGATATAATATGATTTGCGAAGTGTTATGTATTCCTCGTCTACACATCAAATGAATGTAAATGCGACACTTCTTTGCAAGGAAATAGCGTTTGCAGATGTCTTCGTATCGTAGCAATAGAGTTCTTATGATTCTTAAAACGCGATATCGAATCTCATTTCTATGTTTCATGGTAAGATATAATATGATTTGCGAAGTGTTATGTATTCCTCGTCTACACTTCAAATGAATGTAAATGCGACACTTCCTTGCTAGGAAATAGCGTCTGCAGATGTCTAGGTATCGTAGCAATAGAGTTCTAATGCTTCTTAAAACGCGATATCGCATCTCATTTCTATGTTTCATGGTAAGATATAATATGATTTGCGAAGTGTTATGTACTCCTCGTCTACACTTCAAATGAATGTAAATGCGACACTTCCTTGCAAGGAAATAGCGTTTGCAAATTTCTACGTATCGTAGCAATAGAGTTCTAATGCTTCTTAAAACGCGATATCGCATCTCATTTCTATGTTTCATGGTAAGATATAATATGATTTGCGAAGTGTTATGTTTTCCTCTTCTACACTTCAAATGAATGTGAATGCGACACTTTCTCGCTAGGAAATAGCGTTTGCAGATGCCTACGTATCGTAGCAATAGATTTCTAATGCTTCTTAAAACGCGAGATCGCATCCCATTTCTATGTTTCATGGTAAGGTATAAAATGATTTGCGAAGTGTTATGTATTCCTCGTCTACACTTCAAATGAATGTAAATGCGACACTTCCTTGCTAGGAAATAGCGTCTGCAGATGTCTAGGTATCGTAGCAATAGAGTTCTAATGCTTCTTAAAACGCGATATCGCATCTCATTTCTATGTTTCATGGTAAGATATAATATGATTTGCGAAGTGTTATGCATTCCACGTCTACACTTCAAATGAATGTAAATGCGACACTTCCTTGCAAGGAAATAGCGTTTGCAAATGTCTACGTATCGTAGCAATAGAGTTCTAATGCTTCTTAAAACGCGATATCGCATCTCATTTCTATGTTTCATGGTAAGATATAATATGATTTGCGAAGTGTTATGTTTTCCTCGTCTACACTTCAAATGAACGTGAATGCGACACTTTCTCGCTAGGAAATAGCGTTTGCAGATGCCTACGTAGCGTAGCAATAGATTTCTAATGCTTCTGAAAACGCGAGATCGCATCCCATTTCTATGTTTCATGGTAAGATATAAAATGATTTGCGAAGTGTTAGGTATTCCTCGTCTACAATTCAAATGAATGTAAATGCGACACTTCCTTGCTAGGAAATAGCGTCTGCAGATGTCTAGGTATCGTAGCAATAGAGTTCTAATGCTTCTTAAAACGAGATATTGCATTTCATATCTATGTTTCATGATAAGATATAATATTCATTGTGAAGTGTTATGCATTCCTCGTCTACACTTCAAATGAATGTAAATGCGACACTTCCTTGCAAGGAAATAGCGTTTGCAGATGTCTACGTATCGTAGCAATAGAGTTCTTATGATTCTTAAAACGCGATATCGCATCTCATTTCTATGTTTCATGGTAAGATATAATATGATTTGCGAAGTGTTATGTATTCCTCGTCTACACATGAACTGAATGTAAATGCGACACTTCCTTGCAAGGAAATAGCGTTTGCAAATGTCTACCTATCGTAGCAATAGAGTTCTAATGCTTCTTAAAACGCGATATCGCATCTCATTTCTATGTTTCATGGTAAGATATAATATGATTTGCGAAGTGTTATGTTTTCCTCGTCTACACTTCAAATGAACGTGAATGCGACACTTTCTCGCTAGGAAATAGCGTTTGCAGATGCCTACGTAGCGTAGCAATAGATTTCTAATGCTTCTGAAAACGCGAGATCGCATCCCATTTCTATGTTTCATGGTAAGATATAAAATGATTTGCGAAGTGTTAGGTATTCCTCGTCTACAATTCAAATGAATGTAAATGCGACACTTCCTTGCTAGGAAATAGCGTCTGCAGATGTCTAGGTATCGTAGCAATAGAGTTCTAATGCTTCTTAAAACGAGATATTGCATTTCATATCTATGTTTCATGATAAGATATAATATTCATTGTGAAGTGTTATGCATTCCTCGTCTACACTTCAAATGAATGTAAATGCGACACTTCCTTGCAAGGAAATAGCGTTTGCAGATGTCTACGTATCGTAGCAATAGAGTTCTTATGATTCTTAAAACGCGATATCGCATCTCATTTCTATGTTTCATGGTAAGATATAATATGATTTGCGAAGTGTTATGTATTCCTCGTCTACACATGAACTGAATGTAAATGCGACACTTCCTTGCAAGGAAATAGCGTTTGCAAATGTCTACCTATCGTAGCAATAGTGTTCTAATGCTTCTTAAAACGCGATATCGCATCTCATTTCTATGTTTCATGATAAGATATAATATAATTTGTGAAGTGTCATGTATTCCTCGTCTACACTTCAAATGAATGTAAATACGACACTTCCTTGCAAGGAAATAGCGTTTGCAGATGTCTACGTATCGTAGCAATAGAGTTCTAATGCTTCTTAAAACGCGATATCGCATCTCATTTCTATGTTTCATGGTAAGATATAATATGATTTGCGGAGTGTTATGTATTCCTCGCCTACACATCAAATGAATGTAAATGCGACACTTCCTTGCAAGGAAATAGCGTTTGCAGATGTCTACGTATCGTAGCAATAGAGTTCTAATGCTTCTTAAAACGCGAGATCGCATCCCATTTCTATGTTTCATGGTAAGGTATAAAATGATTTGCGAAGTGTTATGTATTCCTCGTCTACACTTCAAATGAATGTAAATGCGACACTTCCTTTCTAGGAAATAGCGTCTGCAGATGTCTAGGTATCGTAGCAATAGAGTTCTAATGCTTCTTAAAACGCGATATCGCATCTCATTTCTATGTTTCATGGTAAGATATAATATGATTTGCGAAGTGTTATGTATTCCTCGTCTACACTTCAAATGAATGTAAATGCGACACTTCCTTGCAAGGAAATAGCGTTTGCAAATGTCTACGTATCGTAGCAATAGAGTTCTAATGCTGCTTAAAACGCGATATCGCATCTCATTTCTATGTTTCATGGTAAGATATAATATGATTTGCGAAGTGTTATGTTTTCCTCGTCTACACTTCAAATGAATGTGAATGCGACACTTTCTCGCTAGGAAATAGCGTTTGCAGATGCCTACGTATCGTAGCAATAGATTTCTAATGCTTCTTAAAACGCGAGATCGCATCCCATTTCTATGTTTCATGGTAAGATATAAAATGATTTGCGAAGTGTTATGTATTCCTCGTCTACACTTCAAATGAATGTAAATGCGACACTTCCTTGCTAGGAAATAGCGTCTGCAGATGTCTAGGTATCGTAGCAATAGAGTTCTAATGCTTCTTAAAACGAGATATTGCATTTCATATCTATGTTTCATGATAAGATATAATATTCATTGTGAAGTGTTATGCATTCCTCGTCTACACTTCAAATGAATGTAAATGCGACACTTCCTTGCAAGGAAATAGCGTTTGCAGATATCTACGTATCGTAGCAATAGAGTTCCTATGATTCTTAAAACGCGATATCGCATCTCATTTCTATGTTTCATGGTAAGATATAATATGATTTGCGAAGTGCTATGTATTCCTCGTCTACACATGAAATGAATGTAAATGCGACACTTCCTTGCAAGGAAATAGCGTTTGCAAATGTCTACCTATCGTAGCAATAGTGTTCTAATGCTTCTTAAAACGCGATATCGCATCTCATTTCTATGTTTCATGATAAGATATAATATGATTTGCGAAGTGTCATGTATTCCTCGTCTACACTTCAAATGAATGTAAATGCGACACTTCTATGCAAGGAAATAGCGTCTGCAGATGTCTACGTATCGTAGCAATAGAGTTCTAATGCTTCTTAAAACGCGATATCGCATCTCATTTCTATGTTTCATGGTAATATATAATATGATTTGCGAAGTGTTATGTATTCCTCGTCTACACTTCAAATGAATGTAAATGCGACGCTTCCTTGCAAGGAAATAGCGTTTGCAAATGTCTACCTATCGCAGCAATAGTGTTCTAATGCTTCTTAAAACGCGATATCGCATCTCATTTCTATGTTTCATGATAAGATATAATATGATTTGCGAAGTGTCATGTATTCCTCGTCTACACTTCAAATGAATGTAAATGCGACACTTCCTTGCAAGGAAATAGCGTTTGCAGATGTCTACGTATCGTAGCAATAGAGTTCTAATGCTTCTTAAAACGCGATATCGCATCTCATTTCTATGTTTCATGGTAAGATATAATATGATTTGCGAAGTGTTATGTATTCCTCGTCTACACATCAACTGAATGTAATTGCGACACTTCCTTGCAAGGAAATAGCGCTTGCAGATGTCTACGTATCGTAGCAATAGTGTTCTTATGATTCTTAAAACGCGATATCGCATCTCATTTCTATGTTTCATGGTAAGATATAATATGATTTGCTAAGTGTTATGTATTCCTCGTCTACACTTCAAATGAATGTAAATGCGACACTTCCTTGCAAGGAAATAGCGTTTGCAAATGTCTACCTATCGTAGCAATAGTGTTCTAATGCTTCTTAAAACGCAATATCGCATCTCATTTCTATGTTTCATGATAAGATATAATATGATTTGCGAAGTGTCATGTATTCCTCGTCTACACTTCAAATGAATGTAAATGCGACACTTCTATGCAAGGAAATAGCGTCTGCAGATGTCTACGTATCGTAGCAATAGAGTTCTAATGCTTCTTAAAACGCGATATCGCATCTCATTTCTATGTTTCATGGTAATATATAATATGATTTGCGAAGTGTTATGTATTCCTCGTCTACACTTCAAATGAATGTAAATGCGACGCTTCCTTGCAAGGAAATAGCGTTTGCAGATGTCTACGTATCGTAGCAATAGAGTTCTAATGCTTCTTAAAACGCGATATCGCATCTCATTTCTATGTTTCATGGTAAGATATAATATTATTTGCGAAGTGTTATGTATTCCTCGTCTACACATCAAATGAATGTAAATGCGACACTTCCTTGCTAGGAAATAGCGTCTGCAGATGTCTAGGTATCGTAGCAATAGAGTTCTAATGCTTCTTAAAACGCGATATCGCATCTCATTTCTATGTTTCATGGTAAGATATAATATGATTTGCGAAGTGTTATGTATTCCTCGTCTACACTTCAAATGAATGTAAATGCGACACTTCCTTGCAAGGAAATAGCGTTTGCAGATGTCTGCGTATCGTAGCAATAGAGTTCTAATGCTTCTTAAAACGCGATATCGCATCTCATTTCTATGTTTCATGGTAAGATATAATATGATATGCGAAGTGTTATGTATTCCTCGTCTACACATCAACTGAATGTAAATGCGACACTTCCTTGCAAGGAAATAGCGCTTGCAGATGTCTACGTATCGTAGCAATAGAGTTCTTATGATTCTTAAAACGCGATATCGCATCTCATTTCTATGTTTCATGGTAAGATATAATATGATTTGCGAAGTGTTATGTATTCCTCGTCTACACTTCAAATGAATGTAAATGCGACACTTCTTTGCAAGGAAATAGCGTTTGCAGATGTCTACGTATCGAAGCAATAGAGTTCAAATGCTTCTTAAAACGAGATATTGCATCTCATATCTATGTTTCATGATAAGATATAATATTCATTGCGAAGTGTTATGCATTCCTCGTCTACGATTCAAGTGAATGTAAATGCGACACTTCCTTGCAAGGAAATAGCGTTTGCAGATGTCTACGTATCGTAGCAATAGAGTTCCTATGATCCTTAGAACGCGATATCGCATCTCATTTCTATGTTTCATGGTAAGATATAATATGATTTGCGAAGTGCTATGTATTCCTCGTCTACACATGAAATGAATGTAAATGCGACACTTCCTTGCAAGGAAATAGCGTTTGCAAATGTCTACCTATCGTAGCAATAGTGTTCTAATGCTTCTTAAAACGCGATATCGCATCTCATTTCTATGTTTCATGATAAGATATAATATGATTTGCGAAGTGTCATGTATTCCTCGTCTACACTTCAAATGAATGTAAATGCGACACTTCCTTGCAAGGAAATAGCGTTTGCAGATGTCTACGTATCGTAGCAATAGAGTTCTAATGCTTCTTAAAACGCGATATCGCATCTCATTTCTATGTTTCATGGTAAGATATAATATTATTTGCGAAGTGTTATGTATTCCTCGTCTACACATCAAATGAATGTAAATGCGACACTTCCTTGCTAGGAAATAGCGTCTGCAGATGTCTAGGTATCGTAGCAATAGAGTTCTAATGCTTCTTAAAACGCGATATCGCATCTCATTTCTATGTTTCAAGTTCAGATATAATATGATTTGCGAAGTGTTATGTATTCCTCGTCTACACTTCAAATGAATGTAAATGCGACACTTCCTTGCAAGGAAATAGCGTTTGCAAATGTCTACCTATCGTAGCAATAGTGTTCTAATGCTTCTTAAAACGCGATATCGCATCTCATTTCTATGTTTCATGATAAGATATAATATGATTTGCGAAGTGTCATGTATTCCTCGTCTACACTTCAAATGAATGTAAATGCGACACTTCTATGCAAGGAAATAGCGTCTGCAGATGTCTACGTATCGTAGCAATAGAGTTCTAATGCTTCTTAAAACGCGATATCGCATCTCATTTCTATGTTTCATGGTAATATATAATATGATTTGCGAAGTGTTATGTATTCCTCGTCTACACTTCAAATGAATGTAAATGCGACGCTTCCTTGCAAGGAAATAGCGTTTGCAAATGTCTACCTATCGCAGCAATAGTGTTCTAATGCTTCTTAAAACGCGATATCGCATCTCATTTCTATGTTTCATGATAAGATATAATATGATTTGCGAAGTGTCATGTATTCCTCGTCTACACTTCAAATGAATGTAAATGCGACACTTCCTTGCAAGGAAATAGCGTTTGCAGATGTCTACGTATCGTAGCAATAGAGTTCTAATGCTTCTTAAAACGCGATATCGCATCTCATTTCTATGTTTCATGGTAAGATATAATATGATTTGCGAAGTGTTATGTATTCCTCGTCTACACATCAACTGAATGTAATTGCGACACTTCCTTGCAAGGAAATAGCGCTTGCAGATGTCTACGTATCGTAGCAATAGTGTTCTTATGATTCTTAAAACGCGATATCGCATCTCATTTCTATGTTTCATGGTGAGATATAATATGATTTGCTAAGTGTTATGTATTCCTCGTCTACACTTCAAATGAATGTAAATGCGACACTTTCTCGCTAGGAAATAGCGTTTGCAGATGCCTACGTATCGTAGCAATAGATTTCTAATGCTTCTTAAAACGCGAGATCGCATCCCATTTCTATGTTTCATGGTAAGATATAAAATGATTTGCGAAGTGTTATGTATTCCTCGTCTACACTTCAAATGAATGTAAATGCGACACTTCCTTGCTAGGAAATAGCGTCTGCAGATGTCTAGGTATCGTAGCAATAGAGTTCTAATGCTTCTTAAAACGAGATATTGCATTTCATATCTATGTTTCATGATAAGATATAATATTCATTGTGAAGTGTTATGCATTCCTCGTCTACACTTCAAATGAATGTAAATGCGACACTTCCTTGCAAGGAAGTAGCGTTTGCAGATGTCTACGTATCGTAGCAATAGAGTTCTAATGCTTCTTAAAACGCGATATCGCATCTCATTTCTATGTTTCATGGTAAGATATAATATTATTTGCGAAGTGTTATGTATTCCTCGTCTACACATCAAATGAATGTAAATGCGACACTTCCTTGCTAGGAAATAGCGTCTGCAGATGTCTAGGTATCGTAGCAATAGAGTTCTAATGCTTCTTAAAACGCGATATCGCATCTCATTTCTATGTTTCATGGTAAGATATAATATGATTTGCGAAGTGTTATGTATTCCTCGTCTACACTTCAAATGAATGTAAATGCGACACTTCCTTGCAAGGAAATAGCGTTTGCAGATGTCTGCGTATCGTAGCAATAGAGTTCTAATGCTTCTTAAAACGCGATATCGCATCTCATTTCTATGTTTCATGGTAAGATATAATATGATATGCGAAGTGTTATGTATTCCTCGTCTACACATCAACTGAATGTAAATGCGACACTTCCTTGCAAGGAAATAGCGTTTGCAGATGTCTACGTATCGTAGCAATAGAGTTCTTATGATTTTTAAAACGCGATATCGCATCTCATTTCTATGTTTCATGGTAAGATATAATATGATTTGCGAAGTGTCATGTATTCCTCGTCTACACTTCAAATGAATGTAAATGCTACACTTCCTTGCAAGGAAATAGCGTTTGCAGATGTCTACGTATCGTAGCAATGGATTTCTAATGCTTCTTAAAAGGCGATATCGCATCTCATTTCTACGTTTCATGATAAGATATAATATGATTTGCGAAGTGTCATGTATTCCTCGTCTACACTTCAAATGAATGTAAATGCGACACTTCCTTGCAAGGAAATAGCGTTTGCAGATGTCTACGTATCGTAGCAATAGAGTTCTAATGCTTCTTAAAACGCGATATCGCATCTCATTTCTATGTTTCATGGTAAGATATAATATGATTTGCGAAGTGTTATGTATTCCTCTTCTACACTTCAAATGAATGTAAATGCGACACTTCCTTGGAAGGAAATAGCGTTTGCAAATGTCTACCTATCGTAGCAATAGTGTTCTAATGCTTCTTAAAACGCGATATCGCATCTCATTTCTATGTTTCATGATAAGATATAATATGATTTGCGAAGTGTCATGTATTCCTCGTCTACACTTCAAATGAATGTAAATGCGACACTTCCTTGCAAGGAAATAGCGTTTGCAGATGTCTACCTATCGTAGCAATAGTGTTCTAATGCTTCTTAAAACGCGATATCGCATCTCATTTCTATGTTTCATGATAAGATATAACATGATTTGCGAAGTGTCATGTATTCCTCGTCTACACTTCAAATGAATGTAAATGCGACACTTCCTTGCAAGGAAATAGCGTTTGCAGATGTCTACGTATCGTAGCAATAGAGTTCTAATGCTTCTTAAAACGCGATATCGCATCTCATTTCTATGTTTCATGGTAAGATATAATATGATTTGCGAAGTGTTATGTATTCCTCGTGTGACACATCAAATGAATGTAAATGCGACACTTCCTTGCTAGGAAATAGCGTCTGCAGATGTCTAGGTATCGTAGCAATAGAGTTCTAATGCTTCTTAAAACGCGATATCGCATCTCATTTCTATGTTTCATGGTGAGATATAATATGATTTGCGAAGTGTTATGTATTCCTCGTCTACACTTCAAATGAATGTAAATGCGACACTTCCTAGCAAGGAAATAGCGTTTGCAAATGTCTACCTATCGCAGCAATAGTGTTCTAATGCTTCTTAAAACGCGATATCGCATCTCATTTCTATGTTTCATGATAAGATATAATATGATTTGCGAAGTGTCATGTATTCCTCGTCTACACTTCAAATGAATGTAAATGCGACACTTCTTTGCAAGGAAATAGCGTTTGCAGATGTCTACGTATCGTAGCAATAGAGTTCTTATGATTCTTAAAACGCGATATCGCATCTCATTTCTATGTTTCATGGTAAGATATAAAATGATTTGCGAAGTGTTATGTATTCCTCGTCTACACTTCAAATGAATGTAAATGCGACACTTCCTTGCTAGGTAATAGCGTCTGCAAATGTCTAGGTATCGTAGCAATAGAGTTCTAATGCTTCTTAAAACGAGATATTGCATTTCATATCTATGTTTCATGATAAGATATAATATTCATTGTGAAGTGTTATGCATTCTTCGTCTACACTTCAAATGAATGTAAATGCGACACTTCTTTGCAAGGAAATAGCGTGTGCAGATGTCTACGTATCGTAGCAATAGAGTTCTTATGATTCTTAAAACGCGATATCGCATCTCATTTCTATGTTTCATGGTAAGATATAATATTATTTGCGAAGTGTTATGTATTCCTCGTCTACACATCAAATGAATGTAAATGCGACACTTCCTTGCAAGGAAATAGCGTTTGCAGATGTCTACGTATCGAAGCAATAGAGTTCAAATGCTTCTTAAAACGAGATATTGCATCTCATATCTATGTTTCATGATAAGATATAATATACATTGCGAATTGTTATGCATTCCTCGTCTACGATTCAAGTGAATGTAAATGCGACACTTCCTTGCAAGGAAATAGCGTTTGCAGATGTCTACGTATCGTAGCAATAGAGTTCTACTGCTTCTTAAAACGCGATATCGCACCTCATTTCTATGTTTCATGGTAAGATATAATATGAATTGCGAAGTGATATGTATTCCTCGTCTACACATCAAATGAATGTAAATGCGACACTTCCTTGCAAGGAAATAGCGTTTGCAGATGTCTACGTATCGAAGCAATAGAGTTCAAATGCTTCTTAAAACGAGATATTGCATCTCATATCTATGTTTCATGATAAGATATAATATTGATTGCGAAGTGTTATGCATTCCTCGTCTACGATTCAAATGAATGTAAATGCGACACTTCCTTGCAAGGAAATAGCGTTTGCAGATGTCTACGTATCGTAGCAATAGAGTTCTTATGATGCTTAAAACGCGATGTCGCATCTCATTTCTATGTTTCATGGTAAGATATAATATGATTTGCGAAGTGTTATGTATTCCTCGTCTACACATCAAATGAATGTAAATGCGACACTTCCTTGCAGGGAAATAGCGTTTGCAGATGTCTACGTATCGTAGCAATAGAGTTCTAATGCTTCTTAAAACGCGATATCGCATCTCATTTCTATGTTTCATGGTAAGATGTAATATGACTTGCGAAGTGTTATGTATTCCTCGTCTACACTTCAAATGAATGTAAATGCGACACTTCCTTGCTAGGAAATAGCGTCTGCAGATGTCTAGGTATCGTAGCAATAGAGTTCTAATGCTTCTTGGAACGCGATATCGCATCTCATTTCTATGTTTCATGGTAAGATATAATATGATTTGCGAAGTGTTATGTATTCCTCGTCTACACATCAACTGAATGTAAATGCGACACTTCCTTGCAAGGAAATAGCGTTTGCAAATGTCTACCTATGGTAGCAATAGTGTTCTAATGCTTCTTAAAACGCGATATCGCATCTCATTTCTATGTTTCATGATAAGATATAATATGATTTGCGAAGTGTCATGTATTCCTCGTCTACACTTCAAATGAATGTAAATGCGATACTTCCTTGCAAGGAAATAGCGTTTGCAGATGTCTACGTATCGTAGCAATAGAGTTCTAATGCTTCTTAAAACGCGATATCGCATCTCATTTCTATGTTTCATGGTAAGACATAATATGATTTGAGAAGTGTTATGTATTCCTCGTCTACACATCAACTGAATGTAAATGCGACACTGCCTTGCAAGGAAATAGCGCTTGCAGATGTCTACGTATCGTAGCAATAGTTTTCTTCTGATTCTTAAAACGCGATGTCGCATCTCGTTTCTATGTTTCATGGTAAGATATAATATGACTTGCGAAGTATTATGTATTCCTCGTCTACACTTCAAATGAATGTAAATGCGACACTTCCTTGCTAGGAAATAGCGTCTGCAGATGTCTAGGTATCGTAGAAATAGAGTTCTAATGCTTCTTAAAACGCGATATCGCATCTCATTTCTATGTTTCATGGTAAGATATAATATGATTTGCGAAGTGTTATGTATTCCTCGCCTACACTTCAAATGAATGTAAATGCGACACTTCCTTGCAAGGAAATAGCGTTTGCAAATGTCTACCTATCGTAGCAATAGTGTTCTAATGCTTCTTAAAACGCGATATCGCATCTCATTTCTATGTTTCATGATAAGATATAATATGATTTGCGAAGTGTCATGTATTCCTCGTCTACACTTCAAATGAATGTAAATGCGACACTTCCTTGCAAGGAAATAGCGCTTGCAGATGTCTACGTATCGTAGCAATAGAGTTCTTATGATTCTTAAAACGCGATATCGCATCTCATTTCTATGTTTCATGGTAAGATATAATATTATTTGCGAAGTGTTATGTATTCCTCGTCTACACATCAAATGAATGTAAATGCGACACTTCCTTGCAAGGAAATAGCGTTTGCAGATGTCTACGTATCGAAGCAATAGAGTTCAAATGCTTCTTAAAACGAGATATTGCATCTCATATCTATGTTTCATGATAAGATATAATATTCATTGCGAAGTGTTATGCATTCCTCGTCTACGATTCAAGTGAATGTAAATGCGACACTTCCTTGCAAGGAAATAGCGTTTGCAGATGTCTACGTATCGTAGCAATAGAGTTCTATTGCTTCTTAAAACGCGATATCGCATCTCATTTCTATGTTTCATGGTAAGATATAATATGATTTGCGAAGTGTTATGTATTCCTCGTCTACACATCAAATGAATGTAAATGCGACACTTCCTTCCAAGGAAATAGCGTTTGCAGATGTCTACGTATCGTAGCAATAGAGATCTTTTGATTCTTAAAACGCGATATCGCATCTCATTTCTATGTTTCATGGTAAGATATTATATGATTTGCGAAGTGTCATGTATTCCTCGTCTACACTTCAAATGAATGTAAATGCGACACTTCCTTGCAAGGAAATAGCGTTTGCAGATGTCTACGTATCGTAGCAATAGAGTTCTAATGCTTCTTAGAACGCGATATCGTATCTCATTTCTATGTTTCATGGTAAGATATAATATGATTTGCGAAGTGTTATGTATTCCTCGTCTACACATCAACTGAATGTAAATGCGACACTTCCTTGCAAGGAAATAGCGTTTGCAAATGTCTACCTATCGTAGCAATAGTGTTCTAATGCTTCTTAAAACGCGATATCGCATCTCATTTCTATGTTTCATGGTAAGATATAATATGATTTGCGAAGTGTTATGTATTCCTCGTCTACACTTCAAATGAATGTAAATGCGACACTTCTTTGCAAGGAAATAGCGTTTGCAGATGTCTACGTATCGTAGCAATAGAGTTCAAATGCTTCTTAAAACGAGATATTGCATCTCATATCTATGTTTCATGATAAGATATAATATTCATTGCGAAGTGTTATGCATTCCTCGTCTACGATTCAAGTGAATGTAAATGCGACACTTCCTTGCAAGGAAATAGCGTTTGCAGATGTCTACGAATCGTAGCAATAGAGTTCTTATGATTCTTAAAACGCGATATCGCATCTCATTTCTATGTTTCATGGTAAGATATAATATGATTTGCGAAGTGTCATGTATTCCTCGTCTACACTTGAAATGAATGTAAATGCGACACTTCCTTGCAAGGAAATAGCGTTTGCAGATGTCTACGTATCGTAGCAATGGATTTCTAATGCTTCTTAAAAGGCGATATCGCATCTCATTTCTACGTTTCATGGTAAGGTATAATATGATTTGCGAAGTGTTATGTATTCCTCGTCTACACTTCAAATGAATGTAAATGCGACACTTCCTTGCAAGGAAATAGCGTTTGCAAATGTCTACCTATCGTAGCAGTAGTGCTCTAATACTTCTTAGAACGCGATGTCGCATCTCATTTCTATGTTTCATGGTAAGATATAATATGATTTGCGAACTGTTATGTATTCCTCGTCTACACTTCAAATGAATGTAAATGCGACACTTTCTTGCAAGGAAATAGCGTTTGCAGATGTCTACGTATCGAAGCAATAGAGTTCAAATGCTTCTTAAAACGAGATATTGCATCTCATTTCTATGTTTCATGGTAAGATATAATATGATTTGCGGAGTGTTATGTATTCCTCGCCTACACATCAAATGAATGTAAATGCGACACTTCCTTGCAAGGAAATAGCGTTTGCAGATGTCTACGTATCGTAGCAATGGAGTTCTAATGCTTCTTAAAACGCGATATCGCATCTCATTTCTATGTTTCATGGTAAGATATAATATGACTTGCGAAGTGTTATGTATTCCTCGTCTACACTTCAAATGAATGTAAATGCGACACTTCCTTGCTAGGAAATAGCGTTTGCAGATATCTACGTATCGAAGCAATAGAGTTCAAATGCTTCTTAAAACGAGATATTGCATCTCATATCTATGTTTCATGGTAAGATATAATATGATTTGCGAAGTGTCATGTATTCCTCGTCTACACTTCAAATGAATGTAAATGCGACACTTCCTTGCAAGGAAATAGCGTTTGCAGATGTCTACGTATCGTAGCAATAGAGTTCTAATGCTTCTTAGAACGCGATATCGCATCTCATTTCTATGTTTCATGGTAAGATATAATATGATTTGCGAAGTGTTATGTATTCCTCGTCTACACATCAACTGAATGTAAATGCGACACTTCCTTGCAAGGAAATAGCGTTTGCAAATGTCTACCTATCGTAGCAATAGTGTTCTAATGCTTCTTAAAACGCGATATCGCATCTCATTTCTATGTTTCATGATAAGATATAATATGATTTGCGAAGTGTCATGTATTCCTCGTCTACACTTCAAATGAATGTAAATGCGACACTTCCTTGCAAAGAAATAGCGTTTGCAGATGTCTACGTATCGTAGCAATAGAGTTCTAATGCTTCTTAAAACGCAATATCGCATCTCATTTCTATGTTTCATGGTAAGACATAATATGATTTGAGAAGTCTTATGTATTCCTCGTCTACACATCAACTGAATGTAAATGCGACACTTCCTTGCAAGGAAATAGCGCTTGCAGATGTCTACGTATCGTAGCAATAGAGTTCTTATGATTCTTAAAACGCGATATCGCATCTCATTTCTATGTTTCATGATAAGATATAATATGATTTGCGAAGTGTCATGTATTCCTCGTATACACTTCAAATGAATGTAAATGCGACACTTCCTTGCAAGGAAATAGCGTTTGCAGATGTCTACGTATCGTAGCAATAGAGTTCTAATGCTTCTTAGAACGCGATATCGCATCTCATTTCTATGTTTCATGGTAAGATATAATATGATTTGCGAAGTGTTATGTATTCCTCGTCTACACATCAGCTGAATGTAAATGCGACACTTCCTTGCAAGGAAATAGCGTTTGCAAGTGTCTACCTATCGTAGCAATAGTGTTCTAATGCTTCTTAAAACGCGATATCGCATCTCATTTCTATGTTTCATGATAAGATATAATATGAGTTGCGAAGTGTCATGTATTCCTCGTCTACACTTCAAATGAATGTAAATGCGACACTTCCTTGCAAGGAAATAGCGTTTGCAGATGTCTACGTATCGTAGCAATAGAGTTCTAATGCTTCTTAAAACGCGATATCGCATCTCATTTCTATGTTTCATGGTAAGACATAATGTGATTTGAGAAGTGTTATGTATTCCTCGTCTACACATCAACTGAATGTAAATGCGACACTTCCTTGCAAGGAAATAGCGCTTGCAGATGTCTACGTATCGTAGCAATAGAGTTCTTATGATTCTTAAAACGCGCTATCGCATCTCATTTCTATGTTTCATGGTAAGATATAATATGATTTGCGAAGTGTTATGTATTCCTCGTCTACACTTCAAATGAATGTAAATGCGACACTACTTTGCAAGGAAATAGCGTTTGCAGATGTCTACGTATCGTAGCAATAGAGTTCTTACGATTCTTAAAACGCGATATCGCATATCATTTCTATGTTTCATGGTAAGATATAATATTATTTGCGAAGTGTTATGTATTCCTCGTCTACAAATCAAATGAATGTAAATGCGACACTTCCTTGCAAGGAAATAGCGTTTGCAGATGTCTACGTATCGAAGCAATAGAGTTCAAATGCTTCTTAAAACGAGATATTGCATCTCATATCTATGTTTCATGATAAGATATAATATTCATTGCGAAGTGTTATGCATTCCTCGTCTACGATTCAAATGAATGTAAATGCGACACTTCTTTGCAAGGAAATAGCGTTTGCAGATGTCTACGTATCGTAGCAATAGAGTTCTTATGATTCTTAAAACGCGATATCGCATCTCATTTCTATGTTTCATGGTAAGATATAATATGATTTGCGAAGTGTCATGTATTCCTCGTCTACACTTCAAATGAATGTAAATGCGACACTTCCTTGCAAGGAAATAGCGTTTGCAGATGTCTACGTATCGTAGCAATGGATTTCTAATGCTTCTTAAAAGGCGATATCGCATCTCATTTCTACGTTTCATGGTAAGGTATAATATGATTTGCGAAGTGTTATGTATTCCTCGTCTACACTTCAAATGAATGTAAATGCGACACTTCTTTGCAAGGAAATAGCGTTTGCAGATGTCTACGTATCGTAGCAATAGAGTTCTAATGCTTCTTAAGACGCGATATCGCATCTCATTTATATGTTTCATGGTAAGACATAATATGATTTGAGAAGTGTTATGTATTCCTCGTCTACACATCAACTGAATGTAAATGCGACACTTCCTTGCAAGGAAATAGCGCTTGCAGATGTCTACGTATCGTAGCATTGGATTTCTGATGCTTCTTAAAATGAGATATTGCATCTCATATCTATGTTTCATGATAAGATATAATATTCATTGCGAAGTGTTATGCATTCCTCGTCTACGATTCAAATGAATGAAAATGCGACACTTCCTTGCAAGGAAATAGCGTTTGCAGATGTCTACGTATCGTAGCAATAGAGTTCTAATGCTTCTTAAAACGCGATATCGCATCTCATTTCTATGTTTCATGGTAAGATATAATATGATTTGCGAAGTGTTATGTATTCCTCGTCTACACATCAAATGAATGTAAATACGACACTTTCTTGCAAGGAAATAGCGTTTGCAGATGTCTACGTATCGAAGCAATAGAGTTCAAATGCTTCTTAAAACGAGATATTGCATCTCATACCTATGTTTCATGGTAAGATATAATATGATTTGCGAAGTGTCATGTATTCCTCGTCTACACTTCAAATGAATGTAAATGCGACACTTCCTTGCAAGGAAATAGCGTTTGCGGATGTCTATGTATCGTAGCAATGGATTTCTAATGCTTCTTAAAAGGCGATATCGCATCTCATTTCTATGTTTCATGGTAAGGTATAATATGATTTGCGAAGTGTTATGTATTCCTCGTCTACACTTCAAATGAATGTAAATGCGACACTTCTTTGCAAGGAAATAGCGTTTGCAGATGTCTACGTATCGTAGCAATAGAGTTCTTACGATTCTTAAAACGCGATATCGCATCTCATTTCTATGTTTCATGGTAAGATATAATATTACTTGCGAAGTGTTATGTATTCCTCGTCTACAAATCAAATGAATGTAAACGCGACACTTCCTTGCAAGGAAATAGCGTTTGCAGATGTCTACGTATCGAAGCAATAGAGTTCAAATGCTTCTTAAAACGAGATATTGCATCTCATATCTATGTTTCATGATAAGATATAATATTCATTGCGAAGTGTTATGCATTCCTCGTCCACGATTCAAATGAATGTAAATGCGACACTTCCTTGCAAGGAAATAGCGTTTGCAGATGTCTACGTATCGTAGCAATAGAGTTCTTATGATTCTTAAAACGCGATATCGCATCTCATTTCTATGTTTCATGGTAAGATATAATATGATTTGCGAAGTGTCATGTATTCCTCGTCTACACTTCAAATGAATGTAAATGCGACACTTCCTTGCAAGGAAATAGCGTTTGCAGATGTCTACGTATCGTAGCAATGGATTTCTAATGCTTCTTAAAAGGCGATATCGCATCTCATTTCTACGTTTCATGGTAAGGTATAATATGATTTGCGAAGTGTTATGTATTCCTCGTCTACACTTCAAATGAATGTAAATGAGACACTTCTTTGCAAGGAAATAGCGTTTGCAGATGTCTACGTATCGTTGCAATAGAGTTCTTATGATTCTTAAAACGCGATATCGCATCTCATTTCTACGTTTCATGGTTAGATATAATATCATTTGCGGAGTGTTATGTACTCCTCGTCTACACTTCAAATGAATGTAAATGCGACACTTCCTTGCAAGGAAATAGCGTTTGCAAATGTCTACCTATCGTAGCAGTAGTGTTCTAATACTTCTTAGAACGCGATGTCTCATTTCATTTCTATGTTTCATGGTAAGATATAATATGATTTGCGAACTGTTATGTATTCCTCGTCTACACTTCAAATAAATGTAAATGCGACACTTTCTTGCAAGGAAATAGCGTTTGCAGATGTCTACGTATCGAAGCAATAGAGTTCAAATGCTTCTTAAAACGAGATATTGCATCTCATATCTATGTTTCATGATAAGATATAATATTCATTGCGAAGTGTTATGCATTCCTCGTCTACGATTCAAATGAATGAAAATGCGACACTTCCTTGCAAGGAAATAGCGTTTGCAGATGTCTACGTATCGTAGCAATAGAGTTCTAATGCTTCTTAAAACACGATATCGCATCTCATTTCTATGTTTCATGGTAAGATATAATATGATTTGCGAAGTGTTATGTATTCCTCGTCTACACATCAAATGAATGTAAATGCGACACTTTCTTGCAAGGAAATAGCGTTTGCAGATGTCTACGTATCGTTGCAATAGAGTTCTTATGATTCTTGAAACGCGATATAGCATCTCATTTCTATGTTTCATGGTAAGATATAATATCATTTGCGGAGTGTTATGTACTCCTCGTCTACACTTCGAATGAATGTAAATGCGACACTTCCTTGCAAGGAAATAGCGTTTGCAAATGTCTACCTAACGTAGCAGTAGTGTTCTAATACTTCTTAAAACGCGATATCGCATCTCATTTCTATGTTTCATGGTAAGATATAATATGATTTGCGAAGTGTTATGTATTCCTCGTCTACACTTCAAATGAATGTAAATGCGACACTTTCTTGCAAGGAAATAGCGTTTGCAGATGTCTACGTATCGTAGCATTGGATTTCTGATGCTTCTTAAAATGAGATATTGCATCTCATATCTATGTTTCATGATAAGATATAATATTCATTGCGAAGTGTTATGCATTCCTCGTCTACGATTCAAATGAATGAAAATGCGACACTTCCTTGCAAGGAAATAGCGTTTGCAGATGTCTACGTATCGTAGAAATAGAGTTCTTATGATTCTTAAAATGCGATATCGCATCCCATTTCTATGTTTCATTGTAAGATATAATATGATTTGCGAAGTGTTATGTATTCATCGTCTACACTTCAAATGAATGTAAATGCGACACTTCCTTGCAAGGAAATAGCGTTTGCAGATGTCTACGTATAGTAGCAATAGAGTTCCAATGCTTCTTAAAACGCGATATCGCATCGCATTTCTATGTTTCATGGTAAGATATAATATGATTTGCGAAGTGTTATGTATTCCTCGTCTACACTTCAAACGAATGTGAATGTGACACTTCCTCGCTAGGAAATAGCGTTTGCAGATGTCTGCGTATCGTAGCAGTAGAGTTCTAATGCTTCTTAAAACGCGATATCGCATCTCATTTCTATGTTTCATGGTAAGGTATAATATGATTTGCGAAGTGTTATGTATTCCTCGTCTACACTTCAAATGAATGTAAATGCGATACTTTCTTGCAAGGAAATAGCGTTTGCAGATGTCTACGTATCGTAGCAATGGATTTCTGATGCTTCTTAAAGCGCGATATCGCATCTCATTTCTACGTTTCATGGTAAGATATAATATGATTTGCGAAGTGTTATGTATTCCTCGTCTACACTTCAAATGAATGTGAATGCGACACTTCCTCGCTAGGAAATAGCGTTTGCAGATGTCTGCGTATCGTAGCAGTAGAGTTCTAATGCTTCTTAAAACGCGATATCGCATCTCATTTCTAGGTTTCATGGTAAGATATAATATGATTTGCGAAGTGTCATGTATTCCTCGTCTACACTTCAAATGAATGTAAATGCGACACTTCCTTGCAAGGAAATAGCGTTTGCAGATGTCTACGTATCGTAGCAATGGATTTCTAATGCTTCTTAAAAGGCGATATCGCATCTCATTTCTATGTTTCATGGTAAGGTATAATATGATTTGCGAAGTGTTATGTATTCCTCGTCTACAATTGAAATGAATGTAAATGCGACACTTCTTTGCAAGGAAATAGCGTTTGCAGATGTCTACGTATCGTAGCAATAGAGTTCTAATGCTTCTTAAAACGCGATATCGCATCTCATTTCTATGTTTCATGGTAAGATATAATATGATTTGCGAAGTGTTATGTATTCCTCGTCTACACATCAAATGAATGTAAATGCGACACTTTCTTGCAAGGAAATAGCGTTTGCAGATATCTACGTATCGAAGCAATAGTGTTCAAATGCTTCTTAAAACGAGATATTGCATCTCATATCTATGTTTCATGATAAGATATAATATTCATTGCGAAGTGTTATGCATTCCTCGTCTACGATTCAAATGAATGAAAATGCGACACTTCCTTGCAAGGAAATAGCGTTTGCAGATGTCTACGTATCGTAGCAATAGAGTTCTAATGCTTCTTAAAACGCGATATCGCATCTCATTTCTATGTTTCATGGTAAGATATAATATGATGTGCGAAGTGTTATGTATTCCTCGTCTACACATCAAATGAATGTAAATGCGACACTTTCTTGCAAGGAAATAGCGTTTGCAGATGTCTACGTATCGAAGCAATAGAGATCAAATGCTTCTTAAAACGAGATATTGCATCTCATACCTATGTTTCATGGTAAGATATAATATGATTTGCGAAGTGTCATGTATTCCTCGTCTACACTTCAAATGAATGTAAATGCGACAATTCCTTGCAAGGAAATAGCTTTTGCAGATGTCTACGTATCGTAGCAATGGATGTCTGATGCTTTTTAAAAGGCGATATCGCATTTCATTTCTATGTTTCATGGTAAGGTATAATATGATTTGCGAAGTGTTATGTATTCATCGTCTACACTTCAAATGAATGTAAATGCGACACTTCCTTGCAAGGAAATAGCGTTTGCAGATGTCTACGTATCGTAGCAATAGAGTTCCAATGCTTCTTAAAACGCGATATCGCATCTCATTTCTATGATTCATGGTAAGATATAATATGATTTGCGAAGTGTTATGTATTCCTCGTCTACACTTCAAACGAATGTGAATGTGACACTTCCTCGCTAGGAAATAGCGTTTGCAGATGTCTGCGTATCGTAGCAGTAGAGTTCTAATGCTTCTTAAAACGCGATATCGCATCTCATTTCTATGTTTCATGGTAAGGTATAATATGATTTGCGAAGTGTTATGTATTCCTCGTCTACACTTCAAATGAGTGTAAATGCGATACTTTCTTGCAAGGAAATAGCGTTTGCAGATGTCTACGTATCGTAGCAATGGATTTCTGATGCTTCTTAAAGCGCGATATCGCATCTCATTTCTATGTTTCATGGTAAGATATAATATGATTTGCGAAATGTCATGTATTCCTCGTCCACACTTCAAATGATTGTAAATGCGACACTTCCTTGCAATGAAATAGCGTTTGCAGATGTCTACGTATCGTAGCGATAGAGTTCTAATGATTCTTAAAAGGCGATATCGCATCTCATTTCTATGTTTCATGGTAAGATACAATATGATTTGCGAAGTGTTATGTATTCCTCGTCTACACTTCAAATGAATGTGAATGCGACACTTCCTCGCTAGGAAATAGCGTTTGCAGATGTCTACGTATCGAAGCAATAGAGTTCAAATACTTCTTAAAACGAGATATTGCATCTCATATCTATGTCTCATGATAAGATATAATATTCATTGCGAACTGTTATGCATTCCTCGTCTACGGTTCAAATGAATGTAAATGCGACACTTCCTTGCAAGAAAATAGCGTTTGCAGATGTCTACGTGTCGAAGCAATAGAGTTCAAATGCTTCTTAAAACGAGATATTGCATCTCATATCTATGTTTCATGATAAGATATAATATTCATTGCGAAGTGTTATGCATTCCTCGTCTACGATTCTAATGAATGTAAGTGCGACACTTCCTTGCAAGGAAATAGCGTTTGCAGATGTCTACGTATCGTAGCAATAGAGTTCCAATGCTTCTTAATACGCGATATCGCATCTCATTTCTATGTTTCATGGTAAGATATAATATGATTTGCGAAGTGTTATGTATTCCTCGTCTACACTTCAAATGAATGTAAATGCGACACTTCCTTGCAAGGAAATAGCGTCTGCAGATGTCTAGGTATCGTAGCAATAAAGTTCTAATGCTTCTTAAAACGCGATATCGCATCTCATTTCTATGTTTCATGGTAAGATATAATATGATTTGCGAAGTGTTATGTATTCCTCGTCTACACTTCAAATGAATGTAAATGCGACACTTCTTTGCAAGGAAATAGCGTTTGCAGATGTCTACGTATCGCAGCAATAGAGTTCTAATGCTTCTTAAAACGCGATATCGCATCTCATTTCTATGTTTCATGGTAAGATATAATATGATTTGCGAAGTGTTATGTATTCCTCGTCTACACTTCAAATGAATGTAAATGCGACACTTTCTTGCAAGGAAATAGCGTTTGCAGATGTCTACGTATCTTAGCATTGGATTTCTGATGCTTCTTAAAACGAGATATTGCATCTCATATCTATGTTTCATGATAAGATATAATATTCATTGCGAAGTGTTATGCATTCCTCGTCTACGATTCAAATGAATGAAAATGCGACACTTCCTTGCAAGGAAATAGCGTTTGCAGATGTCTAGGTATCGTAGCAATAGAGTTCTAATGCTTCTTAAAACGCGATATCACATCTCATTCCTATGTTTCATGGTAAGATATAATATGATTTGCGAAGTGTTATGTATTCCTCGTCTACACTTCAAATGAATGTAAATGCGACACTTCCTTGCAAGGAAATAGCTTTTGCAGATGTCTACGTATCGTAGCAATGGATTTCTGATGCTTCTTAAAGGGCGATATCGCATTTCATTTCTATGTTTCATGGTAAGGTATAATATGATTTGCGAAGTGTTATGTATTCCTCGTCTACACTTCAAATGAATGTAAATGCGACACATCCTTGCAAGGAAATAGCGCTTGCAGATGTCTACGGATCGTAGCAATAGAGTTCTAATGCTTCTTAAAACGCGATATCGCACCTCATTTCTATGTTTCATGGTAAGATATAATACGATTTGCGAAGTGTTATGTATTCCTCGTCTGCACTTCAAATGAATGTGAATGCGACACTTCCTCGCTAGGAAATAGCGTTTGCAGATATCTACGTATCGAAGCAATAGAGTTCAAATGCTTCTTAAAACGAGATATTGCATCTCTTATCTATGTTTCATGATAAGATGTAATATTCATTGCGAAGTGTTATGTATTCCTCGTCTACACTTCAAATGAATGTGGATGCGACACTTCCTCGCCAGGAAGTAGCGTTTGCAGATGTCTACGTATCGTAGCAGTTGAGTTCTAATGCTTCTTAAAACGCGATATCGCATCTCATTTCTATGTTTCATGGTAAGATATAATATGATTTGCGAAGTGTTATGTATTCCTCGTCTACACATCAAATGAATGTAAATGCGAGACTTCCTTGCAAAGAAATAGCGTTTGCAGATGTCTACGTATCGTAGTAATAGAGTTCTTATGATTCTTAAAACGCGATATCGCATCTCATTTCTATGTTTCATGGTATGCTATAATATGATTTGCGAAGTGTTATGTATCCGTCGTCTACACTTCAAATGAATGTAAATGCGACACTTTCTTGCAAGGAAATAGCGTTTGCAGATGTCTACGTATCGTAGCAATGGATATCTGATGCTTCTTAAAACGCGATATCGCATCTCATTTCTATGTTTCATGGTAAGATGTAATACGATTTGCGAAGTGTTATGCACTCCTCGTCTACGATTCAAATGAATGTAAATGCGACACATCCTTGCAAGGAAATAGCGTTTGCAGATGTCTACGTGTCGTAGCAATAGAGTTCGTATGATTCCTAGAACGCTACATTGCATCTCATTATTACGTTTCATGGTAAGATATAATATGATTTGCGAAGTGTCATGTATTCCTCGTCTACGATTCAAATGAATGTAAATGCTGCACTTCCTTGCAAGGAAATAGCGTTTGCAGATGTCTACGTATCGTAGCAATAGAGTTCTAATGCTTCTTAAAACGCGATATCGCATCTCATTTCTATGTTTCATGGTAAGATATAATATGATTTGCGAAGTGTTATGTATTCCTCGTCTACACATCAAATAAATTTAAATGCGACACTTCCTTGCAAGGAAATAGCGTTTGCAGATGTCTACGTATCGTAGCAATAGAGTTCTAATGCTTCTTATAACGGGATATTGCATCTCATATATATGTTTCATGATAAGATATAATATTCATTGCTAAGTGTTATGCATTCCTCGTCTACGATTCAAATGAATGTAAGTGCGACACTTCCTTGCAAGGAAATAGCGTTTGCAGATGTCTACGTATCGTAGCAATAGAGTTCTTATGATTCTTAGAACGCTATATTGCATCTCATTTTTACGTTTCATGGTAAGATATAATATGATTTACGAAGTGTCATGTATTCCTCGTCTACGATTCAAATGAATGTAATTGCGACACTTCCTTGCAAGGAAATAGCGATTGCAGATGTCTACGTATCATAGCAATAGGGTTCAAATGCTTCTTAAAAGGCGATATCGCATCTCATTTCTATGTTTCATGGTAAGATATAATATGATTTGCGAAGTATCATGTATTCCTAGTCTACACTTCAAATGAATGTGAATGCGACACTTCCTCGCTAGGAAATAGCGTTTGCAGATGTCTACGTATCGAAGCAATAGAGTTCAGATGCTCCTTAAAACGAGATATTGCATCTCATATCTGTGTTTCATGATAAGATGTAATATTCATTGCGAAGTGTTAATGTATTCCTCGTCTACACTTCAAATGAATGTGGATGCGACACTTCCTCGCCAGGAAATAGCGTTTGCAGATGTCTACGTATCGTAGCAGTTGAGTTCTAATGCTTCTTAAAATGCGATATCGCATCTCATTTCTTTGTTTCATGGTAAGATATAATATGATTTGCGAAGTGTTATGTATTCCTCGTCTACACATCAAATGAATGTAAATGCGACACTTCCTTGCAAGGAAATAGCGTTTGCAGATGTCTACGTATCGTAGCAATAGAGTTCTTATGATTCTTAAAACGCGATATCGCATCTCATTTCTACGTTTCATGGTAAGGTATAATATGATTTGCGAAGTGTTATGTATCCGTCGTCTACACTTCAAATGAATGTAAATGCGACACTTTCTTGCAAGGAAATAGCGTTTGCTGATGTCTACGTATCGTAGCAATGGATTTCTGATGCTTCTTAAAACGCGATATCGCTTGTCATTTCTATGTTTCATGGTAAGATATAATATGATTTGCGAAGTGTTATGTATTCCTCGTCTACACTTCAAATGATTGTAAATGCGACACTTCTTTGCAAGGAAATAGCGTTTGCAGATGTCTACGTATCGTTGCAATAGAGTTCTTATGATTCTTAAAACGCGATATCGCATCTCATTTCTATGTTTCATGGTAAGATATAATATGATTTGCGGAGTGCTATGTATTCCTCGTCTACACTTCAAATGAATGTAAATGCGACACTTCCTTGCAAGGAAATAGCGTTTGCAGATGTCTACTTATCGAAGCAATAGAGATCAAATGCTTCTTAAAACGAGATATTGCATGTCATATCTATGTTTCATGATAAGATATAATATTCATTGCGAAGTGTTATGCATTCCTCGTCTACGATTCAAATGAATGTAAATGCGACGCTTCCTTGCAAGGAAATAGCGTTTGCAGATGTCTACGGATCGTAGCAATAGAGTTCTAATGCTTCTTAAAACGCGATATCGCATCTCATTTCTATGTTTCATGGTAAGATGTAATACGATTTGCGAAGTGTTATGTATTCCTCGTCTACCCTTTACTCGTCTACGTGTCGTAGCAATATAGTTCTTATGATTCTTAAAACGCGATATCGCATCTCATTTCTATGTTTCATGGTAAGGTATAATATAATTTGCGAAGTGTTATGTATCCGTCGTCTACACTTCTAATGAATGTAAATGCGACACTTTCTTGCAAGGAAATAGCGTTTGCAGATGTCTACGTATCGTAGCAATGGATTTCTGATGCTTCCTAAAACGCGATATCGCTTGTCATTTCTATGTTTCATGGTAAGATATAATATGATTTGCGGAGTGTTATGTATTCCTCGTTTACACTTCAAATGAATGTAAATGCGACACTTCCTAGCAAGGAAATAGCGTTTGCAGATGTCTACGTATCGAAGCAATAGAGTTCAAATGCTTCTTAAAACGAGATATTGCATCTCATATCTATGTTTCATGATAAGATATAATATTCATTGCGAAGTGTTATGCATTCCTCGTCTACGGTTCAAATGAATGTAAATGCGACGCTTCCTTGCAAGGAAATAGCGTTTGCAGATGTCTACGGTTCGTAGCAATGGAGTTCTAATGCTTCTTAAAACGCGATATCGCATCTCATTTCTATGTTTCATGGTAAGATGTAACAAGATTTGCGAAGTGTTATGTATTCCTCGTCTACACTTTACTCGTCTACGTGTCGTAGCAATAGGGTTCTTATGATTCTTAAAACGCGATATCGCATCTCATTTCTATTTTTCATGGTAAGGTATTATATGATTTGCGAAGTGTTATGTATCCGTCGTCTACACTTCAAATGAATGTAAATGCGACAATTTCTTGCAAGGAAATAGCGTTTGCAGATGTCTACGTATCGTACTAATGGATTTCTGATGCTTCTTAAAACGCGATATCGCTTGTCATTTCTATGTTTCATGGTAAGATATAATATGATTTGCGGAGTGTTATGTATTCCTCGTTTACACTTCAAATGAATGTAAATGCGACACTTCCTAGCAAGGAAATAGCGTTTGCAGATGTCTACGTATCGAAGCAATAGAGTTCAAATGCTTCGTAAAACGAGATATTGCATCTCGTATCTATGTTTCATGATGAAATATAATATTCATTGCGAAGTGTTATGCATTCCTCGTCTACGATTCAAATGAATGTAAATGCGACACTTCTTTGCAAGGAAATAGCGATTGCAGATGTCTACGTATCATAGCAATAGGGTTCAAATGCTTCTTAAAACGCGATATCGCATCTCATTTCTATGTTTCATGGTAAGATATAATATGATTTGCGAAGTATCATGTATTCCTAGTCTACACTTCAAATAAATGTGAATGCGACACTTCCTCGCTGGGAAATAGCGTTTGCAGATGTCTACGTATCGAAGCAATAGAGTTCAGATGCTTCTTAAAACGAGATATTGCATCTCATATCTATGTTTCATGATAAGATGTAATATTCATTGCAAAGTGTTATGTATTCCTCGTCTACACTTCAAATGAATGTGGATGCGACACTTCCTCGCCAGGAAATAGCGTTTGCAGATGTCTACGTATCGTAGCAGTTGAGTTCTAATGCTTCTTAAAACGCGATATCGCATCTCATTTCTATGTTTCATGGTAAGATATAATATGATTTGCGAAGTGTTATGTATTCCTCGTCTACACATCAAATGAATGTAAATGCGACACTTCCTTGCAAGGAAATAGCGTTTGCAGATGTCTACGGTTAGTAGCAATGGAGTTCTAATGCTTCTTAAAACGCGATATCTCATCTCATTTCAATGTTTCATGGTAAGATGTAACAAGATTTGCGAAGTGTTATGTATTCCTCGTCTACACTTTACTCGTCTACGTGTCGTAGCAATAGGGTTCTTATGATTCTTAAAACGCGATATCGCATCTCATTTCTATTTTTCATGGTAAGGTATAATATGATTTGCGAAGTGTTATGTATCCGTCGTCTACACTTCAAATGAATGTAAATGCGACAATTTCTTGCAAGGAAATAGCGTTTGCAGATGTCTACGTATCGTACTAATGGATTTCTGATGCTTCTTAAAACGCGATATCGCTTGTCATTTCTATGTTTCATGGTAAGATATAATATGATTTGCGGAGTGTTATGTATTCCTCGTTTACACTTCAAATGAATGTAAATGCGACACTTCCTAGCAAGGAAATAGCGTTTGCAGATGTCTACGTATCGAAGCAATAGAGTTCAAATGCTTCTTAAAACGAGATATTGCATCTCGTATCTATGTTTCATGATGAAATATAATATTCATTGCGAAGTGTTATGCATTCCTCGTCTACGATTCAAATGAATGTAAATGCGACACTTCTTTGCAAGGAAATAGCGTTTGCAGATGTCTACGTATCGTTGCAATAGAGTTCTTATGATTCTTAAAACGCGATATCGCATCTCATTTCTATGTTTCATGGTAAGATATAATATGATTTGCGAAGTGTTATGTATTCCTCGTCTACACTTCAAATGAATGTAAATGCGACACTTCCTTGCAAGGAAATAGCGTTTGCAGATGTCTACGTATCGAAGCAATAGAGTTCAAATGCTTCTTAAAACGAGATATTGCACCTCGTATCTATGTTTCATGATGAAATATAATATTCATTGCGAAGTGTTATGCATTCCTCGTCTACGATTCAGATGAATGTAAATGCGACACTTCTTTGCAAGGAAATAGCGATTGCAGATGTCTACGTATCATAGCAATAGGGTTCAAATGCTTCTTAAAACGCGATATCGCATCTCATTTCTATGTTTCATGGTAAGATATAATATGATTTGCGAAGTGTTATGTATTCCTCGTCTACACTTCAAATGAGTGTAAATGCGACACTTCCTTGCAAGGAAATAGCGTTTGCAGATGTCTACTTATCGAAGCAATAGAGTTCAAATGCTTCTTAAAACGAGATATTGCATCTCATATCTATGTTTCATGATAAGATATAATATTCATTGCGAAGTGTTATGCATTCCTCGTCTACGATTCAAATGAATGTAAATGCGACGCTTCCTTGCAAGGAAATAGCGTTTGCAGATGTCTACGGTTCGTAGCAATGGAGTTCTAATGCTTCTTAAAACGCGATATCGCATCTCATTTCTATGTTTCATGGTAAGATGTAACAAGATTTGCGAAGTGTTATGTATTCCTCGTCTACACTTTACTCGTCTACGTGTCGTAGCAATAGGGTTCTTATGATTCTTAAAACGCGATATCGCATCTCATTTCTATTTTTCATGGTAAGGTATTATATGATTTGCGAAGTGTTATGTATCCGTCGTCTACACTTCAAATGAATGTAAATGCGACAATTTCTTGCAAGGAAATAGCGTTTGCAGATGTCTACGTATCGTACTAATGGATTTCTGATGCTTCTTAAAACGCGATATCGCTTGTCATTTCTATGTTTCATGGTAAGATATAATATGATTTGCGGAGTGTTATGTATTCCTCGTTTACACTTCAAATGAATGTAAATGCGACACTTCCTAGCAAGGAAATAGCGTTTGCAGATGTCTACGTATCGAAGCAATAGAGTTCAAATGCTTCGAAAAACGAGATATTGCATCTCGTATCTATGTTTCATGATGAAATATAATATTCATTGCGAAGTGTTATGCATTCCTCGTCTACGATTCAAATGAATGTAAATGCGACACTTCTTTGCAAGGAAATAGCGATTGCAGATGTCTACGTATCATAGCAATAGGGTTCAAATGCTTCTTAAAACGCGATATCGCATCTCATTTCTATGTTTCATGGTAAGATATAATATGATTTGCGAAGTATCATGTATTCCTAGTCTACACTTCAAATAAATGTGAATGCGACACTTCCTCGCTAGGAAATAGCGTTTGCAGATGTCTACGTATCGAAGCAATAGAGTTCAAATGCTTCTTAAAACGAGATATTGCATCTCGTATCTATGTTTCATGATGAAATATAATATTCATTGCGAAGTGTTATGCATTCCTCGTCTACGATTCAAATGAATGTAAATGCGACACTTCTTTGCAAGGAAATAGCGTTTGCAGATGTCTACGTATCGTTGCAATAGAGTTCTTATGATTCTTAAAACGCGATATCGCATCTCATTTCTATGTTTCATGGTAAGATATAATATGATTTGCGAAGTGTTATGTATTCCTCGTCTACACTTCAAATGAATGTAAATGCGACACTTCCTTGCAAGGAAATAGCGTTTGCAGATGTCTACTTATCGAAGCAATAGAGTTCAAATGCTTCTTAAAACGAGATATTGCATCTCATATCTATGTTTCATGATAAGATATAATATTCATTGCGAAGTGTTATGCATTCCTCGTCTACGATTCAAATGAATGTAAATGCGACGCTTCCTTGCAAGGAAATAGCGTTTGCAGATGTCTACGGTTCGTAGCAATAGAGTTCTAATGCTTCTTAAAACGCGATATCGCATCTCATTTCTATGTTTCATGGTAAGATGTAACAAGATTTGCGAAGTGTTATGTACTCCTCGTCTACACTTTACTCGTCTACGTGTCGTAGCAATAGGGTTCTTATGATTCTTAAAACGCGATATCGCATCTCATTTCTATGTTTCATGGTAAGGTATAATATGATTTGCGAAGTGTTATGTATCCGTCGTCTACACTTCAAATGAATGTAAATGCGACAATTTCTTGCAAAGAAATAGCGTTTGCAGATGTCTACGTATCGTACAAATGGATTTCTGATGCTTCTTAAAACGCGATATCGCCTGTCATTTCTATGTTTCATGGTAAGATATAATATGATTTGCGGAGTGTTATGTATTCCTCGTTTACACTTCAAATGAATGTAAATGCGACACTTCCTAGCAAGGAAATAGCGTTTGCAGATGTCTACGTATCGAAGCAATAGAGTTCAAATGCTTCTTAAAACGAGATATTGCATCTCGTATCTATGTTTCATGATAAAATATAATATTCATTGCGAAGTGTTATGCATTCCTCGTCTACGATTCAAATGAATGTAAATGCGACACTTCTTTGCAAGGAAATAGCGTTTGCAGATGTCTACGTATCGTTGCAATAGAGTTCTTATGATTCTTAAAACGCGATATCGCATCTCATTTCTATGTTTCATGGTAAGATATAATATGATTTGCGAAGTGTTATGTATTCCTCGTCTGCACTTCAAATGAATGTGAATGCGACACTTCCTCGCTAGGAAATAGCGTTTGCAGATGTCTACGTATCGAAGCAATAGAGTTCAAATGCTTATTAAAACGAGATATTGCATCTCATATCTATGTTTCATGATAAGATGTAATATTCATTGCGAAGTGTTATGTATTCCTCGTCTACACTTCAAATGAATGTGGATGCGACACTTCCTCGCCAGGAAATAGCGTTTGCAGATGTCTACGTGTCGTAGCAGTTGAGTTCTAATGTTTCTTAAAACGCGATATCGCATCTCATTTCTATGTTTCATGGTAAGATATAATATGATTTGCGAAGTGTTATGTATTCCTCGTCTACACATCAAATGAATGTAAATGCGACACTTCCTTGCAAGGAAATAGCGTTTGCAGATATCTACGTATCGTAGCAATAGAGTTCTTAAGATCCTTGAAACGCGATATCGCATCTCATGTCTATGGTTCTTGGTAAGATATAATATGATTTGCGAAGTGTCATGTATTCCTCGTCTACACTTCAAATGAATTTAAATGCGACACTTCCTTGCAAGGAAATAGCGTTTGCAGACGTCTACGTATCGTAGCAATAGAGTTCTTATGATTCTTAAAACGCTATATTGCATCTCATTTCTACGTTTCATGGTAAGATATAATATGATTTGCGAAGTGTCATGTATTCCTCGTCTAAACTTCAAATGAATGTAAATGCGACACTTCCTTGCAAGGAAATAGCGCTTGCAGATGTCTACGTATCGCAGCAATAGAGTTCTTATGATTCTTAAAACGCGATATCGCATCTCATTTCTATGTTTCATGGTAAGATATAATATGATTTGCGAAGTGTTATGTATTCCTCGTCTACACTTCAAATGAATGTAAATGCGACACTTCTTTGCAAGGAAATAGCGTTTGCAGATGTCTACGTATCGTAGCAATAGAGTTCTTATGTTTCTTAAAACGCGATATCGCATCTCATTGCTATGTTTCATGGTAAGATATAATATTACTTGCGAAGTGTTATGTATTCCTCGTCTACACATCAAATGAATGTAAATGCGACACTTCCTTGCAAGGAAATAGCGTTTGCAGATGTCTACGTATCGAAGCAATAGAGTTCAAATGCTTCTTAAAACGAGATATTGCATCTCGTATCTATGTTTCATGATGAAATATAATATTCATTGCGAAGTGTTATGCATTCCTCGTCTACGATTCAAATGAATGTAAATGCGACACTTCCTTGCAAGGAAATAGCGTTTGCAGATGTCTACGTATCATAGCAATAGGGTTCAAATGCTTCTTAAAACGCGATATCGCATCTCATTTCTATGTTTCATGGTAAGATATAATATGATTTGCGAAGTATCATGTATTCCTAGTCTACACTTCAAATAAATGTGAATGCGACACTTCCTCGCTAGGAAATAGCGTTTGCAGATGTCTACGTATCGAAGCAATAGAGTTCAGATGCTTCTTAAAACGAGATATTGCATCTCATATCTATGTTTCATGATAAGATGTAATATTCATTGCAAAGTTTTATGTATTCCTCGTCTACACTTCAAATGAATGTGGATGCGACACTTCCTCGCCAGGAAATAGCGTTTGCAGATGTCTACGTATCGTAGCAGTTGAGTTCTAATGCTTCTTAAAACGCGATATCGCATCTCATTTCTATGTTTCATGGTAAGATATAATATGATTTGCGAAGTATTATGTATTCCTCGTCTACACATCAAATGAATGTAAATGCGACACTTCCTTGCAAGGAAATAGCGTTTGCAGATGTTTACGTATCGTAGCAATAGAGTTCTTATGATTCTTAAAACGCGATATCGCATCTCATTTCTATGTTTCATGGTAAGGTATAATATGATTTGCGAAGTGTTATGTATCCGTCGTCTACACTTCAAACGAATGTAAATGCGACTCTTTCTTGCAAGGAAATAGCGTTTGCAGATGTCTACGTATCGTAGCAATGGATTTCTGATGCTTCTTAAAACGCGATATCGCTTGTCATTTCTATGTTTCATGGTAAGATATAATATGATTTGCGGAGTGTTATGTATTCCTCGTTTACACTTCAAATGAATGTAAATGCGACACTTCCTAGCAAGGAAATAGCGTTCGCAGATGTCTACGTATCGAAGCAATAGAGTTCAAATGCTTCTTAAAACGAGATATTGCATCTCATATCTATGTTTCATGATAAGATATAATATTCATTGCGAAGTGTTATGCATTCCTCGTCTACGATTCAAATGAATGTAAATGCGACGCTTCCTTGCAAGGAAATAGCGTTTGCAGATGTCTACGGATCGTAGCAATAGAGTTCTAATGCTTCTTAAAACGCGATATCGCATCTCATTTCTATGTTTCATGGTAAGATGTAACAAGATTTGCGAAGTGTTATGTATTCCTCGTCTACACTTTACTCGTCTACGTGTCGTAGCAATAGAGTTCTTATGATTCTTAAAACGCGATATCGCATCTCATTTCTATGTTTCATGGTAAGGTATAATATGATTTGTGAAGTGTTATGTATCCGTCGTCTACACTTCAAATGAATGTAAATGCGACACTTTCTTGCAAGGAAATAGCGTTTGCAGATGTCTACGTATCGTACTAATGGATTTCTGATGCTTCTTAAAACGCGATATCGCTTGTCATTTCTATGTTTCATGGTAAGATATAATATGATTTGAGGAGTGTTGTGTATTCCTCGTTTACACTTCAAATGAATGTAAATGCGACACTTCCTAGCAAGGAAATAGCGTTTGCAGATGGCTACGTATCGAAGCAATAGAGTTCAAATGCTTCTTAAAACGAGATATTGCATCTCATATCTATGTTTCATGATAAGATATATTATTCATTGCGAAGTGTTATGCATTCCTCGTCTACGATTCAAATGAATGTAAATGCGACACTTCTTTGCAAGGAAATAGCGTTTGCAGATGTCTACGTATCGTTGCAATAGAGTTCTTATGATTCTTAAAACGCGATATCGCATCTCATTTCTATGTTTCATGGTAAGATATAATATGATTTGCGAAGTGTTATGTATTCCTCGTCTACACTTCAAATGAATGTAAATGCGACACTTCCTTGCAAGGAAATAGCGTTTGCAGATGTCTACTTATCGAAGCAATAGAGTTCAAATGCTTCTTAAAACGAGATATTGCATCTCATATCTATGTTTCATGATAAGATATAATATTCATTGCGAAGTGTTATGCATTCCTCGTCTACGATTCAAATGAATGTAAATGCGACGCTTCCTTGCAAGGAAATAGCGTTTGCAGATGTCTACGGATCGTAGCAATAGAGTTCTAATGCTTCTTAAAACGCGATATCGCATCCCATTTCTATGTTTCATGGTAAGATACAATATGATTTGCGAAGTGTTATGTATTCCTCGTCTACACTTTACTCGTCTACGTGTCGTAGCAATAGAGTTCTTATGATTCTTAAAACGCGATATCGCATCTCATTTCTATGTTTCATGGTAAGGTATAATATGATTTGCGAAGTGTTATGTATTCCTCGTTTACACTTCAAATGAATGTAAATGCGACACTTCCTAGCAAGGAAATAGCGTTTGCAGATGTCTACGTATCGAAGCAATGGAGTTCAAATGCTTCTTAAAACGAGATATTGCATCTCGTATCTATGTTTCATGATAAAATATAATATTCATTGCGAAGTGTTATGCATTCCTCGTCTACGATTCAAATGAATGTAAATGCGACACTTCTTTGCAAGGAAATAGCGTTTGCAGATGTCTACGTATCGTTGCAATAGAGTTCTTATGATTCTTAATACGCGATATCGCATCTCATTTCTATGTTTCATGGTAAGATATAATATGATTTGCGAAGTGTTATGTATTCCTCGTCTGCACTTCAAATGAATGTGAATGCGTCACTTCCTCGCTAGGAAATAGCGTTTGCAGATGTCTACGTATCGAAGCAATAGAGTTCAAATGCTTCTTAAAACGAGATATTGCTTCTCATATCTATGTTTCATGATAAGATGTAATAATCATTGCGAAGTGTTATGTATTCCTCGTCTACACTTCAAATGAATGTGGATGCGACACTTCCTCGCCAGGATATAGCGTTTGCAGATGTCTACGTATTGTAGCAGTTGAGTTCTAATGCTTCTTAAAACGCGATATCGCATCTCATTTCTATGTTTCATGGTATGATATAATATGATTTGCGAAGTGTTATGTATTCCTCGTCTACACATCAAATGAATGTAAATGCGACACTTCCTTGCAAGGAAATAGCGTTTGCAGATGTCTACGTATCGTAGCAATAGAGTTCTTAAGATCCTTAAAACGCGATATCGCATCTCATGTCTATGTTTCATGGTAAGATATAATATGATTTGCGAAGTGTCATGTATTCCTCGTCTACACTTCAAATGAATGTAAATGCGACACTTCCTTGCAAGGAAATAGCGTTTGCAGATGTCTACGTATCGAAGCAATAGAGTTCAAATGCTTCTTAAAACGCGATATCGCATCTCATCTCTATGTTTCATGGTAAGATATAATATTATTTGCGAAGTATCATGTATTCCTCGTCTACACTTCAAATGAATGTAAATGCGACACTTCCTTGCAAGGAAATAGCGTTTGCAGATGTCTACGTATCGAAGCAATAGAGTTCAAATGCTTCTTAAAACGAGATATTGCATCTCATTTCTATGTTTCATGGTAAGATATAATATGATTTGCGGAGTGTTATGTATTCCTCGTCTACACTTCAAATGAATGTAAATGCGACACTTCCTTGCAAGGAAATAGCGTTTGCAGATGTCTACGTATCGAAGCAATAGAGTTCAAATGCCTTCTTAAAACGAGATATTGCATCTTATATCTATGATTCATGATAAGATATACTATTCATTGCGAAGTGTTATGCATTCCTCGTCTACGATTCAAATGAATGAAAATGCGACACTTCCTTGCAAGGAAATAGCGTTTGCAGATGTCTACGTATCGTAGCAATAGAGTTCTAATGCTTCTTAAAACGCGATATCGCATCTCATTTCTATGTTTCATGGTAAGATAGAATATGATTTGCGAAGTGTTATGTCTTCCTCGTCTACACATCAAATGAATGTAAATGCGACACTTCCTTGCAAGGAAATAGCGTTTGCAGATGTCTACGTATCGTAGCAATAGAGTTCAAGTGCTTCTTAAAACGAGATATTGCATCTTATATCTATGTTTCATGATAAGATATAATATTCATTGCGATGTGTTATGCATTCCTCGTCTACGATTCAAATGAATGAAAATGCGACACTTCCTTGCAAGGAAATAGCGTTTGCAGATGTCTACGTATCGTAGCAATAGAGTTCAAATGCTTCTTAAAACGAGATATTGCATCTTATATCTATGTTTCATGATAAGATATAATATTCATTGCGAAGTGTTATGCATTCCTCGTCTACGATTCAAATGAATGAAAATGCGACACTTCCTTGCAAGGAAATAGCGTTTGCAGATGTCTACGTATCGTAGCAATAGAGTTCTCATGCTTCTTAAAACGCGGTATCGCATCTCATTTCTATGTTTCATGGTAAGATAGAATATGATTTGCGAAGTGTTATGTATTCCTCGTCTACACATCAAATGAATGTAAATGCGACACTTCCTTGCAAGGAAATAGCGTTTGCAGATGTCTACGTATCGTAGCAATAGAGTTCTTATGATTCTTAAAACGCGATATCGCATCTCATTTCTATGTTTCATGGTAAGGTATAATATGATATGCGAAGTGTTATGTATCCGTCGTCTACACTTCAAATGAATGTAAATGCGACACTTTCTTGCAAGGAAATAGCGTTTGCAGATGTCTACGTATCGTAGCATTGGTTTTCTGATGCTTCTTAAAACGCGATATCGCATCTCATTTCTATGTTTCATGGTAAGATATAATATGATTTGCGAAGTGTTACGTATTCCTCGTCTACACTTCAAATGAATGTATATGCGACACTTCTTTGCAAGGATATAGCGTTTGCAAATGTCTACGTATCGTTGCAATAGAGTTCTTATGATTCTTAAAACGCGATATCGCATCTCATTTCTATGTTTCATGGTAAGGTATAATATGATTTGCGGAGTGTTATGTATTCCTCGTCTACACTTCTAATGAATGTAAATGCGACACTTCTTTGCAAGGAAATAGCGTTTGCAGATGTCTACGTATCGTTGCAACAGTGTTCTTATGATTCTTAAAACGCGATATCGCATCCCATTTCTATGTTTCATGGTAAGATATAATATGACTTGCGGTGTGTTATGTATTCCTCGTCTACACTTCAAATGAATGTAAATGCGACACTCCCTTGCAAGGAAATAGCGTTTGCAGATGTCTACGTATCGTAGCAATAGTGTTCTTATGATTCCTAAAACGCGATATCGCATCTCATTTCTATGTTTCATGGTAAGATATAATATGATTTGCGAAGTGTTATGTATTCCTCGTCTACACTTCAAATGAATGTAATTGCGACACTTCCTTGCAAGGAAATAGCGTTTGCAGATGTCTACGTATCGAAGCAATAGATTTCTAATGCTTCTTAAAACGCGATATCGCATCTCATTTCTATGTTTCATGGTAAGATATAATATGATTTGCGAAGTGTTATGTATTCCTCGTCTACACATCAAATAAATTTAAATGCGACACTTCCTTGCAAGGAAATAGCGTTTGCAGATGTCTACGTATCGTAGCAATAGAGTTCTAATGCTTCTTAAAACGAGATATTGCATCTCATATCTATGTTTCATGATAAGATATAATATTCATTGCTAAGTGTTATGCATTCCTCGTCTACGATTCAAATGAATGTAAATGCGACACTTCCTTGCAAGGAAATAGCGTTTGCAGATGTCTACGTATCGTAGCAATAGAGTTCTTATAATTCTTAGAACGCTATATTGCATCTCATTTTTACGTTTCATGGTAAGATATAATATGATTTGCGAAGGAAATAGCGATTGCAGATGTCTACGTATCATAGCAATAGGGTTCAAATGCTTCTTAAAACGCGATATCGCATCTCATTTCTATGTTTCATGGTAAGATATAATATGATTTGCGAAGTATCATGTATTCCTAGTCTACACTTCAAATAAATGTGAATGCGACACTTCCTCGCTAGGAAATAGCGTTTGCAGATGTTTACGTATCGAAGCAATAGAGTTCAGATGCTTCTTAAAACGAGATATTGCATCTCATATCTATGTTTCATGATAAGATGTAATATTCATTGCGAAGTGTTATGTATTCCTCGTCTACACTTCAAATGAATGTGGATGCGACACTTCCTCGCCAGGAAATAGCGTTTGCAGATGTCTACGTATCGTAGCAGTTGAGTTCTAATGCATCTTAAAACGCGATATCGCATCTCATTTCTATGTTTCATGGTAAGATATAATATGATTTGCGTAGTGTTATGTATTCCTCGTCTACACATCAAATGAATGTAAATGCGACACTTCCTTGCAAGGAAATAGCGTTTGCAGATGTCTACGGATCGTAGCAATAGAGTTCTTATGATACTTAAAACGCGATATCGCATCTCATTTCTATGTTTCATGGTAAGGTATAATATGATTTGCGAAGTGTTATGTATCCGTCGTCTACACTTCAAACGAATGTAAATGCGACACTTTCTTGCAAGGAAATAGCGTTTGCAGATGTCTACGTATCGTTGCAATAGAGTTCTTATGATTCTTAAAACGCGATATCGCATCCCATTTCTATGTTTCATGGTAAGATATAATATGACTTGCGGAGTGTTATGTATTCCTCGTCTACACTTCAAATGAATGTAAATGCGACACTCCCTTGCAAGGAAATAGCGTTTGCAGATGTCTTCGTATCGTAGCAATAGTGTTCTTATGATTCCTAAAACGCGATATCGCATCTCATTTCTATGTTTCATGGTAAGCTATAATATGATTTGCGAAGTGTTATGTATTCCTCGTCTACACTTCAAATGAATGTAAATGCGACACTTCTTTGCAAGGAAATAGCGTTTGCAGTTGTCTACGTATCGAAGCAATAGAGTTCTTATGATTCTTAAAACGCGATATTGCATCTCATTTCTATGTTTCATGGTAAGATATAATATGATTTGCGAAGTGTTATGTATTCCTCGTCTACACTTCAAATGAATGTAAATGCGACACTTCCTCGCTAGGAATTAGCGTTTGCAGATGTCTACGTATCGTAGCAATAGAGTTCTTATGATTCTTAAAACGCGATATCGTATCTCATTTCTATGTTTCATGGTAAGATATAATATGATTTGCGGAGTGTTATGTATTCCTCGTCTACACTTCTAATGAATGTAAATGCGACACTTCTTTGCAAGGAAATAGCGTTTGCAGATGTCTACGTATCGTTGCAATAGAGTTCTTATGATTCTTAAAACGCGATATCGCATCCCATTTCTATGTTTCATGGTAAGATATAATATGACTTGCGGAGTGTTATGTATTCCTCGTCTACACTTCAAATGAATGTAAATGCGACACTCCCTTGCAAGGAAATAGCGTTTGCAGATGTCTACGTATCGTAGCAATAGTGTTCTTATGATTCCTAAAACGCGATATCGCATCTCATTTCTATGTTTCATGGTAAGATATAATATGATTTGCGAAGTGTTATGTATTCCTCGTCTACACTTCAAATGAATGTAAATGCGACACTTCCTCGCTAGGAAATAGCGTTTGCAGATATCTGCGTACCGTAGCAGTAGAGTTCTAATGCTTCTTAAAACGCGTTATCGCATCTCATTTCTATGTTTCATGGTAAGATATAATATGATTTGCGAAGTGTTATGTATTCCTCGTCTACACTTCAAATGAATGTGAATGCGACACTTCCTCGCTAGGTAATAGCGTTTGCAGATGTCTGCGTATCGTAGCAGTAGAGTTCTAATGATTCTTAAAACGCGATATCGCATCTCATTTCTATGTTTCATGGTAAGATACAATATGATTTGCGAAGTGTTATGTATTCCTCGTCTACACTTCAAATGAATGTGAATGCGACACTTCCTCGCTAGGAAATAGCGTTTGCAGATGTCTACGTATCGAAGCAATAGAGTTCAAATGCTTCTTAGAACGAGATATTGCATCTCATATTTATGTTTCATGATAAGATATAATATTCATTGCGAAGTGTTATGCATTCCTCGCCTACGATTCAAATGAATGTAAATGCGACACTTCCTTGCAAGGAAATAGCGTTTGCAGATGTCTACGTATCGAAGCACTATAGTTCAATTGCTTCTTAAAACGAGATATTGCATCTCATATCTATGTTTCATGATAAGATATAATATTCATTGCGAAGTGTTATGCATTCCTCGTCTACGACTCAAATGAATGTAAATGCGACACTTCCTTGCAAGGAAATAGCGTTTGCAGATGTCTACGTATCGAAGCACTATAGTTCAATTGCTTCTTAAAACGAGATATTGCATCTCATATCTATGTTTCATGATAAGATATAATATTCATTGCGAAGTGTTATGCATTCCTCGTCTACGACTCAAATGAATGTAAATGCGACACTTCCTTGCAAGGAAATAGCGTTTGCAGATGTCTACGTATCGAAGCAATAGAGTTCAAATGCTTCTTAAAACGAGATATTGCATCTCATATCTATGTTTCATGATAAGATATAATATTCATTGCGAAGTGTTATGCATTCCTCGTCTACGATTCAAATGAATGTAAATGCGACACTTCTTTGCAAGGAAATAGCGTTTGCAGATGTCTACGTATCGTTGCAATAGTGTTCTTATGATTCTTAAAACGCGATATCGCATCTCATTTCTATGTTTCATGGTAAGATGTAACAAGATTTGCGAAGTGTTATGTATTCCTCGTCTACACTTTACTCGTCTACGTGTCGTAGCAATAGGGTTCTTATGATTCTTAAAACGCGATATCGCATCTCATTTCTATGTTTCATGGTAAGGTATAATATGATTTGCGAAGTGTTATGTATCCGTCGTCTACACTTCAAATGAATGTAAATGCGACAATTTCTTGCAAGGAAATAGCGTTTGCAGATGTCTACGTATCGTACTAACGGATTTCTGATGCTTCTTAAAACGCGATATCGTTTGTCATTTCTATGTTTCATGGTAAGATATAATATGATTTGCGGAGTGTTATGTATTCCTCGTTTACACTTCAAATGAATGTAAATGCGACACTTCCTAGCAAGGAAATAGCGTTTGCAGATGTCTACGTATCGAAGCAATAGAGTTCAAATGCTTCTCAAAACGAGAAATTGCATCTCGTATCTATGTTTCATGATAAAATATAATATTCATTGCGAAGTGTTATGCATTCCTCGTCTACGATTCAAATGAATGTAAATGCGACACTTCTTTGCAAGGAAATAGCGTTTGCAGATGTCTACGTATCGTTGCAATAGAGTTCTTATGATTCTTAAAACGCGATATCGCATCTCATTTCTATGTTTCATGGTAAGATATAATATGATTTGCGAAGTGTTATGTATTCCTGGTCTGCACTTCAAATGAATGTGACTGCGACACTTCCTCGCTAGGAAATAGCGTTTGCAGATGTCTACGTATCGTAGCAGTTGAGTTCTAATGCTTCTTAAAACGCGATATCGCATCTCATTTCTATGTTTCATGGTAAGATATAATATGATTTGCGAAGTGTTATGTATTCCTCGTCTACACATCAAATGAATGTAAATGCGACACTTCCTTGCAAGGAAATAGCGTTTGCAGATGTCTACGTATCGTAGCAATAGAGTTCTTAACATCCTTAAAACGCGATATCGCATCTCATGTCTATGGTTCATGGTAAGATATAATATGATTTGCGAAGTGTCATGTATTCCTCGTCTACACTTCAAATGAATGTAAATGCGACACTTCCTTGCAAGGAAATAGCGTTTGCAGATGTCTACGTATCGAAGCAATAGAGTTCAAATGCATCTTAAAACGCGATATCGCATCTCATTTCTATGTTTCATGGTAAGATATAATATGATTTGCGAAGTGTTATGTATTCCTCGTCTACACATCAAATAAATTTAAATGCGACACTTCCTTGCAAGGAAATAGCGTTTGCAGATGTCTACGTATCGTAGCAATAGAGTTCTAATGCTTCTTAAAACGAGATATTGCATCTCATATCTATGTTTCATGATAAGATATAATATTCATTGCTAAGTGTTATGCATTCCTCGTCTACGATTCAAATGAATGTAAATGCGACACTTCCTTGCAAGGAAATAGCGATTGCAGATGTCTACGTATCATAGCAATAGGGTTCAAATGCTTCTTAAAACGCGATATCGCATCTCATTTCTATGTTTCATGGTAAGATATAATATGATTTGCGAAGTATCATGTATTCCTAGTCTACACTTCAAATAAATGTGAATGCGACACTTCCTCGCTAGGAAATAGCGTTTGCAGATGTCTACGTATCGAAGCAATAGAGTTCAGATGCTTCTTAAAACGAGATATTGCATCTCATATCTATGTTTCATGATAAGATGTAATATTCATTGCGAGGTGTTATGTATTCCTCGTCTACACTTCAAATGAATGTGGATGCGACACTTCCTCGCCAGGAAATAGCGTTTGCAGATGTCTACGTATCGTAGCAGTTGAGTTCTAATGCATCTTAAAACGCGATATCGCATCTCATTTCTATGTTTCATGGTAAGATATAATATGATTTGCGTAGTGTTATGTATTCCTCGTCTACACATCAAATGAATGTAAATGCGACACTTCCTTGCAAGGAAATAGCGTTTGCAGATGTCTACGTATCGTAGCAATAGAGTTCTTATGATTCTTAAAACGCGATATCGCATCTCATTTCTATGTTTCATGGTAAGGTATAATATGATTTGCGAAGTGTTATGTATCCGTCGTCTACACTTCAAACGAATGTAAATGCGACACTTTCTTGCAAGGAAATAGCGTTTGCAGATGTCTACGTATCGTAGCAATGTATTTCTGATGCTTCTTAAAACGCGATATCGCTTGTCATTTCTATGTTTCATGGTAAGATATAATATGATTTGCGGAGTGTTATGTATTCCTCGTTTACACTTCAAATGAATGTAAATGCGACACTTCCTAGCAAGGAAATAGCGTTCGCAGATGTCTACGTATCGAAGCAATAGAGTTCAAATGCTTCTTAAAACGAGATATTGCATCTCATATCTATGTTTCATGATAAGATATAATATTCATTGCGAAGTGTTATGCATTCCTCGTCTACGATTCAAATGAATGTAAATGCGACACTTCTTTGCAAGGAAATAGCGTTTGCAGATGTCTACGTATCGTTGCAATAGAGTTCTTATGAATCTTAAAACGCGATATCGCATCTCATTTCTATGTTTCATGGTAAGATATAATATGATTTGCGAAGTGTTATGTATTCCTCGTCTACAGTTCAAATGAATGTAAATGCGACACTTCCTTGCAAGGAAATAGCGTTTGCAGATGTCTACTTATCGAAGCAATAGAGTTCAAATGCTTCTTAAAACGAGATATTGCATCTCATATCTATGTTTCATGATAAGATATAATATTCATTGCGAAGTGTTATGCATTCCTCGTCTACGATTCAAATGAATGTAAATGCGACACTTCTTTGCAAGGAAATAGCGTTTGCAGATGTCTACGTATCGTTGCGATAGAGTTCTTATGATTCTTAAAACGCGATATCGCATCTCATTTCTATGTTTCATGGTAAGATGTAACAAGATTTGCGAAGTGTTATGTATTCCTCGTCTACACTTTACTCGTCTACGTGCCGTAGCAATAGGGTTCTTATGATTCTTAAAACGCGATATCGCATCTCATTTCTATGTTTCATGGTAAGGTATAATATGATTTGCGAAGTGTTATGTATCCGTCGTCTACACTTCAAATGAATGTAAATGCGACAATTTCTTGCAAGGAAATAGCGTTTGCAGATGTCTACGTATCGTTGCAATAGAGTTCTTATGATTCTTAAAACGCGATATCGCATCTCATTTCTATGTTTCATGGTAAGATATAATATGATTTGCGAAGTGTTATGTATTCCTCGTCTGCACTTCAAATGAATGTGAATGCGACACTTCCTCGCTAGGAAATAGCGTTTGCAGATGTCTACGTATCGTAGCAGTTGAGTTCTAATGCTTCTTAAAACGCGATATCGCATCTCATTTCTATGTTTCATGGTAAGATATAATATGATTTGCGAAGTGTTATGTATTCCTCGTCTACACATCAAATGAATGTAAATGCGACACTTCCTTGCAAGGAAATAGCGTTTGCAGATGTCTGCGGATCGTAGCAATAGAGTTCTAATGCTTCTTAAAACGCGATATCGCATCTCATTTCTATGTTTCATGGTAAGATGTAATAAGATTTGCGAAGTGTTATGTATTCCTCGTCTACACTTTACTCGTCTACGTGTCGTAGCAATAGAGTTCTTATGATTCTTAAAACGCGATATCGCATCTCATTTCTATGTTTCATGGTAAGGTATAATATGATTTGCGAAGTGTTATGTATCCGTCGTCTACACTTCAAATGAATGTAAATGCGACACTTTCTTGCAAGGAAATAGCGTTTGCAGATGTCTACGTATCGTACTAATGGATTTCTGATGCTTCTTAAAACGCGATATCGCTTGTCATTTCTATGTTTCATGGTAAGATATAATATGATTTGCGGAGTGTTATGTATCCGTCGTCTACACTTCGAACGAATGTAAATGCGACACTTTCTTGCAAGGAAATAGCGTTTGCAGATGTGTACGTATCGTTGCAATAGAGTTCTTATGATTCTTAAAACGCGATATCGCATCCCATTTCTATGTTTCATGGTAAGATATAATATGACTTGCGGAGTGTTATGTATTCCTCGTCTACACTTCAAATGAATGTAAATGCGACACTCCCTTGCAAGGAAATAGCGTTTGCAGATGTCTACGTATCGTAGCAATAGTGTTCTTATGATTCCTAAAACGCGATATCGCATCTCATTTCTATGTTTCATGGTAAGCTATAATATGATTTGCGAAGTGTTATGTATTCCTCGTCTACACTTCAAATGAATGTAAATGCGACACTTCTTTGCAAGGAAATAGCGTTTGCAGATGTCTACGTATCGAAGCAATAGAGTTCTTATGATTCTTAAAACGCGATATTGCATCTCATTTCTATGTTTCATGGTAAGATATAATATGATTTGCGAAGTGTTATGTATTCCACGTCTACACTTCAAATGAATGTAAATGCGACACTTCCTCGCTAGGAATTAGCGTTTGCAGATGTCTACGTATCGTAGCAATAGAGTTCTTATGATTCTTAAAACGCGATATCGTATCTCATTTCTATGTTTCATGGTAAGATATAATATGATTTGCGGAGTGTTATGTATTCCTCGTCTACACTTCTAATGAATGTAAATGCGACACTTCTTTGCAAGGAAATAGCGTTTGCAGATGTCTACGTATCGTTGAAAATAGAGTTCTTATGATTCTTAAAACGCGATATCGCATCCCATTTCTATGTTTCATGGTAAGATATAATATGACTTGCGGAGTGTTATGTATTCCTCGTCTACACTTCAAATGAATGTAAATGCGACACTCCCTTGCAAGGAAATAGCGTTTGCAGATGTCTACGTATCGTAGCAATAGTGTTCTTATGATTCCTAAAACTCGATATCGCATCTCATTTCTATGTTTCATGGTAAGATATAATATGATTTGCGAAGTGTTATGTATTCCTCGTCTACACTTCAAATGAATGTAAATGCGACACTTCCTCGCTAGGAAATAGCGTTTGCAGATGTCTGCGTACCGTAGCAGTAGAGTTCTAATGCTTCTTAAAACGCGTTATCGCATCTCATTTCTATGTTTCATGGTAAGATATAATATGATTTGCGAAGTGTTATGTATTCCTCGTCTACACTTCAAATGAATGTGAATGCGACACTTCCTCGCTAGGTAATAGCGTTTGCTGGTGTCTGCGTATCGTAGCAGTAGAGTTCTAATGATTCTTAAAACGCGATATCGCATCTCATTTCTATGTTTCATGGTAAGATACAATATGATTTGCGAAGTGTTATGTATTCCTCGTCTACACTTCAAATGAATGTGAATGCGACACTTCCTCGCTAGGAAATAGCGTTTGCAGATGTCTACGTATCGAAGCAATAGAGTTCAAATGCTTCTTAGAACGAGATATTGTCACGTCGCGGTCTAGGAAAATTTCCGATATAACTCGCGGATGACACGCAGCCAAGTCACGGAATATAGTCGCTAAATCGCGACGGATGAGGGTTCCGTTGATGGGACGCGAACACTGTTATCACTCGCGGACGCGGTAAATATCAAAGATTCTTACCTTTGCGGCCACTCGTTACTGCAGTTGTTTCAATAATTTTGTTGCAGGTACCGCTGTCGTCTCGGATCGCCTTCCGGGATAGTCGCTGCGTACGGGCTGCGTCGAGGTATCGTCAGCTGGATGAGCTTCCAACGGCTCGGGCTGGACCGTTGAACCGACGGAAGCAGGACAGCAGGCGCAACTGCAGCGGCAGGGTAGCGGGGTGAACCCGTCTCGGAACTGATGTACTCACGAAATAATCGTCGAAGGAAGTTTTTACGTCCCGCACGACGCGTTCTTCGTTTAGCGGCGCGGCACATTCAAAACGTAATTCGTCTGGCTGGATACGAGTCGGTAAGCGGCGGTCCGCTCTAGCCTTGTCGGTCCAGGAGAACGAAGAATCGATTTATATCTTCGAACAGTCAATGCTTATCATTCAACAGAGTTAAGCGGCGGTCCTCTCTAACTAAGTCGAATTCAAAACAATGGACTTATTCGAAGAGTGAATGTGTGTTTCGAGTACGCGAATACCGTAGAATGTATGAGGGTATTAGAAATAATTGCAAGTGGAATATGTAAAATAAAACAAAGATATATTCTAATATAAAACCTACGCTTACACTTAACTTTCCCTAAACTAGATTAAAGTAGACTTAGTACGAACTAGAACTTGAACGGATATGAACTTAGAATCAAGACACCTCGAAGTGAGGTGATGGAACGGCCCTAAGGCATTGGATTGAAGTGAAGTCGAGCGAGTTCGGATAAGAAGTGACTATCGTCTCGCGTGCACGCGACCTCCTCGGATCGCGTGGCGCGCGAGTCGCTGGGCCCCGCGGTGGGGATGGACGGTCGAGGTAGGGCGGCCGCACGGCCCTTGCGGTGGGGCGGCCGGCCGGAGTGGGGCGCGGCTCGCGTTCAGCGTGAGCCGCGCGCGTCGGGTGCGCGCGTAAGCGCGTCGCAACTTACAAATTAACGAACTTAGTCTTAGAAATACATATGTGTGTTGTTCGTGTTACAATGGATGTGTCGTGTACTTAGATCTAGGATTTTAGTATCTACGTGTATATACGTTCGAATAATATGTATATGGACGAGTTATAGCGGGCGATTCGATGCGTTGTTCCTCAGATGCCTCGTATGTCGCTGGATACGCGCGATAGCTCGGTCGAATGGTCGAACTCCTGGGTTGATGCTGCGGCTTGGCTGCCTTGGCTCGGCTGTAGGGCGGTAACCCCGTGTGCGGATGTGCTCGTCTCGTACGCTCAGGTGCAGCTTGTTGCAGGTAAGATGCTGCTGGATGCTGCGGGAGGCGCTGGAGGGTGTACGGCGGTACGCCGGACGTCACACCTCCCCCCTCAAAAAAGGAATCTTGGCGGTGCCAAGATCTCCTGACTGGCGGATGTGAGCTTGGATGTGGCTCCATAGTTTTTGCACTGCCGGTTGGCTGCCTTGTTTCTGCCGATTCCCTGCTGTCGAATCCATAGCTGGCTCGTTTCACCTCTGCGGAGTGACCTTCGTCGCTGGTGACGGAAGTTTCGGTGCTGGATACCCTTGCTTCGGCACTATCGTCACTAACACTATTACCACTGGCACTGATACTAAGGTTTCTCGCGTTCGAGTCGCTCTGAGTTTGTTCATTCTCAGTCTTTTGCTGTTTGACACTACTCATACGTTTACATGGTTTTAATTTATTCGCATGGACAATCTTATATTTATTCTTAATAGCTAGTTTTACGTTATTATTGCTCAGAATTTCAAGTATTCTATATGGGCCTACATATTGGGATTGAAATTTATGCTTGTGAGGCTCTCTAAGTAAAAATACCCACTGACCGACTTTGAAATTCTGAACATTTTGCTTCTTATCATAGTAATATTTCGCGCGACGCTTCGCTTTGTCTAGATTCTCTCTCGCTATTTTCTGGGAAGTCGTAATTTTATCGTTTAAGTTTATTAAATAGTCCGAGTAAGTTTCGTTCTCTGTGCTATCCTGGAATGGTGTGTCTGATGGGGTTCTCGCAATACGACCGAAAACGAGTTCGTGGGGTGTATAGAGGGTACCTTCGTGTACGCTTGTATTGTAGGAGAACATGGCATACGGGAGCCATCTCTCCCAATCGCCACTGGTGTCGATGTAATGTTTTAAGTATTCCGCCAGGACGTGGTGTGATCTTTCCACCGATCCGTTCGTTTGTGGGTGGAAAGCTGTGGATTTGTATTGCTTTATTCGAAATTTTATCGCGATGGCTTTAATTAGACTATTTATAAAGTTGGAGCCCTGGTCGGTAAGAATTCCTTTTGGACATCCAAATCTGCAGATAAAGCCGGTAATGAGGGCATCTGCTATGTCGACGGCGGTAGTTTGTTTTAACGGGATAGCAATGGAGTATTTTGTTAGAAGGTCCTGGATCGTGAGAATGTTAGTGTATCCCTCGGGCGTTACTGGAAGTGGCCCCATGACATCCATAGATATCTTATCGAACGCGCAACCCGGTGTATCCGTTAAAGTTAAGGGCTGTCTCGTTTTTACGCGAACTAACTTCTCTAGTTGACAACTCCGACATTTGTTAATATAATTCTGAATTTCGTCCTTCATATTGGGCCAGTAATATCTTTCTCTGATACGGGAGTATGTCTTATTAACTCCTTTGTGACCACCTACCGGTGAGTCGTGATTTTCGCGAATAATTTTCTCTCTACTTTGTTCCGCGGGGATATGAATGAGGCCTTGACAGATTGTGATTTGAAGTGTGGTCTCGTAAAATAGGTCTTGCAATGCTGTTCGGAGTTGAAACCACGTAACTGAGTCTAACGCGGTCTGCGCGATGCTAAAAGTTGTTAATTGCAGTTCCAAGATTACATCGTACAACGAACGGAGAGATTCTATTACTACTTGGTAGTCTATTGGGCGTTTCTCGTGCTCTATTACGGGTAATTGGATTTGATAGAAGTTGTCTATTTTGGTTACTTTGGCCTTTGTCAGATTAATGTTTGATTCGTGTGTAAAAAAATTTTCCAGATTTTTCTATTTGATTAGCGCCGGCGTCGTAGGGGCGTCCGGAAGTTGTTATGAATATAACGTGATTGTCGCGCCTAGTGGCGATGGTATCTCTCGTGTACTTAAAAAGCGGTTCGTACCGAACGTGCTCGGTCGGTAAAGGGGCTGATGCGGTATGGTTATCATCTGAAATCGGTGAGGGTGGAGGAGGAGGAGGTATTGCGGATTTCTTTGAATGATGAGGTTTTGGATACGGATCGAATATATTTTCGTCGGATGAGGATGATTGCATGAGAGGACAGACTTTGACGGGATTACGGGATAAGGCGTCTGCGTTCAAATTCGTCTTACCGGTCTTATAAACCATCTCGTAATCATACTCCGCGAGCTTTAGCCTCCACCTCACAAGACGGCTGGATGGATCCTTGACGGAGTTCATCCACACCAGTGGACGATGGTCGGTTACTAATTTAAATTGATTTCCGTAAACATACGGTCTGAACTGGTGTACCGCATAAACGATCGCGAGGCACTCTTTTTCTATTGTCGAGTAGTTTTTCTCGGCGGAGTTTAGGAGTCGCGATGTATACGCGATCGGAAGGTCGCGGCCTATCGGGCCTTGGCTCAAAACTGCGCCGATTGCATCCGCTGATGCATCGGTAGTGATTACAAAAGGTAATTTAAAATTTGGAAATTGTAGAATTGGCGCTTCGCATAATGCATCTCGTAAATAAACGAACGCGTTTTCTTGCTCGTTTCGCCATACGAACGGGATATCCTTTTTTAATAAATTTGTTAGCGGCTTTGCGATATTGGAAAAGTTTTCTATAAAGCGTCTGTAGTAACCCGCGAGTCCCAGAAATTGTTTTACTTGTTTGGGGTTCGTAGGACGCGGAAAGTTTCGGACGGCGCTTATTTTCGAAGGGTCGGGTTTCACGCCACTTTCGCTAATGACGTGCCCGAGATAACTAACCTCGCGGCGTAGGAACTCGCACTTATCGGGTTGAAGTGCTAAGTTCGCTTCTCGGAGACTGTTTGTTAATTTTATATACTTGGCCGCATGCTCTTGGAGCGAGCTCGCGTAAACAACTATGTCGTCTAGGTATACGAATAGTTCGTTTCCCTGTAATCCCGCAAGCACGCTGTCCATTAAGCGTTGAAATGTGGCGGGCGCGTTTTTGAGCCCAAATGGCATCCTCGTAAATTCGAAATGCCCATGTGGCGTAGAAAACGCGGTTTTATGGGCGTCAGCGGGTTCCATCGGTATCTGGTGAAACCCGCTGGCTAAATCGAAGGTACTGAAATACTTGGCACTGCCAAGCTGGTCAAGTATTTCTGTTATACAAGGCAAAGGATATGCGTCGGCGATCGACTTCTCGTTTAACGCGCGATAATCGATGACGACTCGCCAGCGCTTTTTCCCTTGCGAATCCGCTTTCTTTGGGACGACCCAAAGAGGGGAGTTATACGGTGATTTGGAATCGCGAATGATGCCGTTACGTAACAGGGTCTCGACTTGCGTTCGAATTTCCTCTTTGTGTGCGGGCGGAAAGCGATACTGCTTAACATTGATTGGTCTGTCGTCGACCGTGGGAATTTTATGAGTCGTCGCAGTGGTGTGGCCCAAAACATCGCCCTCGATGTAGAATAAATCCTGGCTTTTGGTTATTAAATCGATTACATGGCGCTTTTCTTCGTCGTTCAGATGCTCGAGTCGCAAGAGGTTGATTACCTGCTCTAGGCGGGATTTCGATGCGGTTGCGGAGGGTCGAGTCGGTGCGACTTTTGCGGTCGATTTGGTTACCTGCGCGTAGGTTAATTGTCTCTGGGCGCAAAGAGGAGATTCGAGCTCGAAACACGGCGTAGTACGCGGAGCTGTATTATTTGACTTTCCCTTTTGGGATTTGCCGGACGAATCGGCGACACTTGATTTCGACCTATCGTTCGATTCGGAAATTTGTGAAAAAATTGGAAAGAGCGCGAGGCTGTCTTCCTTTGCATTTGATGGCATAATTTCAACTGGCTCTAGTTTGATTGGAGGTAGGGCGAATTCGACCGTTTTATCGGTAGAGTTAATTACCCTGGCTATCGCCGTATCTCCCGCAACTTTCACCAGTGCATTGCCGAAATAGATTCCCGGCGCTATGTCGATGCGGGGAATTATCCCCTCGGGAAGATGCGAATTAATTATTCGGACTCTTATCCCTACGTTCATACGCGGCGGTATTGATATTTGCTCGCTTTTAAAAAAATTTTTAGCGGATTTTCGAGGCTCTTTGGAGGGTTTCGCGGCGCGTTTTACTTCCTCTAGAGCTTTCGGCGGTTTTTCAATCGGATTATTTACTTTTTCGGAGGTTTCCGAAAGCTTTCTTCCTGAATTAGGGATAAGCTTGTCCTCCGTGGAAGAAACATCGCGACAGAAACGAATCGTTTTCCCGTGCCATTTAATCTCTTTTTTCGGAAAAGAGATTTCCGCGTCAGCGCAGAAACCTGAGCCTAATATCCCGTCTGGGCCGAGAGGGAAATCGTCGTTAACTACATTAAATGGCACGACGCGACCGAATAAAACGATATTAACAGTCCCGATGGTTTTGGTTTGACCATTCGTGACTCCCGTGATAATCAACGTCTCTGAAGGATCGATTCGGGCAGATAAAGATAACGCGGACCGTTTCACGACGTTAATTTCGGCGCCGGTATCAATCATGAACTCGGTACTTTTCAATAGGGTGTCCGAATTCAGGATAACACTCGGCGTGTTGGTTTTTCCAGTGAGGTTTATTGCTGCACCGTATCGTCGTCCTCGGTTGTCGGGTTGTTCGTTGCGAGAGATCGTATATTTCGGTTGACCTCGCGGCCCGTCTCGCGGCGCGGCGGGAGGCCGTTCCCGTTTCCCGAAGCCCTGACATTATTATAATACTGCCTTTTCCTGCACTCTTCTAACTCGTGGCCCGGTGTCTTGCAGTATCTACAAAATTTTTCGCGCGGCGTAATCGGTCGCGGATTTTCATAGGCGGTTCTTCGTGCAGGAATTTCGCGTGAAGTGGCGGAAGGATAAGTATACGATGGTTGTCGTGGGGGTGGTAATCTAACCCGGCAGTCTCTGGCGTAGTGCCCGATATTATTGCACCTCGAACAGGTAACGTCGTTTCGTTTAGCTCGAGACTCTAGTCGCGGGGGAGAATTTATTAATCGCTCGCAGTCCAGCTCGTAGCGCTTGAACAGTTCGCGAGCGCGTGTGAAAGCCTCTTGCGGCGAGTGAAGCTGTTGCATGGGGATCTGTGTACGGATTTCCGGAATTAATCCGTCGACGAAACACCGAAGTGTTAATTCGTCTACATCGGACGAGTTTTCCGACGCATAAGGCGATAGGCGTTCGCAGTCAATAATTGCAGAGCGTAAATCTTTGACGCGGCTAATAAAATCGAGTATATGCTCGTCCTGTTTCATATAGATATTTGTTAACTCTCCGCGATAATGATGCGCGGATCGAGATGTGCCGAACGAATTTCGTAGAAGGTCCGTGAGCTCTAATACCGTATTACAGGATTCGTCTTCGAGTGCTAAATATGCGCGGCCCTTTAGCTTACATTTAACTAAGCGTGTAAACGTACGTTCGCACCCGTTTGGAATCAACTCAAATGCGCGTTTACAAGCCCTAGTGAATTGTAGGACAGGTATATTCTGTCCGTCAAAATTGGGGACGGCTTCGAGAGCCTGCTTTAATGATAGTTCATCGTGGCGATACACTATGTCCGCGTTCGCGCTTTGCGTAGGGGTCGAATTTAAACGTGGGATCTCTAACGAAGCTGTGTCGGTACAAGTTAAATTCTGAGAACGGCGAAGTGTCTCGAGTTCGCGGCGCAGTTCGTCGATCTGTTGCATTAACGCGATAGTATTATCGGCGGTTCGATTACTCTCGGCGGTCTCGGAGGTTCGCGGAAGCGGATCAGCATGTGCGTCATGGAATTCGATCCTGCGAGCAACTTGATGCTCTTTGTCTGTGTCGGCGCCTGCGGCGGTGCCTCGGGGCGGCTGGTGGCGAGTTTTAACCGGCGTACGCGTCGCCATGGCTGGTCACGTCTCTTCGTAGCGGAATTTCTAGATTCGACGCGAAGCAATCCCACCGCTGTCACCAAATTTTGTGTCACGTCGCGGTCTAGGAAAATTTCCGATATAACTCGCGGATGACACGCAGCCAAGTCACGGAATATAGTCGCTAAATCGCGACGGATGAGGGTTCCGTTGATGGGACGCGAACACTGTTATCACTCGCGGACGCGGTAAATATCAAAGATTCTTACCTTTGCGGCCACTCGTTACTGCAGTTGTTTCAATAATTTTGTTGCAGGTACCGCTGTCGTCTCGGATCGCCTTCCGGGATAGTCGCTGCGTACGGGCTGCGTCGAGGTATCGTCAGCTGGATGAGCTTCCAACGGCTCGGGCTGGACCGTTGAACCGACGGAAGCAGGACAGCAGGCGCAACTGCAGCGGCAGGGTAGCGGGGTGAACCCGTCTCGGAACTGATGTACTCACGAAATAATCGTCGAAGGAAGTTTTTACGTCCCGCACGACGCGTTCTTCGTTTAGCGGCGCGGCACATTCAAAACGTAATTCGTCTGGCTGGATACGAGTCGGTAAGCGGCGGTCCGCTCTAGCCTTGTCGGTCCAGGAGAACGAAGAATCGATTTATATCTTCGAACAGTCAATGCTTATCATTCAACAGAGTTAAGCGGCGGTCCTCTCTAACTAAGTCGAATTCAAAACAATGGACTTATTCGAAGAGTGAATGTGTGTTTCGAGTACGCGAATACCGTAGAATGTATGAGGGTATTAGAAATAATTGCAAGTGGAATATGTAAAATAAAACAAAGATATATTCTAATATAAAACCTACGCTTACACTTAACTTTCCCTAAACTAGATTAAAGTAGACTTAGTACGAACTAGAACTTGAACGGATATGAACTTAGAATCAAGACACCTCGAAGTGAGGTGATGGAACGGCCCTAAGGCATTGGATTGAAGTGAAGTCGAGCGAGTTCGGATAAGAAGTGACTATCGTCTCGCGTGCACGCGACCTCCTCGGATCGCGTGGCGCGCGAGTCGCTGGGCCCCGCGGTGGGGATGGACGGTCGAGGTAGGGCGGCCGCACGGCCCTTGCGGTGGGGCGGCCGGCCGGAGTGGGGCGCGGCTCGCGTTCAGCGTGAGCCGCGCGCGTCGGGTGCGCGCGTAAGCGCGTCGCAACTTACAAATTAACGAACTTAGTCTTAGAAATACATATGTGTGTTGTTCGTGTTACAATGGATGTGTCGTGTACTTAGATCTAGGATTTTAGTATCTACGTGTATATACGTTCGAATAATATGTATATGGACGAGTTATAGCGGGCGATTCGATGCGTTGTTCCTCAGATGCCTCGTATGTCGCTGGATACGCGCGATAGCTCGGTCGAATGGTCGAACTCCTGGGTTGATGCTGCGGCTTGGCTGCCTTGGCTCGGCTGTAGGGCGGTAACCCCGTGTGCGGATGTGCTCGTCTCGTACGCTCAGGTGCAGCTTGTTGCAGGTAAGATGCTGCTGGATGCTGCGGGAGGCGCTGGAGGGTGTACGGCGGTACGCCGGACGTCACAATATTGCATCTCATATTTATGTTTCATGATAAGATATAATATTCATTGCGAAGTGTTATGCATTCCTCGCCTACGATTCAAATGAATGTAAATGCGACACTTCCTTGCAAGGAAATAGCGTTTGCAGATGTCTACGTATCGAAGCACTATAGTTCAATTGCTTCTTAAAACGAGATATTGCATCTCATATCTATGTTTCATGATAAGATATAATATTCATTGCGAAGTGTTATGCATTCCTCGTCTACGACTCAAATGAATGTAAATGCGACACTTCCTTGCAAGGAAATAGCGTTTGCAGATGTTTACGTATCGAAGCACTATAGTTCAATTGCTTCTTAAAACGAGATATTGCATCTCATATCTATGTTTCATGATAAGATATAATATTCATTGCGAAGTGTTATGCATTCCTCGTCTACGACTCAAATGAATGTAAATGCGACACTTCCTTGCAAGGAAATAGCGTTTGCAGATGTCTACGTATCGAAGCAATAGAGTTCAAATGCTTCTTAAAACGAGATATTGCATCTCATATCTATGTTTCATGATAAGATATAATATTCATTGCGAAGTGTTATGCATTCCTCGTCTACGATTCAAATGAATGTAAATGCGACACTTCTTTGCAAGGAAATAGCGTTTGCAGATGTCTACGTATCGTTGCAATAGAGTTCTTATGATTCTTAAAACGCGATATCGCATCTCATTTCTATGTTTCATGGTAAGATGTAACAAGATTTGCGAAGTGTTATGTATTCCTCGTCTACACTTTACTCGTCTACGTGTCGTAGCAATAGGGTTCTTATGAGTCTTAAAACGCGATATCGCATCTCATTTCTATGTTTCATGGTAAGGTATAATATGATTTGCGAAGTGTTATGTATCCGTCGTCTACACTTCAAATGAATGTAAATGCGACAATTTCTTGCAAGGAAATAGCGTTTGCAGATGTCTACGTATCGTACTAACGGATTTCTGATGCTTCTTAAAACGCGATATCGTTTGTCATTTCTATGTTTCATGGTAAGATATAATATGATTTGCGGAGTGTTATGTATTCCTCGTTTACACTTCAAATGAATGTAAATGCGACACTTCCTAGCAAGGAAATAGCGTTTGCAGATGTCTACGTATCGAAGCAATAGAGTTCAAATGCTTCTCAAAACGAGATATTGCATCTCGTATCTATGTTTCATGATAAAATATAATATTCATTGCGAAGTGTTATGCATTCCTCGTCTACATATCAAATGAATGTAAATGCGACACTTCCTTGCAAGGAAATAGCGTTTGCAGATGTCTACGTATCGAAGCAATAGAGTTCAAATGCTTCTTAAAACGCGATATCGCATCTCATCTCTATGTTTCATGGTAAGATATTATATTATTTGCGAAGTATCATGTATTCCTCGTCTACGATTCAAATGAATGTAAATGCTGCACTTCCTTGCAAGGAAATAGCGTTTGCAGATGTCTACGTATCGTAGCAATAGAGTTCTAATGCTTCTTAAAACGCGATATCGCATCTCATTTCTATGTTTCATGGTAAGATATAATATGATTTGCGAAGTGTTATGTATTCCTCGTCTACACATCAAATAAATTTAAATGCGACACTTCCTTGCAAGGAAATAGCGTTTGCAGATGTCTACGTATCGTAGCAATAGAGTTCTAATGCTTCTTAAAACGAGATATTGCATCTCATATCTATGTTTCATGATAAGATATAATATTCATTGCTAAGTGTTATGCATTCCTCGTCTACGATTCAAATGAATGTAAATGCGACACTTCCTTGCAAGGAAATAGCGATTGCAGATGTCTACGTATCATAGCAATAGGGTTCAAATGCTTCTTAAAACGCGATATCGCATCTCATTTCTATGTTTCATGGTAAGATATAATATGATTTGCGAAGTATCATGTATTCCTAGTCTACACTTCAACTAAATGTGAATGCGACACTTCCTCGCTAGGAAATAGCGTTTGCAGGTGTCTACGTATCGAAGCAATAGAGTTCAGATGCTTCTTAAAACGAGATATTGCATCTCATATCTATGTTTCATGATAAGATGTAATATTCATTGCGAAGTGTTATGTATTCCTCGTCTACACTTCAAATGAATGTGGATGCGACACTTCCTCGCCAGGAAATAGCGTTTGCAGATGTCTACGTATCGTAGCAGTTGACTTCTAATGCACCTTAAAACGCGATATCGCATCTCATTTCTATGTTTCATGGTAAGATATAATATGATTTGCGTAGTGTTATGTATTCCTCGTCTACACATCAAATGAATGTAAATGCGACACTTCCTTGCAAGGAAATAGCGTTTGCAGATGTCTACGTATCGTAGCAATAGAGTTCTTATGATTCTTAAAACGCGATATCGCATCTCATTTCTATGTTTCATGGTAAGGTATAATATGATTTGCGAAGTGTTATGTATCCGTCGTCTACACTTCAAACGAATGTAAATGCGACACTTTCTTGCAAGGAAATAGCGTTTGCAGATGTCTACGTATCGTAGCAATGTATTTCTGATGCTTCTTAAAACGCGATATCGCTTGTCATTTCTATGTTTCATGGTAAGATATAATATGATTTGCGGAGTGTCATGTATTCCTCGTTTACACTTCAAATGAATGTAAATGCGACACTTCCTAGCAAGGAAATAGCGTTCGCAGATGTCTACGTATCGAAGCAATAGAGTTCAAATGCTTCTTAAAACGAGATATTGCATCTCATATCTATGTTTCATGATAAGATATAATATTCATTGCGAAGTGTTATGCATTCCTCGTCTACGATTCAAATGAATGTAAATGCGACACTTCTTTGCAAGGAAATAGCGTTTGCAGATGTCTACGTATCGTTGCAATAGAGTTCTTATGAATCTTAAAACGCGATATCGCATCTCATTTCTATGTTTCATGGTAAGATATAATATGATTTGCGAAGTGTTATGTATTCCTCGTCTACAGTTCAAATGAATGTAAATGCGACACTTCCTTGCAAGGAAATAGCGTTTGCAGATGTCTACTTATCGAAGCAATAGAGTTCAAATGCTTCTTAAAACGAGATATTGCATCTCATATCTATGTTTCATGATAAGATATAATATTCATTGCGAAGTGTTATGCATTCCTCGTCTACGATTCAAATGAATGTAAATGCGACACTTCTTTGCAAGGAAATAGCGTTTGCAGATGTCTACGTATCGTTGCGATAGAGTTCTTATGATTCTTAAAACGCGATATCGCATCTCATTTCTATGTTTCATGGTAAGATGTAACAAGATTTGCGAAGTGTTATGTATTCCTCGTCTACACTTTACTCGTCTACGTGTCGTAGCAATAGGGTTCTTATGATTCTTAAAACGCGATATCGCATCTCATTTCTATGTTTCATGGTAAGGTATAATATGATTTGCGAAGTGTTATGTATCCGTCGTCTACACTTCAAATGAATGTAAATGCGACAATTTCTTGCAAGGAAATAGCGTTTGCAGATGTCTACGTATCGTACTAACGGATTTCTGATGCTTCTTAAAACGCGATATCGCTTGTCATTTCTATGTTTCATGGTAAGATATAATATGATTTGCGGAGTGTTATGTATTCCTCGTTTACACTTCAAATGAATGTAAATGCGACACTTCCTAGCAAGGAAATAGCGTTTGCAGATGTCTACGTATCGAAGCAATAGAGTTCAAATGCTTCTTAAAACGAGATATTGCATCTTGTATCTATGTTTCATGATAAAATATAATATTCATTGCGAAGTGTTATGCATTCCTCGTCTACGATTCAAATGAATGTAAATGCGACACTTCTTTGCAAGGAAATAGCGTTTGCAGATGTCTACGTATCGTTGCAATAGAGTTCTTATGATTCTTAAAACGCGATATCGCATCTCATTTCTATGTTTCATGGTAAGATATAATATGATTTGCGAAGTGTTATGTATTCCTCGTCTGCACTTCAAATGAATGTGAATGCGACACTTCCTCGCTAGGAAATAGCGTTTGCAGATGTCTACGTATCGTAGCAGTTGAGTTCTAATGCTTCTTAAAACGCGATATCGCATCTCATTTCTATGTTTCATGGTAAGATATAATATGATTTGCGAAGTGTTATGTATTCCTCGTCTACACATCAAGTGAATGTAAATGCGACACTTCCTTGCAAGGAAATAGCGTTTGCAGATGTCTGCGGATCGTAGCAATAGAGTTCTAATGCTTCTTAAAACGCGATATCGCATCTCATTTCTATGTTTCATGGTAAGATGTAATAAGATTTGCGAAGTGTTATGTATTCCTCGTCTAGACTTTACTCGTCTACGTGTCGTAGCAATAGAGTTCTTATGATTCTTAAAACGCGATATCGCATCTCATTTCTATGTTTCATGGTAAGGTATAATATGATTTGCGAAGTGTTATGTATCCGTCGTCTACACTTCAAATGAATGTAAATGCGACACTTTCTTGCAAGGAAATAGCGTTTGCAGATGTCTGCGTATCGTACTAATGGATTTCTGATGCTTCTTAAAACGCGATATCGCTTGTCATTTCTATGTTTCATGGTAAGATATAATATGATTTGCGGAGTGTTATGTATTCCTCGTTTACGCTTCAAATGAATGTAAATGCGACACTTCCTAGCAAGGAAATAGCGTTTGCAGATGCCTACGTATCAAAGCAATAGAGTTCAAATGCTTCTTAAAACGAGATATTGCATCTCGTATCTATGTTTCATGATAAAATATAATATTCATTGCGAAGTGTTATGCATTCCTCGCCTACGATTCAAATGAATGTAAATGCGACACTTCTTTGCAAGGAAATAGCGTTTGCAGATGTCTACGTATCGTTGCAATAGAGTTCTTATGATTCTTAAAACGCGATATCGCATCTCATTTCTATGTTTCATGGTAAGATATAATATGATTTGCGAAGTGTTATGTATTCCTCGTCTACACTTCAAATGAATGTAAATGCGACACTTCCTTGCATGGAAATAGCGTTTGCAGATGTCTACTTATCGAAGCAATAGAGTTCAAATGCTTCTTAAAACGAGATATTGCATCTCATATCTATGTTTCATGGTAAAATATAATATTATTTGCGAGGTATCATGTATTCCTCGTCTACACTTCAAATGAATGTAAATGCGACACTTCCTTGCAAGGAAATAGCGTTTGCAGACGTCTACGTATCGTAGCAATAGAGTTCTTATGATTCTTAAAACGCTATATTGCATCTCATTCCTACGTTTCATGGTAAGATATAATATGATTTGCGAAGTGTCATGTATTCCTCGTCTACACTTCAAATGAATGTAAATGCGACACTTCCTTGCTAGGAAATAGCGTTTGCAGATGTCTACGTATCGTAGCAATAGAGTTCTAATGCTTCTTAAAATGCGATATCGCATCTCATTTCTATGTTTCATGGTAAGATATAATATTCATTACGAAGTTTTATGCATTCCTCGTCTACGATTCAAATGAATGTAAATGCGACACTTCTTTGCTAGGAAATAGCGTTTGCAAATGTCTACCTATCGTAGCAATATTGTTCTAATGCTTCTTAGAACGCGATATCGCATCTCATTTCTATGTTTCATGGTAAGATATAATATGATTTGCGAAGTGTTATGTATTCCTCGCCTACACTTCAAATGAATGTAAATGCGACACTGCTTTGCAGGGAAATAGCGTTTGCAGATGTCTACGTATCGTAGCAATAGAGTTCTTATGACTCTTAAAACGCGATATCGCATCTCATTTCTATGTTTCATGGTAAGATATAATATTCATTGCGAAGTGTTATGCATTCCTCGTCTACACTTCAAATGAATGTAAATGCGACACTTCTTTGCAGGGAAATAGCGTTTGCAGACGTCTACGTATCGTAGCAATAGAGTTCTTATGACTCTTAAAACGCGATATCGCATCTCATTTCTATGTTTCATGGTAAGATATAATATTCATTGCGAAGTGTTATGCATTCCTCGTCTACACTTCAAATGAATGTAAATGCGACACTTCCTTGCAAGGAAATAGCGTTTGCAAATGTCTACCTATCGTAGCAGTAGTGATCTAATGCATCTTAGAACGCGATGTCGCATCTCATTTCTATGTTTCATGGTAAGATATAACATGATTTGCGAACTGTTATGTATTCCTCGTCTACACTTCAAATGAATGTAAATGCGACACATCCTTGCAAGGAAATAGCGTTTGCAGATGTCTACGAATCGTAGCAATAGAGTTCTTATGATTCTTAAAACGCGATATCGCATCTCATTTCTATGTTTCATGGTAAGATATAATATGATTTGCGAAGTGTTATGTATTCCTCGTCTACACTTCAAATGAATGTAAATGCGACACTTCTTTGCAAGGAAATAGCGTTTGCAAATGTCTACCTATCGTAGCAGTAGTGATCTAATGCTTCTTAGAACGCGATATCGCATCTCATTTCTATGTTTCATGGTAAGATATAATATGATTTGCGAAGTGTTATGTATTCATCGTCAACACATCAAATGAATGTGAATGCGACCCTTCCTTGCAAGGAAATAGCATTTGCAAATGTCTACCTATCGTAGCAGTAGTGTCCTAATGCTTCTTAGAACGCGATATCGCATCTCATTTCTATGTTTCATGGTAAGATATAATATGATTTGCGAAGTGTTATGTATTCCTAGTCTACACTTCAAATGAATGTGAATGCGACACTTTCTCGCTAGGAAATAGCGTTTGCAGATGTCTACGTATCGTGGCAATAGATTTCTAATGCTTCTTAAAACGCGATATCGCACCTCATTTCTATGTTTCATGGTAAGATATAATATGATTTGCGAAGTATCATGTATTCCTCGTCTACACTTCAAATGAATGTAAATGCGACACTTCCTTGCAAGGAAATAGCGTTTGCAGATGTCTACGTATCGAAGCAATAGAGTTCAAATGCTTCTTAAAACGAGATATTGCATCTCATATCTATGTGTCATTATAAGATATAATATTCATTGCGAAGTGTTATGCATTCCTCGTCTACGATTCAAATGAACGTAAATGCGACACTTCCTTGCAAGGAAATAGCGTTTGCAGATGTCTACGTATCGAAGCAATAGAGTTCAAATGCTTCATAAAACGAGATATTGCATCTCATATCTATGTTTCATGATAAGATATAATATTCATTGCGAAGTGTTATGCATTCCTCGTCTACGATTGAAAGGAATGTAAATGCGACACTTCCTTGCAAGGAAATAGCGTTTGCAGATGTCTACGTATCGAAGCAATAGAGTTCAAATGCTTCATAAAACGAGATATTGCATCTCATATCTATGTTTCATGATAAGATATAATATACATTGCGAAGTGTTATGCATTCCTCGTCTACGATTCAAAGGAATGTAAATGCGACACTTCCTTCCAAGGTAATAGCGTTTGCAGTTGTCTACGTATCGAAGCAATAGAGTTCAAATGCTTCATAAAACGAGATATTGCATCTCATATCTATGTTTCATGATAACATATAATATTCATTGCTAAGTGTTATGCATTCCTCGTCTACGATTCAAATGAACGTAAATGCGACACTTCCCTGCAAGGAAATAGCGTTTGCAGATGTCTACGTATCGTAGCAGTAGAGTTCTAATGCTTCTTAAAACGCGATATCGCATCTCATTTCTATGTTTCATGGTAAGATATAATATGATTTGCGAAGTGTCATGTATTCCTCGTCCACGCTTCAAATGAACGTAAATGCGACACTTCCTTGCAAGGAAATAGCGTTTGCAGATGTCTACGTATCGTAACAATAGAGTTCTTATGATTCTTGAAAAGCGATATCGCATCTCATTTCAATGTTTCATGGTAAGATATAATATGATTTGCGAAGTGTTATGTATTCCTCGTCTACACTTCAAATGAATGTGAGTGCGACACTTCCTTGCAAGGAAATAGCGTTTGCAGATGTCTACGTATCGAAGCAATAGAGTTCAAATGCTTCTTAAAACGAGATATTGCATCTCATATCTATGTTTCATGATAAGATATAATATTCATTGCGAAGTGTTATGCATTCCTCGTCTACGATTCAAATGAACGTAAATGCGACACTTCCTTGCAAGGATATAGCGTTTGGAGATGTCTACGTATCGTAACAATAGAGTTCATATGATTCTTAAAACGCGATATCGCATCTCATATCTATGTTTCAAGATAAGATATAATATTCATTGCGAAGTGTTATGCATTCCTCGTCTACGATTGAAATGAAAGTAAATGCGACACTTCGTTGCAAGGAAATAGCGATTGCAGGTGTCTACGTATCGTAGCAGTAGAGTTCTAATGCTTCTTAAGACGCGATATCGCATCCCATTTCTATGTTCCATGGTAAGATATAATATGATTTGCGGAGTGTTATGTGTTCCTCGTCTACACTTCAAATGAATGCAAACGCGACACTTCCTCGCTAGGATATAGCGTTTGCAGATGTCTACGTATCGTAGCAGTAGAGTTCTCATGCTTCTTAAAACGCGATATCGCATCCCATTTCTATGTTTCATGGTAAGATATAATATGATTTGCGAAGTGTTATGTATTCCTCGTCTACAAAACAAATGAATGTAAACGCGACACTTCCTTGCAAGGAAATAGCGTTTGCAGATGTCTACGTATCGTAGCAATGGATTTCTGATGCTTCTTAAAACGCGATATCGCATCTCATTTCTATGTTTCATGGTAAGATATAATATGCTTTGCGAAGTGTCATGTATTCCTCGTCCACGCTTCAAATGAATGTAAATGCGACACTTCCTTGCAACGAAATAGCGTTTGCAGATGTCTGCGTATCGTAGCAGTAGAATTCTAATGCTTCTTAAAACGCGATATTGCATCTCATATCTATGTTTCATGATAAGATATAATATTCATTGCGAAGTGTTATGCATTCCTCGTCTACGATTTAAATGAATGTAAATGCGACACTTCCTTGCAAGGAAATAGCGTTTGCAGATGTCTACGTATCGAAGCAATAGAGTTCAAATGCTTCATAAAACGAGATATTGCATCTCATACCTATGTTTCATGATAAGATATAATATTCATTGCGAAGTGTTATGCATTCCTCGTCTACGATTCAAATGAACGTAAATGCGACACTTCGTTGCATGGAAATAGCGATTGCAGGTGTCTACGTATCGTAGCAATAGAGTTCTAATGCTTCTTAAAACGCGATATCGCATCTCATTTCTATGTTTCATGGTAAGATATAATATGATTTGCGAAGTGTTATGTATTCCTCGTCTACACTTCAAATGAATGTAAATGCGACACTTCTTTGCAAGGAAATAGCGATTGCAGATGTCTACGTATCGTAGCAGTAGAGTTGTTATGGTTCTTAAAACGCGATGTCGCATCTCATTTCTATGTTTCATGGTAAGATATAATATAATTTGCGGAGTGTTATGTGTTCCTCGTCTACACTTCAAATGAATGCAAACGCGACACTTCCTCGCTAGGAAATAGCGTTTGCAGATGTCTACGTATCGTAGCAGTAGAGTTCTAATGCTTCTTAAAACGCGATATCGCATCCCATTTCTATGTTTCATGGTAAGATATAATATGATTTGCGAAGTGTTATGTATTCCTCGTCTACACATCAAATGAATGTAAATGCGACACTTCCTTGCAAGGAAATAGCGTTTGCAGATGTCTACGTATCGTAGCAATGGATTTCTGATGCTTCTTAAAACGCGATATCGCATCTCATTTCTATGTTTCATCGTAAGATATAATATGATTTGCGAAGTGTCATGTATTCCTCGTCCACGCTTCAAATGAATGTAAATGCGACACTTCCTTGCAACGAAATAGCGTTTGCAGATGTCTGCGTATCGTAGCAGTAGAATTCTAATGCTTCTTAAAACGAGATATTGCATCTCATATCTATGTGTCATGATAAGATATAATATTCATTGCGAAGTGTTATGCATTCCTCGTCTACGATTCAAATGAATGTAAATGCGACACTTCCTTCCAAGGTAATAGCGTTTGCAGATGCCTACGTATCGAAGCAATAGAGTTCAAATGCTTCATAAAACGAGATACTGCATCTCATATCTATGTTTCATGATAAGATATAATATTCATTGCGAAGTGTTATGCATTCCTCGTCCACGATTCAAATGAACGTAAATGCGACACTTCCTTCCAAGGAAATAGCGTTTGCAGATGTCTACGTATCGTAGCAATAGAGTTCTTATGATTCTTAAAACGCGATATCGCATCTCATTTCTACGTTTCATGGTAAGATATAATATGATTTGCGAAGTGTCATGTATTCCTCGTCTACACTTCAAATGAATGTAAATGCGACACTTCCTTGCAAGGAAATAGCGTTTGCAGATGTCTACGTATCGTAGCAATAGAGATCATATGATTCTTAAAACGCGATATCGCATCTCATTTCTATGTTTCATGATAAAATATAATATTCATTGCGAAGTGTTATGCATTCCTCGTCTACGATTCAAATGAACGTAAATGCGACACTTCCTTGCAAGGAAATAGCGTTTGCAGATGTCTACGTATCGTAAAAATAGAGTTCTTATGATTCTTAAAAAGCGATATCGCATCTCATTTCAATGTTTCTTGGTAAGATATAATATGATTTGCGAAGTGTTATGTATTCCTCGTCTACACTTCAAATGAATGTGAGTGCGACACTTCCTTGCAAGGAAATAGCGTTTGCAGATGTCTACGTATCGTAGCAATGGATTTCTGATGCTTCTTAAAACGCGATATCGCATCTCATTTCTATGTTTCATGGTAAGATATAATATGATTTGCGAAGTGTCATGTATTCCTCGTCCACGCTTCAAATGAATGTAAATGCGACACTTCCTTGCAACGAAATAGCGTTTGCAGATGTCTGCGTATCGTAGCAGTAGAATTCTAATGCTTCTTAAAACGCGATATTGCATCTCATATCTATGTTTCATGATAAGATATAATATTCATTGCGAAGTGTTATGCATTCCTCGTCTACGATTCAAATGAACGTAAATGCGACACTTCCTTGCAAGGAAATAGCGTTTGGAGATGTCTACGTATCGTAACAATAGAGTTCATATGATTCTTAAAACGCGATATCGCATCTCATATCTATGTTTCAAGATAAGATATAATATTCATTGCGAAGTGTTATGCATTCCTCGTCTACGATTCAAATGAAAGTAAGTGCGACACTTCGTTGCAAGGAAATAGCGATTGCAGGTGTCTACGTATCGTAGCAATAGAGTTCTAATGCTTCTTAAAACGCGATATCGCATCTCATTTCTATGTTTCATGGTAAGATATAATATGATTTGCGAAGTGTTATGTATTCCTCGTCTACACTTCAAATGAATGTAAATGCGACACTTCTTTGCAAGGAAATAGCGATTGCAGATGTCTACGTATCGTAGCAGTAGAGTTCTTATGGTTCTTAAAACGCGATGTCGCATCACATTTCTATGTTTCATGGTAAGATATAATATGATTTGCGGAGTGTTATGTGTTCCTCGTCTACACTTCAAATGAATGCAAACGCGACACTTCCTCGCTAGGAAATAGCGTTTGCAGATGTCTACGTATCGTAGCAGTAGAGTTCTAATGCTTCTTAAAACGCGATATCGCATCCCATTTCTATGTTTCATGGTAAGATTTAATATGATTTGCGAAGTGTTATGTATTCCTCGTCTACACATCAAATGAATGTAAATGCGACACTTCCTTGCAAGGAAATAGCGTTTGCAGATGTCTACGTATCGTAGCAATGGATATCTGATGCATCTTAAAACGCGATATCGCATCTCATTTCTATGCTTCATCGTAAGATATAATATGATTTGCAAAGTGTCATGTATTCCTCGTCCACGCTTCAAATGAATGTAAATGCGACACTTCCTTGCAACGAAATAGCGTTTGCAGATGTCTGCGTATCGTAGCAGTAGAATTCTAATGCTTCTTAAAACGAGATATTGCATCTCATATCTATGTGTCATGATAAGATATAATATTCATTGCGAAGTGTTATGCATTCCTCGTCTACGATTCAAATGAATGTAAATGCGACACTTCCTTCCAAGGTAATAGCGTTTGCAGATGTCTACGTATCGAAGCAATAGAGTTCAAATGCTTCATAAAACGAGATACTGCATCTCATATCTATGTTTCATGATAAGATATAATATTCATTGCGAAGTGTTATGCATTCCTCGTCCACGATTCAAATGAACGTAAATGCGACACTTCCTTCCAAGGAAATAGCGTTTGCAGATGTCTACGTATCGTAGCAATAGAGTTCTTATGATTCTTAAAACGCGATATCGCATCTCATTTCTACGTTTCATGGTAAGATATAATATGATTTGCGAAGTGTCATGTATTCCTCGTCTACACTTCAAATGAATGTAAATGCGACACTTCCCTGCAAGGAAATAGCGTTTGCAGATGTCTACGTATCGTAGCAATTGAGTTCTTATGATTCTTACAACGCGATATCGGATCTCATTTCTATGTTTCATGGTAAGATATAATATGAATTGCTAAGTGTTATGTATTCCTCGTCTACACTTCAAATGAATGTAAATGCGACACTTCCTTGCAAGGAAATAGCGTTTGCAGATGTCTACGTATCGTAGCAATAGAGTTCATATGATTCTTAAAACGCGATATCGCATCTCATTTCTATGTTTCATGGTAAGATATAATATGATTTGCGAAGTGTTATGTATTCCTAGTCTACACTTCAAATGAATGTGAATGCGACACTTTCTCGCTAGGAAATAGCGTTTGCAGATGTCTACGTATCGTGGCAATAGATTTCTAATGCTTCTTAAAACGCGATATCGCACCTCATTTCTATGTTTCATGGTAAGATATAATATGATTTGCGAAGTATCATGTATTCCTCGTCTACACTTCAAATGAATGTAAATGCGACACTTCCTTGCAAGGAAATAGCGTTTGCAGATGTCTACGTATCGAAGCAATAGAGTTCAAATGCTTCTTAAAACGAGATATTGCATCTCATATCTATGTGTCATTATAAGATATAATATTCATTGCGAAGTGTTATGCATTCCTCGTCTACGATTCAAATGAACGTAAATGCGACACTTCCTTGCAAGGAAATAGCGTTTGCAGATGTCTACGTATCGAAGCAATAGAGTTCAAATGCTTCATAAAACGAGATATTGCATCTCATATCTATGTTTCATGATAAGATATAATATTCATTGCGAAGTGTTATGCATTCCTCGTCTACGATTGAAAGGAATGTAAATGCGACACTTCCTTGCAAGGAAATAGCGTTTGCAGATGTCTACGTATCGAAGCAATAGAGTTCAAATGCTTCATAAAACGAGATATTGCATCTCATATCTATGTTTCATGATAAGATATAATATACATTGCGAAGTGTTATGCATTCCTCGTCTACGATTCAAAGGAATGTAAATGCGACACTTCCTTCCAAGGTAATAGCGTTTGCAGTTGTCTACGTATCGAAGCAATAGAGTTCAAATGCTTCATAAAACGAGATATTGCATCTCATATCTATGTTTCATGATAACATATAATATTCATTGCTAAGTGTTATGCATTCCTCGTCTACGATTCAAATGAACGTAAATGCGACACTTCCCTGCAAGGAAATAGCGTTTGCAGATGTCTACGTATCGTAGCAGTAGAGTTCTAATGCTTCTTAAAACGCGATATCGCATCTCATTTCTATGTTTCATGGTAAGATATAATATGATTTGCGAAGTGTCATGTATTCCTCGTCCACGCTTCAAATGAACGTAAATGCGACACTTCCTTGCAAGGAAATAGCGTTTGCAGATGTCTACGTATCGTAACAATAGAGTTCTTATGATTCTTGAAAAGCGATATCGCATCTCATTTCAATGTTTCATGGTAAGATATAATATGATTTGCGAAGTGTTATGTATTCCTCGTCTACACTTCAAATGAATGTGAGTGCGACACTTCCTTGCAAGGAAATAGCGTTTGCAGATGTCTACGTATCGAAGCAATAGAGTTCAAATGCTTCTTAAAACGAGATATTGCATCTCATATCTATGTTTCATGATAAGATATAATATTCATTGCGAAGTGTTATGCATTCCTCGTCTACGATTCAAATGAACGTAAATGCGACACTTCCTTGCAAGGATATAGCGTTTGGAGATGTCTACGTATCGTAACAATAGAGTTCATATGATTCTTAAAACGCGATATCGCATCTCATATCTATGTTTCAAGATAAGATATAATATTCATTGCGAAGTGTTATGCATTCCTCGTCTACGATTGAAATGAAAGTAAATGCGACACTTCGTTGCAAGGAAATAGCGATTGCAGGTGTCTACGTATCGTAGCAGTAGAGTTCTAATGCTTCTTAAGACGCGATATCGCATCCCATTTCTATGTTCCATGGTAAGATATAATATGATTTGCGGAGTGTTATGTGTTCCTCGTCTACACTTCAAATGAATGCAAACGCGACACTTCCTCGCTAGGATATAGCGTTTGCAGATGTCTACGTATCGTAGCAGTAGAGTTCTCATGCTTCTTAAAACGCGATATCGCATCCCATTTCTATGTTTCATGGTAAGATATAATATGATTTGCGAAGTGTTATGTATTCCTCGTCTACAAAACAAATGAATGTAAACGCGACACTTCCTTGCAAGGAAATAGCGTTTGCAGATGTCTACGTATCGTAGCAATGGATTTCTGATGCTTCTTAAAACGCGATATCGCATCTCATTTCTATGTTTCATGGTAAGATATAATATGCTTTGCGAAGTGTCATGTATTCCTCGTCCACGCTTCAAATGAATGTAAATGCGACACTTCCTTGCAACGAAATAGCGTTTGCAGATGTCTGCGTATCGTAGCAGTAGAATTCTAATGCTTCTTAAAACGCGATATTGCATCTCATATCTATGTTTCATGATAAGATATAATATTCATTGCGAAGTGTTATGCATTCCTCGTCTACGATTTAAATGAATGTAAATGCGACACTTCCTTGCAAGGAAATAGCGTTTGCAGATGTCTACGTATCGAAGCAATAGAGTTCAAATGCTTCATAAAACGAGATATTGCATCTCATACCTATGTTTCATGATAAGATATAATATTCATTGCGAAGTGTTATGCATTCCTCGTCTACGATTCAAATGAACGTAAATGCGACACTTCGTTGCATGGAAATAGCGATTGCAGGTGTCTACGTATCGTAGCAATAGAGTTCTAATGCTTCTTAAAACGCGATATCGCATCTCATTTCTATGTTTCATGGTAAGATATAATATGATTTGCGAAGTGTTATGTATTCCTCGTCTACACTTCAAATGAATGTAAATGCGACACTTCTTTGCAAGGAAATAGCGATTGCAGATGTCTACGTATCGTAGCAGTAGAGTTGTTATGGTTCTTAAAACGCGATGTCGCATCTCATTTCTATGTTTCATGGTAAGATATAATATAATTTGCGGAGTGTTATGTGTTCCTCGTCTACACTTCAAATGAATGCAAACGCGACACTTCCTCGCTAGGAAATAGCGTTTGCAGATGTCTACGTATCGTAGCAGTAGAGTTCTAATGCTTCTTAAAACGCGATATCGCATCCCATTTCTATGTTTCATGGTAAGATATAATATGATTTGCGAAGTGTTATGTATTCCTCGTCTACACATCAAATGAATGTAAATGCGACACTTCCTTGCAAGGAAATAGCGTTTGCAGATGTCTACGTATCGTAGCAATGGATTTCTGATGCTTCTTAAAACGCGATATCGCATCTCATTTCTATGTTTCATCGTAAGATATAATATGATTTGCGAAGTGTCATGTATTCCTCGTCCACGCTTCAAATGAATGTAAATGCGACACTTCCTTGCAACGAAATAGCGTTTGCAGATGTCTGCGTATCGTAGCAGTAGAATTCTAATGCTTCTTAAAACGAGATATTGCATCTCATATCTATGTGTCATGATAAGATATAATATTCATTGCGAAGTGTTATGCATTCCTCGTCTACGATTCAAATGAATGTAAATGCGACACTTCCTTCCAAGGTAATAGCGTTTGCAGATGCCTACGTATCGAAGCAATAGAGTTCAAATGCTTCATAAAACGAGATACTGCATCTCATATCTATGTTTCATGATAAGATATAATATTCATTGCGAAGTGTTATGCATTCCTCGTCCACGATTCAAATGAACGTAAATGCGACACTTCCTTCCAAGGAAATAGCGTTTGCAGATGTCTACGTATCGTAGCAATAGAGTTCTTATGATTCTTAAAACGCGATATCGCATCTCATTTCTACGTTTCATGGTAAGATATAATATGATTTGCGAAGTGTCATGTATTCCTCGTCTACACTTCAAATGAATGTAAATGCGACACTTCCTTGCAAGGAAATAGCGTTTGCAGATGTCTACGTATCGTAGCAATAGAGATCATATGATTCTTAAAACGCGATATCGCATCTCATTTCTATGTTTCATGATAAAATATAATATTCATTGCGAAGTGTTATGCATTCCTCGTCTACGATTCAAATGAACGTAAATGCGACACTTCCTTGCAAGGAAATAGCGTTTGCAGATGTCTACGTATCGTAAAAATAGAGTTCTTATGATTCTTAAAAAGCGATATCGCATCTCATTTCAATGTTTCTTGGTAAGATATAATATGATTTGCGAAGTGTTATGTATTCCTCGTCTACACTTCAAATGAATGTGAGTGCGACACTTCCTTGCAAGGAAATAGCGTTTGCAGATGTCTACGTATCGTAGCAATGGATTTCTGATGCTTCTTAAAACGCGATATCGCATCTCATTTCTATGTTTCATGGTAAGATATAATATGATTTGCGAAGTGTCATGTATTCCTCGTCCACGCTTCAAATGAATGTAAATGCGACACTTCCTTGCAACGAAATAGCGTTTGCAGATGTCTGCGTATCGTAGCAGTAGAATTCTAATGCTTCTTAAAACGCGATATTGCATCTCATATCTATGTTTCATGATAAGATATAATATTCATTGCGAAGTGTTATGCATTCCTCGTCTACGATTCAAATGAACGTAAATGCGACACTTCCTTGCAAGGAAATAGCGTTTGGAGATGTCTACGTATCGTAACAATAGAGTTCATATGATTCTTAAAACGCGATATCGCATCTCATATCTATGTTTCAAGATAAGATATAATATTCATTGCGAAGTGTTATGCATTCCTCGTCTACGATTCAAATGAAAGTAAGTGCGACACTTCGTTGCAAGGAAATAGCGATTGCAGGTGTCTACGTATCGTAGCAATAGAGTTCTAATGCTTCTTAAAACGCGATATCGCATCTCATTTCTATGTTTCATGGTAAGATATAATATGATTTGCGAAGTGTTATGTATTCCTCGTCTACACTTCAAATGAATGTAAATGCGACACTTCTTTGCAAGGAAATAGCGATTGCAGATGTCTACGTATCGTAGCAGTAGAGTTCTTATGGTTCTTAAAACGCGATGTCGCATCACATTTCTATGTTTCATGGTAAGATATAATATGATTTGCGGAGTGTTATGTGTTCCTCGTCTACACTTCAAATGAATGCAAACGCGACACTTCCTCGCTAGGAAATAGCGTTTGCAGATGTCTACGTATCGTAGCAGTAGAGTTCTAATGCTTCTTAAAACGCGATATCGCATCCCATTTCTATGTTTCATGGTAAGATTTAATATGATTTGCGAAGTGTTATGTATTCCTCGTCTACACATCAAATGAATGTAAATGCGACACTTCCTTGCAAGGAAATAGCGTTTGCAGATGTCTACGTATCGTAGCAATGGATATCTGATGCATCTTAAAACGCGATATCGCATCTCATTTCTATGCTTCATCGTAAGATATAATATGATTTGCAAAGTGTCATGTATTCCTCGTCCACGCTTCAAATGAATGTAAATGCGACACTTCCTTGCAACGAAATAGCGTTTGCAGATGTCTGCGTATCGTAGCAGTAGAATTCTAATGCTTCTTAAAACGAGATATTGCATCTCATATCTATGTGTCATGATAAGATATAATATTCATTGCGAAGTGTTATGCATTCCTCGTCTACGATTCAAATGAATGTAAATGCGACACTTCCTTCCAAGGTAATAGCGTTTGCAGATGTCTACGTATCGAAGCAATAGAGTTCAAATGCTTCATAAAACGAGATACTGCATCTCATATCTATGTTTCATGATAAGATATAATATTCATTGCGAAGTGTTATGCATTCCTCGTCCACGATTCAAATGAACGTAAATGCGACACTTCCTTCCAAGGAAATAGCGTTTGCAGATGTCTACGTATCGTAGCAATAGAGTTCTTATGATTCTTAAAACGCGATATCGCATCTCATTTCTACGTTTCATGGTAAGATATAATATGATTTGCGAAGTGTCATGTATTCCTCGTCTACACTTCAAATGAATGTAAATGCGACACTTCCCTGCAAGGAAATAGCGTTTGCAGATGTCTACGTATCGTAGCAATTGAGTTCTTATGATTCTTACAACGCGATATCGGATCTCATTTCTATGTTTCATGGTAAGATATAATATGAATTGCTAAGTGTTATGTATTCCTCGTCTACACTTCAAATGAATGTAAATGCGACACTTCCTTGCAAGGAAATAGCGTTTGCAGATGTCTACGTATCGTAGCAATAGAGTTCATATGATTCTTAAAACGCGATATCGCATCTCATTTCTATGTTTCATGATAAAATATAATATTCATTGCGAAGTGTTATGCATTCCTCGTCTACGATTCAAATGAACGTAAATGCGACACTTCCTTGCAACGAAATAGCGTTTGCAGATGTCTGCGTATCGTAGCAGTAGAATTCTAATGCTTCTTAAAACGAGATATTGCATCTCATATCTATGTGTCATGATAAGATGTAATATTCATTGCGAAGTGTTATGCATTCCTCGTCTACGATTCAAAGGAATGTAAATGCGACACTTCCTTCCAAGGTAATAGCGTTTGCAGTTGTCTACGTATCGAAGCAATAGAGTTCAAATGCTTCATAAAACGAGATACTGCATCTCATATCTATGTTCCATGATAAGATATAATATTCATTGCGAAGTGTTATGCATTCCTCGTCTACGATTCAAATGAACGTAAATGCGACACTTCCTTCCAAGGAAATAGCGTTTGCAGATGTCTACGTATCGTAGCAATAGAGTTCTTATGATTCTTAAAACGCGATATCGCATCTCATTTCTACGTTTCATGGTAAGATATAATATGATTTGCGAAGTGTCATGTATTCCTCGTCTACACTACAAATGAATGTAAATGCGACACTTCCCTGCAAGGAAATAGCGTTTGCAGATGTCTACGTATCGTAGCAATTGAGTTCTTATGCTTCTTAAAACGCGATATCGCATCTCATTTCTATGTTTCATCGTAAGATATAATATGATTTGCGAAGTGTCATGTATTCCTCGTCCACGCTTCAAATGAATGTAAATGCGACACTTCCTTGCAACGAAATAGCGTTTGCAGATGTCTGCGTATCGTAGCAGTAGAATTCTAATGCTTCTTAAAACGAGATATTGCATCTCATATCTATGTGTCATGATAAGATATAATATTCATTGCGAAGTGTTATGCATTCCTCGTCTACGATTCAAATGAATGTAAATGCGACACTTCCTTCCAAGGTAATAGCGTTTGCAGATGTCTACGTATCGAAGCAATAGAGTTCAAATGCTTCATAAAACGAGATACTGCATCTCATATCTATGTTTCATGATAAGATATAATATTCATTGCGAAGTGTTATGCATTCCTCGTCCACGATTCAAATGAACGTAAATGCGACACTTCCTTCCAAGGAAATAGCGTTTGCAGATGTCTACGTATCGTAGCAATAGAGTTCTTATGATTCTTAAAACGCGATATCGCATCTCATTTCTACATTTCATGGTAAGATATAATATGATTTGCGAAGTGTCATGTATTCCTCGTCTACACTTCAAATGAATGTAAATGCGACACTTCCTTGCAACGAAATAGCGTTTGCAGATGTCTGCGTATCGTAGCAGTAGAATTCTAATGCTTCTTAAAACGCGATATTGCATCTCATATCTATGTTTCATGATAAGATATAATATTCATTGCGAAGTGTTATGCATTCCTCGTCTACGATTCAAATGAACGTAAATGCGACACTTCCTTGCAAGGAAATAGCGTTTGGAGATGTCTACGTATCGTAACAATAGAGTTCATATGATTCTTAAAACGCGATATCGCATCTCATATCTATGTTTCAAGATAAGATATAATATTCATTGCGAAGTGTTATGCATTCCTCGTCTACGATTCAAATGAAAGTAAATGCGACACTTCGTTGCAAGGAAATAGCGATTGCAGGTGTCTACGTATCGTAGCAATAGAGTTCTAATGCTTCTTAAAACGCGATATCGCATCTCATTTCTATGTTTCATGGTAAGATATAATATGATTTGCGAAGTGTTATGTATTCCTCGTCTACACTTCAAATGAATGTAAATGCGACACTTCTTTGCAAGGAAATAGCGATTGCAGATGTCTACGTATCGTAGCAGTAGAGTTCTTATGGTTCTTAAAACGCGATGTCGCATCACATTTCTATGTTTCATGGTAAGATATAATATGATTTGCGGAGTGTTATGTGTTCCTCGTCTACACTTCAAATGAATGCAAACGCGACACTTCCTCGCTAGGAAATAGCGTTTGCAGATGTCTACGTATCGTGGCAGTAGAGTTCTAATGCTTCTTAAAACGCGATATCGCATCCCATTTCTATGTTTCATGGTAAGATTTAATATGATTTGCGAAGTGTTATGTATTCCTCGTCTACACATCAAATGAATGTAAATGCGACACTTCCTTGCAAGGAAATAGCGTTTGCAGATGTCTACGTATCGTAGCAATGGATTTCTGATGCATCTTAAAACGCGACATCGCATCTCATTTCTATGCTTCATCGTAAGATATAATATGATTTGCAAAGTGTCATGTATTCCTCGTCCACGCTTCAAATGAATGTAAATGCGACACTTCCTTGCAACGAAATAGCGTTTGCAGATGTCTGCGTATCGTAGCAGTAGAATTCTAATGCTTCTTAAAACGAGATATTGCATCTCATATCTATGTGTCATGATAAGATATAATATTCATTGCGAAGTGTTATGCATTCCTCGTCTACGATTCAAATGAATGTAAATGCGACACTTCCTTCCAAGGTAATAGCGTTTGCAGATGTCTACGTATCGAAGCAATAGAGTTCAAATGCTTCATAAAACGAGATACTGCATCTCATATCTATGTTTCATGATAAGATATAATATTCATTGCGAAGTGTTATGCATTCCTCGTCCACGATTCAAATGAACGTAAATGCGACACTTCCTTCCAAGGAAATAGCGTTTGCAGATGTCTACGTATCGTAGCAATAGAGTTCTTATGATTCTTAAAACGCGATATCGCATCTCATTTCTACGTTTCATGGTAAGATATAATATGATTTGCGAAGTGTCATGTATTCCTCGTCTACACTTCAAATGAATGTAAATGCGACACTTCCCTGCAAGGAAATAGCGTTTGCAGATGTCTACGTATCGTAGCAATTGAGTTCTTATGATTCTTACAACGCGATATCGGATCTCATTTCTATGTTTCATGGTAAGATATAATATGAATTGCTAAGTGTTATGTATTCCTCGTCTACACTTCAAATGAATGTAAATGCGACACTTCCTTGCAAGGAAATAGCGTTTGCAGATGTCTACGTATCGTAGCAATAGAGTTCATATGATTCTTAAAACGCGATATCGCATCTCATTTCTATGTTTCATGATAAAATATAATATTCATTGCGAAGTGTTATGCATTCCTCGTCTACGATTCAAATGAACGTAAATGCGACACTTCCTTGCAACGAAATAGCGTTTGCAGATGTCTGCGTATCGTAGCAGTAGAATTCTAATGCTTCTTAAAACGAGATATTGCATCTCATATCTATGTGTCATGATAAGATGTAATATTCATTGCGAAGTGTTATGCATTCCTCGTCTACGATTCAAAGGAATGTAAATGCGACACTTCCTTCCAAGGTAATAGCGTTTGCAGTTGTCTACGTATCGAAGCAATAGAGTTCAAATGCTTCATAAAACGAGATACTGCATCTCATATCTATGTTGCATGATAAGATATAATATTCATTGCGAAGTGTTATGCATTCCTCGTCTACGATTCAAATGAACGTAAATGCGACACTTCCTTCCAAGGAAATAGCGTTTGCAGATGTCTACGTATCGTAGCAATAGAGTTCTTATGATTCTTAAAACGCGATATCGCATCTCATTTCTACGTTTCATGGTAAGATATAATATGATTTGCGAAGTGTCATGTATTCCTCGTCTACACTACAAATGAATGTAAATGCGACACTTCCCTGCAAGGAAATAGCGTTTGCAGATGTCTACGTATCGTAGCAATTGAGTTCTTATGATTCTTACAACGCGATATCGGATCTCATTTCTATGTTTCATGGTAAGATATAATATGAATTGCTAAGTGTTATGTATTCCTCGTCTACACTTCAAATGAATGTAAATGCGACACTTCCTTGCAAGGAAATAGCGTTTGCAGATGTCTACGTATCGTAGCAATAGAGTTCATATGATTCTTAAAACGCGATATCGCATCTCATTTCTATGTTTCATGATAAGATATAATATTCATTGCGAAGTGTTATGCATTCCTCGTCTACGATTCAAATGAAAGTAAATGCGACACTTCGTTGCAAGGAAATAGCGATTGCAGGTGTCTACGTATCGTAGCAATAGAGTTCTAATGCTTCTTAAAACGCGATATCGCATCTCATTTCTATGTTTCATGGTAAGATATAATATGATTTGCGAAGTGTTATGTATTCCTCGTCTACACTTCAAATGAATGTAAATGCGACACTTCTTTGCAAGGAAATAGCGATTGCAGATGTCTACGTATCGTAGCAGTAGAGTTCTTATGGTTCTTAAAACGCGATGTCGCATCTCATTTCTATGTTTCATGGTAAGATATAATATGATTTGCGGAGTGTTATGTGTTCCTCGTCTACACTTCAAATGAATGCAAACGCGACACTTCCTCGCTAGGAAATAGCGTTTGCAGATGTCTACGTATCGTAGCAGTAGTGTTCTAATGCTTCTTAAAACGCGATATCGCATCCCATTTCTATGTTTCATGGTAAGATATAATATTCATTGCGAAGTGTTATGCATTCCTCGTCTACGATTCAAATGAACGTAAATGCGACACTTCCTTGCAAGGAAATAGCGTTTGCAGATGTCTACGTAGCGTAAAAATAGAGTTCTTATGATTCTTAAAAAGCGATATCGCATCTCATTTCAATGTTTCATGGTAAGATATAATATGATTTGCGAAGTGTTATGTATTCCTCGTCTACACTTCAAATGAATGTGAGTGCGACACTTCCTTGCAAGGAAATAGCGTTTGCAGATGTCTACGTATCGAAGCAATAGAGTTCAAATGCTTCTTAAAACGCGATATCGCATCTCATTTCTATGTTTCATGGTAAGATATAATATGATTTGCGAAGTGTCATGTATTCCTCGTCTACACTTCAAATGAATGTAAATGCGACACTTCCTTGCAAGGAAATAGCGTTTGCAGATGTCTACGTATCGAAGCAATAGAGTCCAAATGCTTCTTAAAACGAGATATTGCATCTCATATCTATGTGTTGTGATAAGATGTAATATTCATTGCGAAGTGTTATGCATTCCTCGTCTACGATTCAAAGGAATGTAAATGCGACACTTCCTTCCAAGGTAATAGCGTTTGCAGTTGTCTACGTATCGAAGCAATAGAGTTCAAATGCTTCATAAAACGAGATATTGCATCTCATATCTATGTTTCATGATAAGATATAATATTCATTGCGAAGTGTTATGCATTCCTCGTCTACGATTCAAATGAACGTAAATGCGACACTTCCTTGCAAGGAAATAGCGTTTGCAGATGTCTACGTATCGTAACAATAGAGTTCTTATGATTCTTGAAAAGCGATATCGCATCTCATTTCAATGTTTCATGGTAAGATATAATATGATTTGCGAAGTGTTATGTATTCCTCGTCTACACTTCAAATGAATGTGATTGCGACACTTCCTTGCAAGGAAATAGCGTTTGCAGATGTCTACGTATCGAAGCAATAGAGTTCAAATGCTTCTTAAAACGCGATATCGCACCTCATTTCTATGTTTCATGGTAAGATATAATATGAATTGCTAAGTGTTATGCATTCCTCGTCTACGATTCAAATGAACGTAAATGCGACACTTCCTTGCAAGGAAATAGCGTTTGCAGATGTCTACGTATCGTAGCAATAGAGTTCTTATGATTCTTAAAACGCGATATCGCATCTCATTTTTACGTTTCATGGTAAGATATAATATGATTTGCGAAGTGTCATGTATTCCTCGTCTACACTTCAAATGAATGTAAATGCGACACTTCCCTGCAAGGAAATAGCGTTTGCAGATGTCTAAGTATCGTAGCAATAGAGTTCATATGATTCTTAAAACGCGATATCGCATCTCATTTCTATGTTTCATGGTAAGATATAATATGAATTGCTAAGTGTTATGCATTCCTCGTCTACGATTCAAATGAACGTAAATGCGACACTTCCTTCCAAGGAAATAGCGTTTGCAGATGTCTACGTATCGTAGCAATAGAGTTCTTATGATTCTTAAAACGCGTTATCGCATCTCATTTCTACGTTTCATGGTAAGATATAATATGATTTGCGAAGTGTCATGTATTCCTCGTCTACACTTCAAATGAATGTAAATGCGACACTTCCCTGCAAGGAAATAGCGTTTGCAGATGTCTACGTATCGTAGCAATTGAGTTCTTATGATTCTTACAACGCGATATCGGATCTCATTTCTATGTTTCATGGTAAGATATAATATGAATTGCTAAGTGTTATGTATTCCTCGTCTACACTTCAAATGAATGTAAATGCGACACTTCCTTGCAAGGAAATAGCGTTTGCAGATGTCTACGTATCGTAGCAATGGATTTCTGATGCTTCTTAAGACGCGATATCGCATCTCATTTCTATGTTTCATGGTAAGATATAATATGATTTGCGAAGTGCCATGTATTCCTCGTCCACGCTTCAAATGAATGTAAATGCGACACTTCCTTGCAACGAAATAGCGATTGCAGGTGTCTACGTATCGTAGCAATAGAGTTCTAATGCTTCTTAAAACGAGATATTGCATCTCATATCTATGTTTCATGATAAGATATAATATTCATTGCGAAGTGTTATGCATTCCTCGTCTACGATTCAAATGAACGTAAATGCGACACTTCCTTGCAAGGAAATAGCGTTTGGAGATGTCTACGTATCGTAACAATAGAGTTCATATGATTCTTAAAACGCGATATCGCATCTCAAATCTATGTTTCAAGATAAGATATAATATTCATTGCGAAGTGTTATGCATTCCTCGTCTACGATTGAAATGAAAGTAAATGCGACACTTCGTTGCAAGGACATAGCGATTGCAGGTGTCTACGTATCGTAGCAATAGAGTTCTAATGCCTCTTAAAACGCGATATCGCATCTCATTTCTATGTTTCATGGTAAGATATAATATGATTTGCGGAGTGTTATGTGTTCCTCGTCTACACTTCAAATGAATGCAAACGCGACACTTCCTCGCTACGAAATAGCGTTTGCAGATGTCTACGTATCGTAGCACTAGAGTTCTCATGCTTCTTAAAACGCGATATCGCATCCCATTTCTATGTTTCATGGTAAGATATAATATGATTTGCGAAGTGTTATGTATTCCTCGTCTACACAACAAATGAATGTAAATGCGACACTTCCTTGCAAGGAAATAGCGTTTGCAGATGTCTACGTATCGTAGCAATGGATTTCTGATGCTTCTTAAAACGCGATATCGCATCTCATTTCTATGTTTCATGGTAAGATATAATATGACTTGCGAAGTGTCATGTATTCCTCGTCCACGCTTCAAATGAATGTAAATGCGACACTTCCTTGCAACGAAATAGCGTTTGCAGATGTCTGCGTATCGTAGCAGTAGAATTCTAATGCTTCTTAAAACGCGATATTGCATCTCATATCTATGTTTCATGATAAGATATAATATTCATTGCGAAGTGTTATGCATTCCTCGTCTACGATTCAAATGAATGTAAATGCGACACTTCCTTGCAAGGAAATAGCGTTTGCAGATGTCTACGTATCGAAGCAATAGAGTTCAAATGCTTCATAAAACGAGATATTGCATCTCATATCTATGTTTCATGATAAGATATAATATTCATTGCGAAGTGTTATGCATTCCTCGTCTACGATTCAAATGAACGTAAATGCGACACTTCCTTGCAAGGAAATAGCGTTTGCAGATGTCTACGTATCGTAACAATAGAGTTCTTATGATTCTTGAAAAGCGATATCGCATCTCATTTCAATGTTTCATGGTAAGATATAATATGATTTGCGAAGTGCTATGTATTCCTCGTCTACACTTCAAATGAATGTGAGTGCGACACTTCCTTGCAAAGAAATAGCGTTTGCAGATGTCTACGTATCGAAGCAATAGAGTTCAAATGCTTCTTAAAACGCGATATCGAACCTCATTTCTATGTTTCATGGTAAGATATAATATGATTTGCGAAGTATCATGTATTCCTCGTCTACACTTCAAATGAATGTAAATGCGACACTTCCTCGCAAGGAAATAGCGTTTGCAGATGTCTACGTATCGAAGCAATAGAGTTCAAATGCTTCTTAAAACGAGATATTGCATCTCATATCTATGTGTCATTATAAGACATAATATTCATTGCGAAGTGTTATGCATTCCTCGTCTACGATTCAAATGAACGTAAATGCCGCACTTCCTTGCAAGGAAATAGCGTTTGCAGATGTCTACGTATCGTAGCGATAGTGTTCTTATGATTCTTAAAACGCGATATCGCATCTCATTTCTACGTTTCATGGTAAGATATAATATGATTTGCGAAGTGTCATGTACTCCTCGTCTACACTTCAAATGAATGTAAATGCGACACTTCCCTGCAAGGAAATAGCGTTTGCAGATGTCTACGTATCGTAGCAATTGAGTTCTTATGATTCTTACAACGCGATATCGGATCTCATTTCTATGTTTCATGGTAAGATATAATATGATTTGCGAAGTGTTATGTATTCCTCGTCTACACTTCAAATGAATGTAAATGCGACACTTCCTTGCAACGAAATAGCGATTGCAGGTGTCTACGTATCGTAGCAATAGAGTTCTAATGCTTCTTAAAACGAGATATTGCATCTCATATCTATGTTTCATGATAAGATATAATATTCATTGCGAAGTGTTATGCATTCCTCGTCTACGATTCAAATGAACGTAAATGCGACACTTCCTTGCAAGGAAATAGCGTTTGGAGATGTCTACGTATCGTAACAATAGAGTTCATATGATTCTTAAAACGCGATATCGCATCTCAAATCTATGTTTCAAGATAAGATATAATATTCATTGCGAAGTGTTATGCATTCCTCGTCTACGATTGAAATGAAAGTAAATGCGACACTTCGTTGCAAGGACATAGCGATTGCAGGTGTCTACGTATCGTAGCAATAGAGTTCTAATGCCTCTTAAAACGCGATATCGCATCTCATTTCTACGTTTCATGGTAAGATATAATATGATTTGCGGAGTGTTATGTGTTCCTCGTCTACACTTCAAATGAATGCAAACGCGACACTTCCTCGCTACGAAATAGCGTTTGCAGATGTCTACGTATCGTAGCACTAGAGTTCTCATGCTTCTTAAAACGCGATATCGCATCCCATTTCTATGTTTCATGGTAAGATATAATATTCATTGCGAAGTGTTATGCATTCCTCGTCTACGATTCAAATGAACGTAAATGCGACACTTCCTTCCAAGGAAATAGCGTTTGCAGATGTCTACGTATCGTAGCAATAGAGTTCTTATGATTCTTAAAACGCGATATCGCATCTCATTTCTACGTTTCATGGTAAGATATAATATGATTTGCGAAGTGTCATGTATTCCTCGTCTACACTACAAATGAATGTAAATGCGACACTTCCCTGCAAGGAAATAGCGTTTGCAGATGTCTACGTATCGTAGCAATTGAGTTCTTATGATTCTTACAACGCGATATCGGATCTCATTTCTATGTTTCATGGTAAGATATAATATGAATTGCTAAGTGTTATGTATTCCTCGTCTACACTTCAAATGAATGTAAATGCGACACTTCCTTGCAAGGAAATAGCGTTTGCAGATGTCTACGTATCGTAGCAATAGAGTTCATATGATTCTTAAAACGCGATATCGCATCTCATTTCTATGTTTCATGATAAGATATAATATTCATTGCGAAGTGTTATGCATTCCTCGTCTACGATTCAAATGAAAGTAAATGCGACACTTCGTTGCAAGGAAATAGCGATTGCAGGTGTCTACGTATCGTAGCAATAGAGTTCTAATGCTTCTTAAAACGCGATATCGCATCTCATTTCTATGTTTCATGGTAAGATATAATATGATTTGCGAAGTGTTATGTATTCCTCGTCTACACTTCAAATGAATGTAAATGCGACACTTCTTTGCAAGGAAATAGCGATTGCAGATGTCTACGTATCGTAGCAGTAGAGTTCTTATGGTTCTTAAAACGCGATGTCGCATCTCATTTCTATGTTTCATGGTAAGATATAATATGATTTGCGGAGTGTTATGTGTTCCTCGTCTACACTTCAAATGAATGCAAACGCGACACTTCCTCGCTAGGAAATAGCGTTTGCAGATGTCTACGTATCGTAGCAGTAGAGTTCTAATGCTTCTTAAAACGCGATATCGCATCCCATTTCTATGTTTCATGGTAAGATATAATATTCATTGCGAAGTGTTATGCATTCCTCGTCTACGATTCAAATGAACGTAAATGCGACACTTCCTTGCAAGGAAATAGCGTTTGCAGATGTCTACGTAGCGTAAAAATAGAGTTCTTATGATTCTTAAAAAGCGATATCGCATCTCATTTCAATGTTTCATGGTAAGATATAATATGATTTGCGAAGTGTTATGTATTCCTCGTCTACACTTCAAATGAATGTGAGTGCGACACTTCCTTGCAAGGAAATAGCGTTTGCAGATGTCTACGTATCGAAGCAATAGAGTTCAAATGCTTCTTAAAACGCGATATCGCATCTCATTTCTATGTTTCATGGTAAGATATAATATGATTTGCGAAGTGTCATGTATTCCTCGTCTACACTTCAAATGAATGTAAATGCGACACTTCCTTGCAAGGAAATAGCGTTTGCAGATGTCTACGTATCGAAGCAATAGAGTTCAAATGCTTCTTAAAACGAGATATTGCATCTCATATCTATGTGTTGTGATAAGATGTAATATTCATTGCGAAGTGTTATGCATTCCTCGTCTACGATTCAAAGGAATGTAAATGCGACACTTCCTTCCAAGGTAATAGCGTTTGCAGTTGTCTACGTATCGAAGCAATAGAGTTCAAATGCTTCATAAAACGAGATATTGCATCTCATATCTATGTTTCATGATAAGATATAATATTCATTGCGAAGTGTTATGCATTCCTCGTCTACGATTCAAATGAACGTAAATGCGACACTTCCTTGCAAGGAAATAGCGTTTGCAGATGTCTACGTATCGTAACAATAGAGTTCTTATGATTCTTGAAAAGCGATATCGCATCTCATTTCAATGTTTCATGGTAAGATATAATATGATTTGCGAAGTGTTATGTATTCCTCGTCTACACTTCAAATGAATGTGAGTGCGACACTTCCTTGCAAGGAAATAGCGTTTGCAGATGTCTACGTATCGAAGCAATAGAGTTCAAATGCTTCTTAAAACGCGATATCGCACCTCATTTCTATGTTTCATGGTAAGATATAATATTCATTGCGAAGTGTTATGCATTCCACGTCTACGATTCAAATGAATGCAAATGCGACACTTCCTTGCAAGGAAATAGCGTTTGCAGATGTCTACGTATCGTAGCAATAGAGATTTTATGATTCTTAAAACGCGATATCGCATCCCATTTCTATGTTTCATGGTAAGATATAATATGGTTTGCGAAGTGTTATGTATTCCTCGTCTACACTTCAAATGAATGTAAATGCGACACTTCCTTGCTAGGAAATAGTGTCTGCAGATGTCTAGGTATCGTAGCGATAGGGTTCTAATGCTTCTTACAACGCGATATCGCATCCCATTTCAATGTTTCATGGTAAGATATAATATGATTTGCGAAGTGTTATGTATTCCTCGTCTACACTTCAAATGAATGTGAATGCCACACTTCCACGCTAGGAAATAGCGTTTGCAGATGTCTACGTATCGTAGCAATAGAGTTCTTATGTTTCTTAAAACGCGATATCGCATCTCATTTCTATGTTTCATAGTAAGATATAATATGATTTGCGAAGTGTTATGTATTCCTCGTCTACACTTCAAATGAATGTAAATGCGACACTTCCTTGCAAGCAAATAGCGTTTGCAGATGTCTACGTATCGAAGCAATAGTGTTTTTATGATTCTTAAAACGCGATATCGCATCTCATTTCTATGTTTCATAGTAAGATATAATGTGATTTGCGAAGTGTTATGTATTCCTCGTCTACACTTCAAATGAATGTAAATGCGACACTTCCTTGCAAGCAAATAGCGTTTGCAGATGTCTACGTATCGAAGCAATAGATTTCTTATGATTCTTAAAACGCGATATCGCATCTCATTTCTATGTTTCATGGTAAGATATAATATGATTTGCGAAGTATCATGTATTCCTCGTCTACACTTCAAATGAATGTAAATGCGACACTTCCTCGCAAGGAAATAGCGTTTGCAGATGTCTACGTGTCGAAGCAATAGAGTTCAAATGCTTCTTAAAACGAGATATTGCATCTCATATCTATGTGTCATTATAAGATATAATATTCATTGCGAAGTGTTATGCATTCCTCGTCTACGATTCAAATGAACGTAAATGCGACACTTCCTTGCAAGGAAATAGCGTTTGCAGATGTCTACGTATCGTAGCAATAGAGTTCTTATGATTCTTAAAACGCGATATCGCATCTCATTTTTACGTTTCATGGTAAGATATAATATGATTTGCGAAGTGTCATGTATTCCTCGTCTACACTTCAAATGAATGTAAATGCGACACTTCCCTGCAAGGAAATAGCGTTTGCAGATGTCTAAGTATCGTAGCAATAGAGTTCATATGATTCTTAAAACGCGATATCGCATCTCATTTCTATGTTTCATGGTAAGATATAATATGAATTGCTAAGTGTTATGCATTCCTCGTCTACGATTCAAATGAACGTAAATGCGACACTTCCTTCCAAGGAAATAGCGTTTGCAGATGTCTACGTATCGTAGCAATAGAGTTCTTATGATTCTTAAAACGCGTTATCGCATCTCATTTCTACGTTTCATGGTAAGATATAATATGATTTGCGAAGTGTCATGTATTCCTCGTCTACACTTCAAATGAATGTAAATGCGACACTTCCCTGCAAGGAAATAGCGTTTGCAGATGTCTACGTATCGTAGCAATTGAGTTCTTATGATTCTTACAACGCGATATCGGATCTCATTTCTATGTTTCATGGTAAGATATAATATGAATTGCTAAGTGTTATGTATTCCTCGTCTACACTTCAAATGAATGTAAATGCGACACTTCCTTGCAAGGAAATAGCGTTTGCAGATGTCTACGTATCGTAGCAATGGATTTCTGATGCTTCTTAAGACGCGATATCGCATCTCATTTCTATGTTTCATGGTAAGATATAATATGATTTGCGAAGTGCCATGTATTCCTCGTCCACGCTTCAAATGAATGTAAATGCGACACTTCCTTGCAACGAAATAGCGATTGCAGGTGTCTACGTATCGTAGCAATAGAGTTCTAATGCTTCTTAAAACGAGATATTGCATCTCATATCTATGTTTCATGATAAGATATAATATTCATTGCGAAGTGTTATGCATTCCTCGTCTACGATTCAAATGAACGTAAATGCGACACTTCCTTGCAAGGAAATAGCGTTTGGAGATGTCTACGTATCGTAACAATAGAGTTCATATGATTCTTAAAACGCGATATCGCATCTCAAATCTATGTTTCAAGATAAGATATAATATTCATTGCGAAGTGTTATGCATTCCTCGTCTACGATTGAAATGAAAGTAAATGCGACACTTCGTTGCAAGGACATAGCGATTGCAGGTGTCTACGTATCGTAGCAATAGAGTTCTAATGCCTCTTAAAACGCGATATCGCATCTCATTTCTATGTTTCATGGTAAGATATAATATGATTTGCGGAGTGTTATGTGTTCCTCGTCTACACTTCAAATGAATGCAAACGCGACACTTCCTCGCTACGAAATAGCGTTTGCAGATGTCTACGTATCGTAGCACTAGAGTTCTCATGCTTCTTAAAACGCGATATCGCATCCCATTTTTATGTTTCATGGTAAGATATAATATGATTTGCGAAGTGTTATGTATTCCTCGTCTACACAACAAATGAATGTAAATGCGACACTTCCTTGCAAGGAAATAGCGTTTGCAGATGTCTACGTATCGTAGCAATGGATTTCTGATGCTTCTTAAAACGCGATATCGCATCTCATTTCTATGTTTCATGGTAAGATATAATATGACTTGCGAAGTGTCATGTATTCCTCGTCCACGCTTCAAATGAATGTAAATGCGACACTTCCTTGCAACGAAATAGCGTTTGCAGATGTCTGCGTATCGTAGCAGTAGAATTCTAATGCTTCTTAAAACGCGATATTGCATCTCATATCTATGTTTCATGATAAGATATAATATTCATTGCGAAGTGTTATGCATTCCTCGTCTACGATTCAAATGAATGTAAATGCGACACTTCCTTGCAAGGAAATAGCGTTTGCAGATGTCTACGTATCGAAGCAATAGAGTTCAAATGCTTCATAAAACGAGATATTGCATCTCATATCTATGTTTCATGATAAGATATAATATTCATTGCGATGTGTTATGCATTCCTCGTCTACGATTCAAATGAACGTAAATGCGACACTTCCTTGCAAGGAAATAGCGTTTGCAGATGTCTACGTATCGTAACAATAGAGTTCTTATGATTCTTGAAAAGCGATATCGCATCTCATTTCAATGTTTCATGGTAAGATATAATATGATTTGCGAAGTGCTATGTATTCCTCGTCTACACTTCAAATGAATGTGAGTGCGACACTTCCTTGCAAAGAAATAGCGTTTGCAGATGTCTACGTATCGAAGCAATAGAGTTCAAATGCTTCTTAAAACGCGATATCGAACCTCATTTCTATGTTTCATGGTAAGATATAATATGATTTGCGAAGTATCATGTATTCCTCGTCTACACTTCAAATGAATGTAAATGCGACACTTCCTCGCAAGGAAATAGCGTTTGCAGATGTCTACGTATCGAAGCAATAGAGTTCAAATGCTTCTTAAAACGAGATATTGCATCTCATATCTATGTGTCATTATAAGACATAATATTCATTGCGAAGTGTTATGCATTCCTCGTCTACGATTCAAATGAACGTAAATGCCACACTTCCTTGCAAGGAAATAGCGTTTGCAAATGTCTACGTATCGTAGCGATAGTGTTCTTATGATTCTTAAAACGCGATATCGCATCTCATTTCTACGTTTCATGGTAAGATATAATATGATTTGCGAAGTGTCATGTACTCCTCGTCTACACTTCAAATGAATGTAAATGCGACACTTCCCTGCAAGGAAATAGCGTTTGCAGATGTCTACGTATCGTAGCAATTGAGTTCTTATGATTCTTACAACGCGATATCGGATCTCATTTCTATGTTTCATGGTAAGATATAATATGATTTGCGAAGTGTTATGTATTCCTCGTCTACACTTCAAATGAATGTAAATGCGACACTTCCTTGCAAGGAAATAGCGTTTGCAGATGTCTACGTATCGTAGCAATAGAGTTCATATGATTCTTATAACGCGATATCGCATCTCATTTCTATGTTTCATGATAAGATATAATATTCATTGCGAAATGTTATGCATTCCTCGTCTACGATTCAAATGAAAGTAAATGCGACACTTCCTTGCAAGGAAATAGCGTTTGCAGATGTCTACGTATCGAAGCAATAGAGTTCAAATGCTTCTTAAAACGAGATATTGCATCTCATATCTATGTTTCATGATAAGATATAATATTCATTGCGAAGTGTTATGCATTCCTCGTCTACGATTCAAATGAACGTAAATGCGACACTTCCTTGCAAGGAAATAGCGTTTGCAGATGTCTACGTATCGTAGCAATGGATTTCTGCTGCTTCTTAAAACGCGATATCGGATCTCATATCTATGTTTCAAGATAAGATATAATATTCATTGCGAAGTGTTATGCATTCCTCGTCTACGATTGAAATGAAGGTAAATGCGACACTTCGTTGCAAGGAAATAGCGATTGCAGGTGTCTACGTATCGTAGCAATAGAGTTCTAATGCCTCTTAAAACGCTATATCGCATCTCATTTCTATGTTTCATGGTAAGATATAATATGATTTGCGGAGTGTTATGTGTTCCTCGTCTACACTTCAAATGAATGCAAACGCGACACTTCCTCGCTAGGAAATAGCGTTTGCAGATGTCTACGTATCGTAGCAGTAGAGTTCTCATGCTTCTTAAAACGCGATATCGCATCACATTTCTATGTTTCATGGTAAGATATAATATGATTTGCGAAGTGTTATGCATTCCTCGTCTACACAACAAACGAATGTAAATGCGACACTTCCTTGCAAGGAAATAGCGTTTGCAGATGTCTACGTATCGTAGCAATGGATTTCTGATGCTTCTTAAAACGCGATATCGCATCTCATTTCTATGTTTCATGGTAAGATATAATATGACTTGCGAAGTGTCATGTATTCCTCGTCCACGCTTCAAATGAATGTAAATGCGACACTTCCTTGCAACGAAATAGCGTTTGCAGATGTCTGCGTATCGTAGCAGTAGAATTCTAATGCTTCTTAAAACGCGATATTGCATCTCATATCTATGTTTCATGATAAGATATAATATTCATTGCGAAGTGTTATGCATTCCTCGTCTACGATTCAAATGAACGTAAATGCGACACTTCCTTGCAAGGAAATAGCGTTTGCAGATGTCTACGTATCGTAGCGATAGTGTTCTTATGATTCTTAAAACGCGATATCGCATCTCATTTCTACGTTTCATGGTAAGATATAATATGATTTGCGAAGTGTCATGTACTCCTCGTCTACACTTCAAATGAATGTAAATGCGACACTTCCCTGCAAGGAAATAGCGTTTGCAGATGTCTACGTATCGTAGCAATTGAGTTCTTATGATTCTTACAACGCGATATCGGATCTCATTTCTATGTTTCATGGTAAGATATAATATGATTTGCGAAGTGTTATGTATTCCTCGTCTACACTTCAAATGAATGTGAGTGCGACACTTCCTTGCAAGGAAATAGCGTTTGCAGATGTCTACGTATCGTAGCAATGGATTTCTGATGCTTCTTAAAACGCGATATCGCATCTCATTTCTATGTTTCATGGTAAGATATAATATGATTTGCGAAGTGTCATGTATTCCTCGTCCACGCTTCAAATGAATGTAAATGCGACACTTCCTTGCAACGAAATAGCGTTTGCAGATGTCTGCGTATAGTAGCAGTAGAATTCTAATGCTTCTTAAAACGCGATATTGCATCTCATATCTATGTTTCATGATAAGATATAATATTCATTGCGAAGTGTTATGCATTCCTCGTCTACGATTCAAATGAACGTAAATGCGACACTTCCTTGCAAGGAAATAGCGTTTGCAGATGTCTACGTATCGAAGCAATAGAGTTCAAATGCTTCATAAAACGAGATATTGCATCTCATATCTATGTTTCATGATAAGATATAATATTCATTGCGAAGTGTTATGCATTCTTCGTCTACACTTCAAATGAATGTAAATGCGACACTTCTTTGCAAGGAAATAGCGTGTGCAGATGTCTACGTATCGTAGCAATAGAGTTCTTATGATTCTTAAAACGCGATATCGCATCTCATTTCTATGTTTCATGGTAAGATATAATATTATTTGCGAAGTGTTATGTATTCCTCGTCTACACATCAAATGAATGTAAATGCGACACTTCCTTGCAAGGAAATAGCGTTTGCAGATGTCTACGTATCGAAGCAATAGAGTTCAAATGCTTCTTAAAACGAGATATTGCATCTCATATCTATGTTTCATGATAAGATATAATATACATTGCGAATTGTTATGCATTCCTCGTCTACGATTCAAGTGAATGTAAATGCGACACTTCCTTGCAAGGAAATAGCGTTTGCAGATGTCTACGTATCGTAGCAATAGAGTTCTACTGCTTCTTAAAACGCGATATCGCACCTCATTTCTATGTTTCATGGTAAGATATAATATGAATTGCGAAGTGATATGTATTCCTCGTCTACACATCAAATGAATGTAAATGCGACACTTCCTTGCAAGGAAATAGCGTTTGCAGATGTCTACGTATCGAAGCAATAGAGTTCAAATGCTTCTTAAAACGAGATATTGCATCTCATATCTATGTTTCATGATAAGATATAATATTGATTGCGAAGTGTTATGCATTCCTCGTCTACGATTCAAATGAATGTAAATGCGACACTTCCTTGCAAGGAAATAGCGTTTGCAGATGTCTACGTATCGTAGCAATAGAGTTCTTATGATGCTTAAAACGCGATGTCGCATCTCATTTCTATGTTTCATGGTAAGATATAATATGATTTGCGAAGTGTTATGTATTCCTCGTCTACACATCAAATGAATGTAAATGCGACACTTCCTTGCAGGGAAATAGCGTTTGCAGATGTCTACGTATCGTAGCAATAGAGTTCTAATGCTTCTTAAAACGCGATATCGCATCTCATTTCTATGTTTCATGGTAAGATGTAATATGACTTGCGAAGTGTTATGTATTCCTCGTCTACACTTCAAATGAATGTAAATGCGACACTTCCTTGCTAGGAAATAGCGTCTGCAGATGTCTAGGTATCGTAGCAATAGAGTTCTAATGCTTCTTGGAACGCGATATCGCATCTCATTTCTATGTTTCATGGTAAGATATAATATGATTTGCGAAGTGTTATGTATTCCTCGTCTACACATCAACTGAATGTAAATGCGACACTTCCTTGCAAGGAAATAGCGTTTGCAAATGTCTACCTATGGTAGCAATAGTGTTCTAATGCTTCTTAAAACGCGATATCGCATCTCATTTCTATGTTTCATGATAAGATATAATATGATTTGCGAAGTGTCATGTATTCCTCGTCTACACTTCAAATGAATGTAAATGCGATACTTCCTTGCAAGGAAATAGCGTTTGCAGATGTCTACGTATCGTAGCAATAGAGTTCTAATGCTTCTTAAAACGCGATATCGCATCTCATTTCTATGTTTCATGGTAAGACATAATATGATTTGAGAAGTGTTATGTATTCCTCGTCTACACATCAACTGAATGTAAATGCGACACTGCCTTGCAAGGAAATAGCGCTTGCAGATGTCTACGTATCGTAGCAATAGTTTTCTTCTGATTCTTAAAACGCGATGTCGCATCTCGTTTCTATGTTTCATGGTAAGATATAATATGACTTGCGAAGTATTATGTATTCCTCGTCTACACTTCAAATGAATGTAAATGCGACACTTCCTTGCTAGGAAATAGCGTCTGCAGATGTCTAGGTATCGTAGAAATAGAGTTCTAATGCTTCTTAAAACGCGATATCGCATCTCATTTCTATGTTTCATGGTAAGATATAATATGATTTGCGAAGTGTTATGTATTCCTCGCCTACACTTCAAATGAATGTAAATGCGACACTTCCTTGCAAGGAAATAGCGTTTGCAAATGTCTACCTATCGTAGCAATAGTGTTCTAATGCTTCTTAAAACGCGATATCGCATCTCATTTCTATGTTTCATGATAAGATATAATATGATTTGCGAAGTGTCATGTATTCCTCGTCTACACTTCAAATGAATGTAAATGCGACACTTCCTTGCAAGGAAATAGCGCTTGCAGATGTCTACGTATCGTAGCAATAGAGTTCTTATGATTCTTAAAACGCGATATCGCATCTCATTTCTATGTTTCATGGTAAGATATAATATTATTTGCGAAGTGTTATGTATTCCTCGTCTACACATCAAATGAATGTAAATGCGACACTTCCTTGCAAGGAAATAGCGTTTGCAGATGTCTACGTATCGAAGCAATAGAGTTCAAATGCTTCTTAAAACGAGATATTGCATCTCATATCTATGTTTCATGATAAGATATAATATTCATTGCGAAGTGTTATGCATTCCTCGTCTACGATTCAAGTGAATGTAAATGCGACACTTCCTTGCAAGGAAATAGCGTTTGCAGATGTCTACGTATCGTAGCAATAGAGTTCTATTGCTTCTTAAAACGCGATATCGCATCTCATTTCTATGTTTCATGGTAAGATATAATATGATTTGCGAAGTGTTATGTATTCCTCGTCTACACATCAAATGAATGTAAATGCGACACTTCCTTCCAAGGAAATAGCGTTTGCAGATGTCTACGTATCGTAGCAATAGAGATCTTTTGATTCTTAAAACGCGATATCGCATCTCATTTCTATGTTTCATGGTAAGATATTATATGATTTGCGAAGTGTCATGTATTCCTCGTCTACACTTCAAATGAATGTAAATGCGACACTTCCTTGCAAGGAAATAGCGTTTGCAGATGTCTACGTATCGTAGCAATAGAGTTCTAATGCTTCTTAGAACGCGATATCGTATCTCATTTCTATGTTTCATGGTAAGATATAATATGATTTGCGAAGTGTTATGTATTCCTCGTCTACACATCAACTGAATGTAAATGCGACACTTCCTTGCAAGGAAATAGCGTTTGCAAATGTCTACCTATCGTAGCAATAGTGTTCTAATGCTTCTTAAAACGCGATATCGCATCTCATTTCTATGTTTCATGGTAAGATATAATATGATTTGCGAAGTGTTATGTATTCCTCGTCTACACTTCAAATGAATGTAAATGCGACACTTCTTTGCAAGGAAATAGCGTTTGCAGATGTCTACGTATCGTAGCAATAGAGTTCAAATGCTTCTTAAAACGAGATATTGCATCTCATATCTATGTTTCATGATAAGATATAATATTCATTGCGAAGTGTTATGCATTCCTCGTCTACGATTCAAGTGAATGTAAATGCGACACTTCCTTGCAAGGAAATAGCGTTTGCAGATGTCTACGAATCGTAGCAATAGAGTTCTTATGATTCTTAAAACGCGATATCGCATCTCATTTCTATGTTTCATGGTAAGATATAATATGATTTGCGAAGTGTCATGTATTCCTCGTCTACACTTGAAATGAATGTAAATGCGACACTTCCTTGCAAGGAAATAGCGTTTGCAGATGTCTACGTATCGTAGCAATGGATTTCTAATGCTTCTTAAAAGGCGATATCGCATCTCATTTCTACGTTTCATGGTAAGGTATAATATGATTTGCGAAGTGTTATGTATTCCTCGTCTACACTTCAAATGAATGTAAATGCGACACTTCCTTGCAAGGAAATAGCGTTTGCAAATGTCTACCTATCGTAGCAGTAGTGCTCTAATACTTCTTAGAACGCGATGTCGCATCTCATTTCTATGTTTCATGGTAAGATATAATATGATTTGCGAACTGTTATGTATTCCTCGTCTACACTTCAAATGAATGTAAATGCGACACTTTCTTGCAAGGAAATAGCGTTTGCAGATGTCTACGTATCGAAGCAATAGAGTTCAAATGCTTCTTAAAACGAGATATTGCATCTCATTTCTATGTTTCATGGTAAGATATAATATGATTTGCGGAGTGTTATGTATTCCTCGCCTACACATCAAATGAATGTAAATGCGACACTTCCTTGCAAGGAAATAGCGTTTGCAGATGTCTACGTATCGTAGCAATGGAGTTCTAATGCTTCTTAAAACGCGATATCGCATCTCATTTCTATGTTTCATGGTAAGATATAATATGACTTGCGAAGTGTTATGTATTCCTCGTCTACACTTCAAATGAATGTAAATGCGACACTTCCTTGCTAGGAAATAGCGTTTGCAGATATCTACGTATCGAAGCAATAGAGTTCAAATGCTTCTTAAAACGAGATATTGCATCTCATATCTATGTTTCATGGTAAGATATAATATGATTTGCGAAGTGTCATGTATTCCTCGTCTACACTTCAAATGAATGTAAATGCGACACTTCCTTGCAAGGAAATAGCGTTTGCAGATGTCTACGTATCGTAGCAATAGAGTTCTAATGCTTCTTAGAACGCGATATCGCATCTCATTTCTATGTTTCATGGTAAGATATAATATGATTTGCGAAGTGTTATGTATTCCTCGTCTACACATCAACTGAATGTAAATGCGACACTTCCTTGCAAGGAAATAGCGTTTGCAAATGTCTACCTATCGTAGCAATAGTGTTCTAATGCTTCTTAAAACGCGATATCGCATCTCATTTCTATGTTTCATGATAAGATATAATATGATTTGCGAAGTGTCATGTATTCCTCGTCTACACTTCAAATGAATGTAAATGCGACACTTCCTTGCAAAGAAATAGCGTTTGCAGATGTCTACGTATCGTAGCAATAGAGTTCTAATGCTTCTTAAAACGCAATATCGCATCTCATTTCTATGTTTCATGGTAAGACATAATATGATTTGAGAAGTCTTATGTATTCCTCGTCTACACATCAACTGAATGTAAATGCGACACTTCCTTGCAAGGAAATAGCGCTTGCAGATGTCTACGTATCGTAGCAATAGAGTTCTTATGATTCTTAAAACGCGATATCGCATCTCATTTCTATGTTTCATGATAAGATATAATATGATTTGCGAAGTGTCATGTATTCCTCGTATACACTTCAAATGAATGTAAATGCGACACTTCCTTGCAAGGAAATAGCGTTTGCAGATGTCTACGTATCGTAGCAATAGAGTTCTAATGCTTCTTAGAACGCGATATCGCATCTCATTTCTATGTTTCATGGTAAGATATAATATGATTTGCGAAGTGTTATGTATTCCTCGTCTACACATCAGCTGAATGTAAATGCGACACTTCCTTGCAAGGAAATAGCGTTTGCAAGTGTCTACCTATCGTAGCAATAGTGTTCTAATGCTTCTTAAAACGCGATATCGCATCTCATTTCTATGTTTCATGATAAGATATAATATGAGTTGCGAAGTGTCATGTATTCCTCGTCTACACTTCAAATGAATGTAAATGCGACACTTCCTTGCAAGGAAATAGCGTTTGCAGATGTCTACGTATCGTAGCAATAGAGTTCTAATGCTTCTTAAAACGCGATATCGCATCTCATTTCTATGTTTCATGGTAAGACATAATGTGATTTGAGAAGTGTTATGTATTCCTCGTCTACACATCAACTGAATGTAAATGCGACACTTCCTTGCAAGGAAATAGCGCTTGCAGATGTCTACGTATCGTAGCAATAGAGTTCTTATGATTCTTAAAACGCGCTATCGCATCTCATTTCTATGTTTCATGGTAAGATATAATATGATTTGCGAAGTGTTATGTATTCCTCGTCTACACTTCAAATGAATGTAAATGCGACACTACTTTGCAAGGAAATAGCGTTTGCAGATGTCTACGTATCGTAGCAATAGAGTTCTTACGATTCTTAAAACGCGATATCGCATATCATTTCTATGTTTCATGGTAAGATATAATATTATTTGCGAAGTGTTATGTATTCCTCGTCTACAAATCAAATGAATGTAAATGCGACACTTCCTTGCAAGGAAATAGCGTTTGCAGATGTCTACGTATCGAAGCAATAGAGTTCAAATGCTTCTTAAAACGAGATATTGCATCTCATATCTATGTTTCATGATAAGATATAATATTCATTGCGAAGTGTTATGCATTCCTCGTCTACGATTCAAATGAATGTAAATGCGACACTTCTTTGCAAGGAAATAGCGTTTGCAGATGTCTACGTATCGTAGCAATAGAGTTCTTATGATTCTTAAAACGCGATATCGCATCTCATTTCTATGTTTCATGGTAAGATATAATATGATTTGCGAAGTGTCATGTATTCCTCGTCTACACTTCAAATGAATGTAAATGCGACACTTCCTTGCAAGGAAATAGCGTTTGCAGATGTCTACGTATCGTAGCAATGGATTTCTAATGCTTCTTAAAAGGCGATATCGCATCTCATTTCTACGTTTCATGGTAAGGTATAATATGATTTGCGAAGTGTTATGTATTCCTCGTCTACACTTCAAATGAATGTAAATGCGACACTTCCTTGCAAGGAAATAGCGTTTGCAAATGTCTACCTATCGTAGCAGTAGTGCTCTAATACTTCTTAGAACGCGATGTCGCATCTCATTTCTATGTTTCATGGTAAGATATAATATGATTTGCGAACTGTTATGTATTCCTCGTCTACACTTCAAATGAATGTAAATGCGACACTTTCTTGCAAGGAAATAGCGTTTGCAGATGTCTACGTATCGAAGCAATAGAGTTCAAATGCTTCTTAAAACGAGATATTGCATCTCATTTCTATGTTTCATGGTAAGATATAATATGATTTGCGGAGTGTTATGTATTCCTCGCCTACACATCAAATGAATGTAAATGCGACACTTCCTTGCAAGGAAATAGCGTTTGCAGATGTCTACGTATCGTAGCAATGGAGTTCTAATGCTTCTTAAAACGCGATATCGCATCTCATTTCTATGTTTCATGGTAAGATATAATATGACTTGCGAAGTGTTATGTATTCCTCGTCTACACTTCAAATGAATGTAAATGCGACACTTCCTTGCTAGGAAATAGCGTTTGCAGATATCTACGTATCGAAGCAATAGAGTTCAAATGCTTCTTAAAACGAGATATTGCATCTCATATCTATGTTTCATGGTAAGATATAATATGATTTGCGAAGTGTCATGTATTCCTCGTCTACACTTCAAATGAATGTAAATGCGACACTTCCTTGCAAGGAAATAGCGTTTGCAGATGTCTACGTATCGTAGCAATAGAGTTCTAATGCTTCTTAGAACGCGATATCGCATCTCATTTCTATGTTTCATGGTAAGATATAATATGATTTGCGAAGTGTTATGTATTCCTCGTCTACACATCAACTGAATGTAAATGCGACACTTCCTTGCAAGGAAATAGCGTTTGCAAATGTCTACCTATCGTAGCAATAGTGTTCTAATGCTTCTTAAAACGCGATATCGCATCTCATTTCTATGTTTCATGATAAGATATAATATGATTTGCGAAGTGTCATGTATTCCTCGTCTACACTTCAAATGAATGTAAATGCGACACTTCCTTGCAAAGAAATAGCGTTTGCAGATGTCTACGTATCGTAGCAATAGAGTTCTAATGCTTCTTAAAACGCAATATCGCATCTCATTTCTATGTTTCATGGTAAGACATAATATGATTTGAGAAGTCTTATGTATTCCTCGTCTACACATCAACTGAATGTAAATGCGACACTTCCTTGCAAGGAAATAGCGCTTGCAGATGTCTACGTATCGTAGCAATAGAGTTCTTATGATTCTTAAAACGCGATATCGCATCTCATTTCTATGTTTCATGATAAGATATAATATGATTTGCGAAGTGTCATGTATTCCTCGTATACACTTCAAATGAATGTAAATGCGACACTTCCTTGCAAGGAAATAGCGTTTGCAGATGTCTACGTATCGTAGCAATAGAGTTCTAATGCTTCTTAGAACGCGATATCGCATCTCATTTCTATGTTTCATGGTAAGATATAATATGATTTGCGAAGTGTTATGTATTCCTCGTCTACACATCAGCTGAATGTAAATGCGACACTTCCTTGCAAGGAAATAGCGTTTGCAAGTGTCTACCTATCGTAGCAATAGTGTTCTAATGCTTCTTAAAACGCGATATCGCATCTCATTTCTATGTTTCATGATAAGATATAATATGAGTTGCGAAGTGTCATGTATTCCTCGTCTACACTTCAAATGAATGTAAATGCGACACTTCCTTGCAAGGAAATAGCGTTTGCAGATGTCTACGTATCGTAGCAATAGAGTTCTAATGCTTCTTAAAACGCGATATCGCATCTCATTTCTATGTTTCATGGTAAGACATAATGTGATTTGAGAAGTGTTATGTATTCCTCGTCTACACATCAACTGAATGTAAATGCGACACTTCCTTGCAAGGAAATAGCGCTTGCAGATGTCTACGTATCGTAGCAATAGAGTTCTTATGATTCTTAAAACGCGCTATCGCATCTCATTTCTATGTTTCATGGTAAGATATAATATGATTTGCGAAGTGTTATGTATTCCTCGTCTACACTTCAAATGAATGTAAATGCGACACTACTTTGCAAGGAAATAGCGTTTGCAGATGTCTACGTATCGTAGCAATAGAGTTCTTACGATTCTTAAAACGCGATATCGCATATCATTTCTATGTTTCATGGTAAGATATAATATTATTTGCGAAGTGTTATGTATTCCTCGTCTACAAATCAAATGAATGTAAATGCGACACTTCCTTGCAAGGAAATAGCGTTTGCAGATGTCTACGTATCGAAGCAATAGAGTTCAAATGCTTCTTAAAACGAGATATTGCATCTCATATCTATGTTTCATGATAAGATATAATATTCATTGCGAAGTGTTATGCATTCCTCGTCTACGATTCAAATGAATGTAAATGCGACACTTCTTTGCAAGGAAATAGCGTTTGCAGATGTCTACGTATCGTAGCAATAGAGTTCTTATGATTCTTAAAACGCGATATCGCATCTCATTTCTATGTTTCATGGTAAGATATAATATGATTTGCGAAGTGTCATGTATTCCTCGTCTACACTTCAAATGAATGTAAATGCGACACTTCCTTGCAAGGAAATAGCGTTTGCAGATGTCTACGTATCGTAGCAATGGATTTCTAATGCTTCTTAAAAGGCGATATCGCATCTCATTTCTACGTTTCATGGTAAGGTATAATATGATTTGCGAAGTGTTATGTATTCCTCGTCTACACTTCAAATGAATGTAAATGCGACACTTCTTTGCAAGGAAATAGCGTTTGCAGATGTCTACGTATCGTAGCAATAGAGTTCTAATGCTTCTTAAGACGCGATATCGCATCTCATTTATATGTTTCATGGTAAGACATAATATGATTTGAGAAGTGTTATGTATTCCTCGTCTACACATCAACTGAATGTAAATGCGACACTTCCTTGCAAGGAAATAGCGCTTGCAGATGTCTACGTATCGTAGCATTGGATTTCTGATGCTTCTTAAAATGAGATATTGCATCTCATATCTATGTTTCATGATAAGATATAATATTCATTGCGAAGTGTTATGCATTCCTCGTCTACGATTCAAATGAATGAAAATGCGACACTTCCTTGCAAGGAAATAGCGTTTGCAGATGTCTACGTATCGTAGCAATAGAGTTCTAATGCTTCTTAAAACGCGATATCGCATCTCATTTCTATGTTTCATGGTAAGATATAATATGATTTGCGAAGTGTTATGTATTCCTCGTCTACACATCAAATGAATGTAAATACGACACTTTCTTGCAAGGAAATAGCGTTTGCAGATGTCTACGTATCGAAGCAATAGAGTTCAAATGCTTCTTAAAACGAGATATTGCATCTCATACCTATGTTTCATGGTAAGATATAATATGATTTGCGAAGTGTCATGTATTCCTCGTCTACACTTCAAATGAATGTAAATGCGACACTTCCTTGCAAGGAAATAGCGTTTGCGGATGTCTATGTATCGTAGCAATGGATTTCTAATGCTTCTTAAAAGGCGATATCGCATCTCATTTCTATGTTTCATGGTAAGGTATAATATGATTTGCGAAGTGTTATGTATTCCTCGTCTACACTTCAAATGAATGTAAATGCGACACTTCTTTGCAAGGAAATAGCGTTTGCAGATGTCTACGTATCGTAGCAATAGAGTTCTTACGATTCTTAAAACGCGATATCGCATCTCATTTCTATGTTTCATGGTAAGATATAATATTACTTGCGAAGTGTTATGTATTCCTCGTCTACAAATCAAATGAATGTAAACGCGACACTTCCTTGCAAGGAAATAGCGTTTGCAGATGTCTACGTATCGAAGCAATAGAGTTCAAATGCTTCTTAAAACGAGATATTGCATCTCATATCTATGTTTCATGATAAGATATAATATTCATTGCGAAGTGTTATGCATTCCTCGTCCACGATTCAAATGAATGTAAATGCGACACTTCCTTGCAAGGAAATAGCGTTTGCAGATGTCTACGTATCGTAGCAATAGAGTTCTTATGATTCTTAAAACGCGATATCGCATCTCATTTCTATGTTTCATGGTAAGATATAATATGATTTGCGAAGTGTCATGTATTCCTCGTCTACACTTCAAATGAATGTAAATGCGACACTTCCTTGCAAGGAAATAGCGTTTGCAGATGTCTACGTATCGTAGCAATGGATTTCTAATGCTTCTTAAAAGGCGATATCGCATCTCATTTCTACGTTTCATGGTAAGGTATAATATGATTTGCGAAGTGTTATGTATTCCTCGTCTACACTTCAAATGAATGTAAATGAGACACTTCTTTGCAAGGAAATAGCGTTTGCAGATGTCTACGTATCGTTGCAATAGAGTTCTTATGATTCTTAAAACGCGATATCGCATCTCATTTCTACGTTTCATGGTTAGATATAATATCATTTGCGGAGTGTTATGTACTCCTCGTCTACACTTCAAATGAATGTAAATGCGACACTTCCTTGCAAGGAAATAGCGTTTGCAAATGTCTACCTATCGTAGCAGTAGTGTTCTAATACTTCTTAGAACGCGATGTCGCATTTCATTTCTATGTTTCATGGTAAGATATAATATGATTTGCGAACTGTTATGTATTCCTCGTCTACACTTCAAATAAATGTAAATGCGACACTTTCTTGCAAGGAAATAGCGTTTGCAGATGTCTACGTATCGAAGCAATAGAGTTCAAATGCTTCTTAAAACGAGATATTGCATCTCATATCTATGTTTCATGATAAGATATAATATTCATTGCGAAGTGTTATGCATTCCTCGTCTACGATTCAAATGAATGAAAATGCGACACTTCCTTGCAAGGAAATAGCGTTTGCAGATGTCTACGTATCGTAGAAATAGAGTTCTTATGATTCTTAAAATGCGATATCGCATCCCATTTCTATGTTTCATTGTAAGATATAATATGATTTGCGAAGTGTTATGTATTCATCGTCTACACTTCAAATGAATGTAAATGCGACACTTCCTTGCAAGGAAATAGCGTTTGCAGATGTCTACGTATAGTAGCAATAGAGTTCCAATGCTTCTTAAAACGCGATATCGCATCGCATTTCTATGTTTCATGGTAAGATATAATATGATTTGCGAAGTGTTATGTATTCCTCGTCTACACTTCAAACGAATGTGAATGTGACACTTCCTCGCTAGGAAATAGCGTTTGCAGATGTCTGCGTATCGTAGCAGTAGAGTTCTAATGCTTCTTAAAACGCGATATCGCATCTCATTTCTATGTTTCATGGTAAGGTATAATATGATTTGCGAAGTGTTATGTATTCCTCGTCTACACTTCAAATGAATGTAAATGCGATACTTTCTTGCAAGGAAATAGCGTTTGCAGATGTCTACGTATCGTAGCAATGGATTTCTGATGCTTCTTAAAGCGCGATATCGCATCTCATTTCTACGTTTCATGGTAAGATATAATATGATTTGCGAAGTGTTATGTATTCCTCGTCTACACTTCAAATGAATGTGAATGCGACACTTCCTCGCTAGGAAATAGCGTTTGCAGATGTCTGCGTATCGTAGCAGTAGAGTTCTAATGCTTCTTAAAACGCGATATCGCATCTCATTTCTAGGTTTCATGGTAAGATATAATATGATTTGCGAAGTGTCATGTATTCCTCGTCTACACTTCAAATGAATGTAAATGCGACACTTCCTTGCAAGGAAATAGCGTTTGCAGATGTCTACGTATCGTAGCAATGGATTTCTAATGCTTCTTAAAAGGCGATATCGCATCTCATTTCTATGTTTCATGGTAAGGTATAATATGATTTGCGAAGTGTTATGTATTCCTCGTCTACAATTGAAATGAATGTAAATGCGACACTTCTTTGCAAGGAAATAGCGTTTGCAGATGTCTACGTATCGTAGCAATAGAGTTCTAATGCTTCTTAAAACGCGATATCGCATCTCATTTCTATGTTTCATGGTAAGATATAATATGATTTGCGAAGTGTTATGTATTCCTCGTCTACACATCAAATGAATGTAAATGCGACACTTTCTTGCAAGGAAATAGCGTTTGCAGATATCTACGTATCGAAGCAATAGTGTTCAAATGCTTCTTAAAACGAGATATTGCATCTCATATCTATGTTTCATGATAAGATATAATATTCATTGCGAAGTGTTATGCATTCCTCGTCTACGATTCAAATGAATGAAAATGCGACACTTCCTTGCAAGGAAATAGCGTTTGCAGATGTCTACGTATCGTAGCAATAGAGTTCTAATGCTTCTTAAAACGCGATATCGCATCTCATTTCTATGTTTCATGGTAAGATATAATATGATGTGCGAAGTGTTATGTATTCCTCGTCTACACATCAAATGAATGTAAATGCGACACTTTCTTGCAAGGAAATAGCGTTTGCAGATGTCTACGTATCGAAGCAATAGAGATCAAATGCTTCTTAAAACGAGATATTGCATCTCATACCTATGTTTCATGGTAAGATATAATATGATTTGCGAAGTGTCATGTATTCCTCGTCTACACTTCAAATGAATGTAAATGCGACAATTCCTTGCAAGGAAATAGCTTTTGCAGATGTCTACGTATCGTAGCAATGGATGTCTGATGCTTTTTAAAAGGCGATATCGCATTTCATTTCTATGTTTCATGGTAAGGTATAATATGATTTGCGAAGTGTTATGTATTCATCGTCTACACTTCAAATGAATGTAAATGCGACACTTCCTTGCAAGGAAATAGCGTTTGCAGATGTCTACGTATCGTAGCAATAGAGTTCCAATGCTTCTTAAAACGCGATATCGCATCTCATTTCTATGATTCATGGTAAGATATAATATGATTTGCGAAGTGTTATGTATTCCTCGTCTACACTTCAAACGAATGTGAATGTGACACTTCCTCGCTAGGAAATAGCGTTTGCAGATGTCTGCGTATCGTAGCAGTAGAGTTCTAATGCTTCTTAAAACGCGATATCGCATCTCATTTCTATGTTTCATGGTAAGGTATAATATGATTTGCGAAGTGTTATGTATTCCTCGTCTACACTTCAAATGAGTGTAAATGCGATACTTTCTTGCAAGGAAATAGCGTTTGCAGATGTCTACGTATCGTAGCAATGGATTTCTGATGCTTCTTAAAGCGCGATATCGCATCTCATTTCTATGTTTCATGGTAAGATATAATATGATTTGCGAAATGTCATGTATTCCTCGTCCACACTTCAAATGATTGTAAATGCGACACTTCCTTGCAATGAAATAGCGTTTGCAGATGTCTACGTATCGTAGCGATAGAGTTCTAATGATTCTTAAAAGGCGATATCGCATCTCATTTCTATGTTTCATGGTAAGATACAATATGATTTGCGAAGTGTTATGTATTCCTCGTCTACACTTCAAATGAATGTGAATGCGACACTTCCTCGCTAGGAAATAGCGTTTGCAGATGTCTACGTATCGAAGCAATAGAGTTCAAATACTTCTTAAAACGAGATATTGCATCTCATATCTATGTCTCATGATAAGATATAATATTCATTGCGAACTGTTATGCATTCCTCGTCTACGGTTCAAATGAATGTAAATGCGACACTTCCTTGCAAGAAAATAGCGTTTGCAGATGTCTACGTGTCGAAGCAATAGAGTTCAAATGCTTCTTAAAACGAGATATTGCATCTCATATCTATGTTTCATGATAAGATATAATATTCATTGCGAAGTGTTATGCATTCCTCGTCTACGATTCTAATGAATGTAAGTGCGACACTTCCTTGCAAGGAAATAGCGTTTGCAGATGTCTACGTATCGTAGCAATAGAGTTCCAATGCTTCTTAATACGCGATATCGCATCTCATTTCTATGTTTCATGGTAAGATATAATATGATTTGCGAAGTGTTATGTATTCCTCGTCTACACTTCAAATGAATGTAAATGCGACACTTCCTTGCAAGGAAATAGCGTCTGCAGATGTCTAGGTATCGTAGCAATAAAGTTCTAATGCTTCTTAAAACGCGATATCGCATCTCATTTCTATGTTTCATGGTAAGATATAATATGATTTGCGAAGTGTTATGTATTCCTCGTCTACACTTCAAATGAATGTAAATGCGACACTTCTTTGCAAGGAAATAGCGTTTGCAGATGTCTACGTATCGCAGCAATAGAGTTCTAATGCTTCTTAAAACGCGATATCGCATCTCATTTCTATGTTTCATGGTAAGATATAATATGATTTGCGAAGTGTTATGTATTCCTCGTCTACACTTCAAATGAATGTAAATGCGACACTTTCTTGCAAGGAAATAGCGTTTGCAGATGTCTACGTATCTTAGCATTGGATTTCTAATGCTTCTTAAAACGCGATATCACATCTCATTCCTATGTTTCATGGTAAGATATAATATGATTTGCGAAGTGTTATGTATTCCTCGTCTACACTTCAAATGAATGTAAATGCGACACTTCCTTGCAAGGAAATAGCTTTTGCAGATGTCTACGTATCGTAGCAATGGATTTCTGATGCTTCTTAAAGGGCGATATCGCATTTCATTTCTATGTTTCATGGTAAGGTATAATATGATTTGCGAAGTGTTATGTATTCCTCGTCTACACTTCAAATGAATGTAAATGCGACACATCCTTGCAAGGAAATAGCGCTTGCAGATGTCTACGGATCGTAGCAATAGAGTTCTAATGCTTCTTAAAACGCGATATCGCACCTCATTTCTATGTTTCATGGTAAGATATAATACGATTTGCGAAGTGTTATGTATTCCTCGTCTGCACTTCAAATGAATGTGAATGCGACACTTCCTCGCTAGGAAATAGCGTTTGCAGATATCTACGTATCGAAGCAATAGAGTTCAAATGCTTCTTAAAACGAGATATTGCATCTCTTATCTATGTTTCATGATAAGATGTAATATTCATTGCGAAGTGTTATGTATTCCTCGTCTACACTTCAAATGAATGTGGATGCGACACTTCCTCGCCAGGAAGTAGCGTTTGCAGATGTCTACGTATCGTAGCAGTTGAGTTCTAATGCTTCTTAAAACGCGATATCGCATCTCATTTCTATGTTTCATGGTAAGATATAATATGATTTGCGAAGTGTTATGTATTCCTCGTCTACACATCAAATGAATGTAAATGCGAGACTTCCTTGCAAAGAAATAGCGTTTGCAGATGTCTACGTATCGTAGTAATAGAGTTCTTATGATTCTTAAAATGCGATATCGCATCTCATTTCTATGTTTCATGGTATGCTATAATATGATTTGCGAAGTGTTATGTATCCGTCGTCTACACTTCAAATGAATGTAAATGCGACACTTTCTTGCAAGGAAATAGCGTTTGCAGATGTCTACGTATCGTAGCAATGGATATCTGATGCTTCTTAAAACGCGATATCGCATCTCATTTCTATGTTTCATGGTAAGATGTAATACGATTTGCGAAGTGTTATGCACTCCTCGTCTACGATTCAAATGAATGTAAATGCGACACATCCTTGCAAGGAAATAGCGTTTGCAGATGTCTACGTGTCGTAGCAATAGAGTTCGTATGATTCCTAGAACGCTACATTGCATCTCATTATTACGTTTCATGGTAAGATATAATATGATTTGCGAAGTGTCATGTATTCCTCGTCTACGATTCAAATGAATGTAAATGCTGCACTTCCTTGCAAGGAAATAGCGTTTGCAGATGTCTACGTATCGTAGCAATAGAGTTCTAATGCTTCTTAAAACGCGATATCGCATCTCATTTCTATGTTTCATGGTAAGATATAATATGATTTGCGAAGTGTTATGTATTCCTCGTCTACACATCAAATAAATTTAAATGCGACACTTCCTTGCAAGGAAATAGCGTTTGCAGATGTCTACGTATCGTAGCAATAGAGTTCTAATGCTTCTTATAACGGGATATTGCATCTCATATATATGTTTCATGATAAGATATAATATTCATTGCTAAGTGTTATGCATTCCTCGTCTACGATTCAAATGAATGTAAGTGCGACACTTCCTTGCAAGGAAATAGCGTTTGCAGATGTCTACGTATCGTAGCAATAGAGTTCTTATGATTCTTAGAACGCTATATTGCATCTCATTTTTACGTTTCATGGTAAGATATAATATGATTTACGAAGTGTCATGTATTCCTCGTCTACGATTCAAATGAATGTAATTGCGACACTTCCTTGCAAGGAAATAGCGATTGCAGATGTCTACGTATCATAGCAATAGGGTTCAAATGCTTCTTAAAAGGCGATATCGCATCTCATTTCTATGTTTCATGGTAAGATATAATATGATTTGCGAAGTATCATGTATTCCTAGTCTACACTTCAAATGAATGTGAATGCGACACTTCCTCGCTAGGAAATAGCGTTTGCAGATGTCTACGTATCGAAGCAATAGAGTTCAGATGCTCCTTAAAACGAGATATTGCATCTCATATCTGTGTTTCATGATAAGATGTAATATTCATTGCGAAGTGTTAATGTATTCCTCGTCTACACTTCAAATGAATGTGGATGCGACACTTCCTCGCCAGGAAATAGCGTTTGCAGATGTCTACGTATCGTAGCAGTTGAGTTCTAATGCTTCTTAAAATGCGATATCGCATCTCATTTCTTTGTTTCATGGTAAGATATAATATGATTTGCGAAGTGTTATGTATTCCTCGTCTACACATCAAATGAATGTAAATGCGACACTTCCTTGCAAGGAAATAGCGTTTGCAGATGTCTACGTATCGTAGCAATAGAGTTCTTATGATTCTTAAAACGCGATATCGCATCTCATTTCTACGTTTCATGGTAAGGTATAATATGATTTGCGAAGTGTTATGTATCCGTCGTCTACACTTCAAATGAATGTAAATGCGACACTTTCTTGCAAGGAAATAGCGTTTGCTGATGTCTACGTATCGTAGCAATGGATTTCTGATGCTTCTTAAAACGCGATATCGCTTGTCATTTCTATGTTTCATGGTAAGATATAATATGATTTGCGAAGTGTTATGTATTCCTCGTCTACACTTCAAATGATTGTAAATGCGACACTTCTTTGCAAGGAAATAGCGTTTGCAGATGTCTACGTATCGTTGCAATAGAGTTCTTATGATTCTTAAAACGCGATATCGCATCTCATTTCTATGTTTCATGGTAAGATATAATATGATTTGCGGAGTGCTATGTATTCCTCGTCTACACTTCAAATGAATGTAAATGCGACACTTCCTTGCAAGGAAATAGCGTTTGCAGATGTCTACTTATCGAAGCAATAGAGATCAAATGCTTCTTAAAACGAGATATTGCATGTCATATCTATGTTTCATGATAAGATATAATATTCATTGCGAAGTGTTATGCATTCCTCGTCTACGATTCAAATGAATGTAAATGCGACGCTTCCTTGCAAGGAAATAGCGTTTGCAGATGTCTACGGATCGTAGCAATAGAGTTCTAATGCTTCTTAAAACGCGATATCGCATCTCATTTCTATGTTTCATGGTAAGATGTAATACGATTTGCGAAGTGTTATGTATTCCTCGTCTACCCTTTACTCGTCTACGTGTCGTAGCAATATAGTTCTTATGATTCTTAAAACGCGATATCGCATCTCATTTCTATGTTTCATGGTAAGGTATAATATAATTTGCGAAGTGTTATGTATCCGTCGTCTACACTTCTAATGAATGTAAATGCGACACTTTCTTGTAAGGAAATAGCGTTTGCAGATGTCTACGTATCGTAGCAATGGATTTCTGATGCTTCCTAAAACGCGATATCGCTTGTCATTTCTATGTTTCATGGTAAGATATAATATGATTTGCGGAGTGTTATGTATTCCTCGTTTACACTTCAAATGAATGTAAATGCGACACTTCCTAGCAAGGAAATAGCGTTTGCAGATGTCTACGTATCGAAGCAATAGAGTTCAAATGCTTCTTAAAACGAGATATTGCATCTCATATCTATGTTTCATGATAAGATATAATATTCATTGCGAAGTGTTATGCATTCCTCGTCTACGGTTCAAATGAATGTAAATGCGACGCTTCCTTGCAAGGAAATAGCGTTTGCAGATGTCTACGGTTCGTAGCAATGGAGTTCTAATGCTTCTTAAAACGCGATATCGCATCTCATTTCTATGTTTCATGGTAAGATGTAACAAGATTTGCGAAGTGTTATGTATTCCTCGTCTACACTTTACTCGTCTACGTGTCGTAGCAATAGGGTTCTTATGATTCTTAAAACGCGATATCGCATCTCATTTCTATTTTTCATGGTAAGGTATTATATGATTTGCGAAGTGTTATGTATCCGTCGTCTACACTTCAAATGAATGTAAATGCGACAATTTCTTGCAAGGAAATAGCGTTTGCAGATGTCTACGTATCGTACTAATGGATTTCTGATGCTTCTTAAAACGCGATATCGCTTGTCATTTCTATGTTTCATGGTAAGATATAATATGATTTGCGGAGTGTTATGTATTCCTCGTTTACACTTCAAATGAATGTAAATGCGACACTTCCTAGCAAGGAAATAGCGTTTGCAGATGTCTACGTATCGAAGCAATAGAGTTCAAATGCTTCGTAAAACGAGATATTGCATCTCGTATCTATGTTTCATGATGAAATATAATATTCATTGCGAAGTGTTATGCATTCCTCGTCTACGATTCAAATGAATGTAAATGCGACACTTCTTTGCAAGGAAATAGCGATTGCAGATGTCTACGTATCATAGCAATAGGGTTCAAATGCTTCTTAAAACGCGATATCGCATCTCATTTCTATGTTTCATGGTAAGATATAATATGATTTGCGAAGTATCATGTATTCCTAGTCTACACTTCAAATAAATGTGAATGCGACACTTCCTCGCTGGGAAATAGCGTTTGCAGATGTCTACGTATCGAAGCAATAGAGTTCAGATGCTTCTTAAAACGAGATATTGCATCTCATATCTATGTTTCATGATAAGATGTAATATTCATTGCAAAGTGTTATGTATTCCTCGTCTACACTTCAAATGAATGTGGATGCGACACTTCCTCGCCAGGAAATAGCGTTTGCAGATGTCTACGTATCGTAGCAGTTGAGTTCTAATGCTTCTTAAAACGCGATATCGCATCTCATTTCTATGTTTCATGGTAAGATATAATATGATTTGCGAAGTGTTATGTATTCCTCGTCTACACATCAAATGAATGTAAATGCGACACTTCCTTGCAAGGAAATAGCGTTTGCAGATGTCTACGGTTAGTAGCAATGGAGTTCTAATGCTTCTTAAAACGCGATATCTCATCTCATTTCAATGTTTCATGGTAAGATGTAACAAGATTTGCGAAGTGTTATGTATTCCTCGTCTACACTTTACTCGTCTACGTGTCGTAGCAATAGGGTTCTTATGATTCTTAAAACGCGATATCGCATCTCATTTCTATTTTTCATGGTAAGGTATAATATGATTTGCGAAGTGTTATGTATCCGTCGTCTACACTTCAAATGAATGTAAATGCGACAATTTCTTGCAAGGAAATAGCGTTTGCAGATGTCTACGTATCGTACTAATGGATTTCTGATGCTTCTTAAAACGCGATATCGCTTGTCATTTCTATGTTTCATGGTAAGATATAATATGATTTGCGGAGTGTTATGTATTCCTCGTTTACACTTCAAATGAATGTAAATGCGACACTTCCTAGCAAGGAAATAGCGTTTGCAGATGTCTACGTATCGAAGCAATAGAGTTCAAATGCTTCTTAAAACGAGATATTGCATCTCGTATCTATGTTTCATGATGAAATATAATATTCATTGCGAAGTGTTATGCATTCCTCGTCTACGATTCAAATGAATGTAAATGCGACACTTCTTTGCAAGGAAATAGCGTTTGCAGATGTCTACGTATCGTTGCAATAGAGTTCTTATGATTCTTAAAACGCGATATCGCATCTCATTTCTATGTTTCATGGTAAGATATAATATGATTTGCGAAGTGTTATGTATTCCTCGTCTACACTTCAAATGAATGTAAATGCGACACTTCCTTGCAAGGAAATAGCGTTTGCAGATGTCTACGTATCGAAGCAATAGAGTTCAAATGCTTCTTAAAACGAGATATTGCACCTCGTATCTATGTTTCATGATGAAATATAATATTCATTGCGAAGTGTTATGCATTCCTCGTCTACGATTCAGATGAATGTAAATGCGACACTTCTTTGCAAGGAAATAGCGATTGCAGATGTCTACGTATCATAGCAATAGGGTTCAAATGCTTCTTAAAACGCGATATCGCATCTCATTTCTATGTTTCATGGTAAGATATAATATGATTTGCGAAGTGTTATGTATTCCTCGTCTACACTTCAAATGAGTGTAAATGCGACACTTCCTTGCAAGGAAATAGCGTTTGCAGATGTCTACTTATCGAAGCAATAGAGTTCAAATGCTTCTTAAAACGAGATATTGCATCTCATATCTATGTTTCATGATAAGATATAATATTCATTGCGAAGTGTTATGCATTCCTCGTCTACGATTCAAATGAATGTAAATGCGACGCTTCCTTGCAAGGAAATAGCGTTTGCAGATGTCTACGGTTCGTAGCAATGGAGTTCTAATGCTTCTTAAAACGCGATATCGCATCTCATTTCTATGTTTCATGGTAAGATGTAACAAGATTTGCGAAGTGTTATGTATTCCTCGTCTACACTTTACTCGTCTACGTGTCGTAGCAATAGGGTTCTTATGATTCTTAAAACGCGATATCGCATCTCATTTCTATTTTTCATGGTAAGGTATTATATGATTTGCGAAGTGTTATGTATCCGTCGTCTACACTTCAAATGAATGTAAATGCGACAATTTCTTGCAAGGAAATAGCGTTTGCAGATGTCTACGTATCGTACTAATGGATTTCTGATGCTTCTTAAAACGCGATATCGCTTGTCATTTCTATGTTTCATGGTAAGATATAATATGATTTGCGGAGTGTTATGTATTCCTCGTTTACACTTCAAATGAATGTAAATGCGACACTTCCTAGCAAGGAAATAGCGTTTGCAGATGTCTACGTATCGAAGCAATAGAGTTCAAATGCTTCGAAAAACGAGATATTGCATCTCGTATCTATGTTTCATGATGAAATATAATATTCATTGCGAAGTGTTATGCATTCCTCGTCTACGATTCAAATGAATGTAAATGCGACACTTCTTTGCAAGGAAATAGCGATTGCAGATGTCTACGTATCATAGCAATAGGGTTCAAATGCTTCTTAAAACGCGATATCGCATCTCATTTCTATGTTTCATGGTAAGATATAATATGATTTGCGAAGTATCATGTATTCCTAGTCTACACTTCAAATAAATGTGAATGCGACACTTCCTCGCTAGGAAATAGCGTTTGCAGATGTCTACGTATCGAAGCAATAGAGTTCAAATGCTTCTTAAAACGAGATATTGCATCTCGTATCTATGTTTCATGATGAAATATAATATTCATTGCGAAGTGTTATGCATTCCTCGTCTACGATTCAAGTGAATGTAAATGCGACACTTCTTTGCAAGGAAATAGCGTTTGCAGATGTCTACGTATCGTTGCAATAGAGTTCTTATGATTCTTAAAACGCGATATCGCATCTCATTTCTATGTTTCATGGTAAGATATAATATGATTTGCGAAGTGTTATGTATTCCTCGTCTACACTTCAAATGAATGTAAATGCGACACTTCCTTGCAAGGAAATAGCGTTTGCAGATGTCTACTTATCGAAGCAATAGAGTTCAAATGCTTCTTAAAACGAGATATTGCATCTCATATCTATGTTTCATGATAAGATATAATATTCATTGCGAAGTGTTATGCATTCCTCGTCTACGATTCAAATGAATGTAAATGCGACGCTTCCTTGCAAGGAAATAGCGTTTGCAGATGTCTACGGTTCGTAGCAATAGAGTTCTAATGCTTCTTAAAACGCGATATCGCATCTCATTTCTATGTTTCATGGTAAGATGTAACAAGATTTGCGAAGTGTTATGTACTCCTCGTCTACACTTTACTCGTCTACGTGTCGTAGCAATAGGGTTCTTATGATTCTTAAAACGCGATATCGCATCTCATTTCTATGTTTCATGGTAAGGTATAATATGATTTGCGAAGTGTTATGTATCCGTCGTCTACACTTCAAATGAATGTAAATGCGACAATTTCTTGCAAAGAAATAGCGTTTGCAGATGTCTACGTATCGTACAAATGGATTTCTGATGCTTCTTAAAACGCGATATCGCCTGTCATTTCTATGTTTCATGGTAAGATATAATATGATTTGCGGAGTGTTATGTATTCCTCGTTTACACTTCAAATGAATGTAAATGCGACACTTCCTAGCAAGGAAATAGCGTTTGCAGATGTCTACGTATCGAAGCAATAGAGTTCAAATGCTTCTTAAAACGAGATATTGCATCTCGTATCTATGTTTCATGATAAAATATAATATTCATTGCGAAGTGTTATGCATTCCTCGTCTACGATTCAAATGAATGTAAATGCGACACTTCTTTGCAAGGAAATAGCGTTTGCAGATGTCTACGTATCGTTGCAATAGAGTTCTTATGATTCTTAAAACGCGATATCGCATCTCATTTCTATGTTTCATGGTAAGATATAATATGATTTGCGAAGTGTTATGTATTCCTCGTCTGCACTTCAAATGAATGTGAATGCGACACTTCCTCGCTAGGAAATAGCGTTTGCAGATGTCTACGTATCGAAGCAATAGAGTTCAAATGCTTATTAAAACGAGATATTGCATCTCATATCTATGTTTCATGATAAGATGTAATATTCATTGCGAAGTGTTATGTATTCCTCGTCTACACTTCAAATGAATGTGGATGCGACACTTCCTCGCCAGGAAATAGCGTTTGCAGATGTCTACGTGTCGTAGCAGTTGAGTTCTAATGTTTCTTAAAACGCGATATCGCATCTCATTTCTATGTTTCATGGTAAGATATAATATGATTTGCGAAGTGTTATGTATTCCTCGTCTACACATCAAATGAATGTAAATGCGACACTTCCTTGCAAGGAAATAGCGTTTGCAGATATCTACGTATCGTAGCAATAGAGTTCTTAAGATCCTTGAAACGCGATATCGCATCTCATGTCTATGGTTCTTGGTAAGATATAATATGATTTGCGAAGTGTCATGTATTCCTCGTCTACACTTCAAATGAATGTAAATGCGACACTTCCTTGCAAGGAAATAGCGTTTGCAGACGTCTACGTATCGTAGCAATAGAGTTCTTATGATTCTTAAAACGCTATATTGCATCTCATTTCTACGTTTCATGGTAAGATATAATATGATTTGCGAAGTGTCATGTATTCCTCGTCTAAACTTCAAATGAATGTAAATGCGACACTTCCTTGCAAGGAAATAGCGCTTGCAGATGTCTACGTATCGCAGCAATAGAGTTCTTATGATTCTTAAAACGCGATATCGCATCTCATTTCTATGTTTCATGGTAAGATATAATATGATTTGCGAAGTGTTATGTATTCCTCGTCTACACTTCAAATGAATGTAAATGCGACACTTCTTTGCAAGGAAATAGCGTTTGCAGATGTCTACGTATCGTAGCAATAGAGTTCTTATGTTTCTTAAAACGCGATATCGCATCTCATTGCTATGTTTCATGGTAAGATATAATATTACTTGCGAAGTGTTATGTATTCCTCGTCTACACATCAAATGAATGTAAATGCGACACTTCCTTGCAAGGAAATAGCGTTTGCAGATGTCTACGTATCGAAGCAATAGAGTTCAAATGCTTCTTAAAACGAGATATTGCATCTCGTATCTATGTTTCATGATGAAATATAATATTCATTGCGAAGTGTTATGCATTCCTCGTCTACGATTCAAATGAATGTAAATGCGACACTTCCTTGCAAGGAAATAGCGTTTGCAGATGTCTACGTATCATAGCAATAGGGTTCAAATGCTTCTTAAAACGCGATATCGCATCTCATTTCTATGTTTCATGGTAAGATATAATATGATTTGCGAAGTATCATGTATTCCTAGTCTACACTTCAAATAAATGTGAATGCGACACTTCCTCGCTAGGAAATAGCGTTTGCAGATGTCTACGTATCGAAGCAATAGAGTTCAGATGCTTCTTAAAACGAGATATTGCATCTCATATCTATGTTTCATGATAAGATGTAATATTCATTGCAAAGTTTTATGTATTCCTCGTCTACACTTCAAATGAATGTGGATGCGACACTTCCTCGCCAGGAAATAGCGTTTGCAGATGTCTACGTATCGTAGCAGTTGAGTTCTAATGCTTCTTAAAACGCGATATCGCATCTCATTTCTATGTTTCATGGTAAGATATAATATGATTTGCGAAGTATTATGTATTCCTCGTCTACACATCAAATGAATGTAAATGCGACACTTCCTTGCAAGGAAATAGCGTTTGCAGATGTTTACGTATCGTAGCAATAGAGTTCTTATGATTCTTAAAACGCGATATCGCATCTCATTTCTATGTTTCATGGTAAGGTATAATATGATTTGCGAAGTGTTATGTATCCGTCGTCTACACTTCAAACGAATGTAAATGCGACTCTTTCTTGCAAGGAAATAGCGTTTGCAGATGTCTACGTATCGTAGCAATGGATTTCTGATGCTTCTTAAAACGCGATATCGCTTGTCATTTCTATGTTTCATGGTAAGATATAATATGATTTGCGGAGTGTTATGTATTCCTCGTTTACACTTCAAATGAATGTAAATGCGACACTTCCTAGCAAGGAAATAGCGTTCGCAGATGTCTACGTATCGAAGCAATAGAGTTCAAATGCTTCTTAAAACGAGATATTGCATCTCATATCTATGTTTCATGATAAGATATAATATTCATTGCGAAGTGTTATGCATTCCTCGTCTACGATTCAAATGAATGTAAATGCGACGCTTCCTTGCAAGGAAATAGCGTTTGCAGATGTCTACGGATCGTAGCAATAGAGTTCTAATGCTTCTTAAAACGCGATATCGCATCTCATTTCTATGTTTCATGGTAAGATGTAACAAGATTTGCGAAGTGTTATGTATTCCTCGTCTACACTTTACTCGTCTACGTGTCGTAGCAATAGAGTTCTTATGATTCTTAAAACGCGATATCGCATCTCATTTCTATGTTTCATGGTAAGGTATAATATGATTTGTGAAGTGTTATGTATCCGTCGTCTACACTTCAAATGAATGTAAATGCGACACTTTCTTGCAAGGAAATAGCGTTTGCAGATGTCTACGTATCGTACTAATGGATTTCTGATGCTTCTTAAAACGCGATATCGCTTGTCATTTCTATGTTTCATGGTAAGATATAATATGATTTGAGGAGTGTTGTGTATTCCTCGTTTACACTTCAAATGAATGTAAATGCGACACTTCCTAGCAAGGAAATAGCGTTTGCAGATGGCTACGTATCGAAGCAATAGAGTTCAAATGCTTCTTAAAACGAGATATTGCATCTCATATCTATGTTTCATGATAAGATATATTATTCATTGCGAAGTGTTATGCATTCCTCGTCTACGATTCAAATGAATGTAAATGCGACACTTCTTTGCAAGGAAATAGCGTTTGCAGATGTCTACGTATCGTTGCAATAGAGTTCTTATGATTCTTAAAACGCGATATCGCATCTCATTTCTATGTTTCATGGTAAGATATAATATGATTTGCGAAGTGTTATGTATTCCTCGTCTACACTTCAAATGAATGTAAATGCGACACTTCCTTGCAAGGAAATAGCGTTTGCAGATGTCTACTTATCGAAGCAATAGAGTTCAAATGCTTCTTAAAACGAGATATTGCATCTCATATCTATGTTTCATGATAAGATATAATATTCATTGCGAAGTGTTATGCATTCCTCGTCTACGATTCAAATGAATGTAAATGCGACGCTTCCTTGCAAGGAAATAGCGTTTGCAGATGTCTACGGATCGTAGCAATAGAGTTCTAATGCTTCTTAAAACGCGATATCGCATCCCATTTCTATGTTTCATGGTAAGATACAATATGATTTGCGAAGTGTTATGTATTCCTCGTCTACACTTTACTCGTCTACGTGTCGTAGCAATAGAGTTCTTATGATTCTTAAAACGCGATATCGCATCTCATTTCTATGTTTCATGGTAAGGTATAATATGATTTGCGAAGTGTTATGTATTCCTCGTTTACACTTCAAATGAATGTAAATGCGACACTTCCTAGCAAGGAAATAGCGTTTGCAGATGTCTACGTATCGAAGCAATGGAGTTCAAATGCTTCTTAAAACGAGATATTGCATCTCGTATCTATGTTTCATGATAAAATATAATATTCATTGCGAAGTGTTATGCATTCCTCGTCTACGATTCAAATGAATGTAAATGCGACACTTCTTTGCAAGGAAATAGCGTTTGCAGATGTCTACGTATCGTTGCAATAGAGTTCTTATGATTCTTAATACGCGATATCGCATCTCATTTCTATGTTTCATGGTAAGATATAATATGATTTGCGAAGTGTTATGTATTCCTCGTCTGCACTTCAAATGAATGTGAATGCGTCACTTCCTCGCTAGGAAATAGCGTTTGCAGATGTCTACGTATCGAAGCAATAGAGTTCAAATGCTTCTTAAAACGAGATATTGCTTCTCATATCTATGTTTCATGATAAGATGTAATAATCATTGCGAAGTGTTATGTATTCCTCGTCTACACTTCAAATGAATGTGGATGCGACACTTCCTCGCCAGGATATAGCGTTTGCAGATGTCTACGTATTGTAGCAGTTGAGTTCTAATGCTTCTTAAAACGCGATATCGCATCTCATTTCTATGTTTCATGGTATGATATAATATGATTTGCGAAGTGTTATGTATTCCTCGTCTACACATCAAATGAATGTAAATGCGACACTTCCTTGCAAGGAAATAGCGTTTGCAGATGTCTACGTATCGTAGCAATAGAGTTCTTAAGATCCTTAAAACGCGATATCGCATCTCATGTCTATGTTTCATGGTAAGATATAATATGATTTGCGAAGTGTCATGTATTCCTCGTCTACACTTCAAATGAATGTAAATGCGACACTTCCTTGCAAGGAAATAGCGTTTGCAGATGTCTACGTATCGAAGCAATAGAGTTCAAATGCTTCTTAAAACGCGATATCGCATCTCATCTCTATGTTTCATGGTAAGATATAATATTATTTGCGAAGTATCATGTATTCCTCGTCTACACTTCAAATGAATGTAAATGCGACACTTCCTTGCAAGGAAATAGCGTTTGCAGATGTCTACGTATCGAAGCAATAGAGTTCAAATGCTTCTTAAAACGAGATATTGCATCTCATTTCTATGTTTCATGGTAAGATATAATATGATTTGCGGAGTGTTATGTATTCCTAGTCTACACTTCAAATAAATGTGAATGCGACACTTCCTCGCTAGGAAATAGCGTTTGCAGATGTCTACGTATCGAAGCAATAGAGTTCAGATGCTTCTTAAAACGAGATATTGCATCTCATATCTATGTTTCATGATAAGATGTAATATTCATTGCAAAGTTTTATGTATTCCTCGTCTACACTTCAAATGAATGTGGATGCGACACTTCCTCGCCAGGAAATAGCGTTTGCAGATGTCTACGTATCGTAGCAGTTGAGTTCTAATGCTTCTTAAAACGCGATATCGCATCTCATTTCTATGTTTCATGGTAAGATATAATATGATTTGCGAAGTATTATGTATTCCTCGTCTACACATCAAATGAATGTAAATGCGACACTTCCTTGCAAGGAAATAGCGTTTGCAGATGTTTACGTATCGTAGCAATAGAGTTCTTATGATTCTTAAAACGCGATATCGCATCTCATTTCTATGTTTCATGGTAAGGTATAATATGATTTGCGAAGTGTTATGTATCCGTCGTCTACACTTCAAACGAATGTAAATGCGACTCTTTCTTGCAAGGAAATAGCGTTTGCAGATGTCTACGTATCGTAGCAATGGATTTCTGATGCTTCTTAAAACGCGATATCGCTTGTCATTTCTATGTTTCATGGTAAGATATAATATGATTTGCGGAGTGTTATGTATTCCTCGTTTACACTTCAAATGAATGTAAATGCGACACTTCCTAGCAAGGAAATAGCGTTCGCAGATGTCTACGTATCGAAGCAATAGAGTTCAAATGCTTCTTAAAACGAGATATTGCATCTCATATCTATGTTTCATGATAAGATATAATATTCATTGCGAAGTGTTATGCATTCCTCGTCTACGATTCAAATGAATGTAAATGCGACGCTTCCTTGCAAGGAAATAGCGTTTGCAGATGTCTACGGATCGTAGCAATAGAGTTCTAATGCTTCTTAAAACGCGATATCGCATCTCATTTCTATGTTTCATGGTAAGATGTAACAAGATTTGCGAAGTGTTATGTATTCCTCGTCTACACTTTACTCGTCTACGTGTCGTAGCAATAGAGTTCTTATGATTCTTAAAACGCGATATCGCATCTCATTTCTATGTTTCATGGTAAGGTATAATATGATTTGTGAAGTGTTATGTATCCGTCGTCTACACTTCAAATGAATGTAAATGCGACACTTTCTTGCAAGGAAATAGCGTTTGCAGATGTCTACGTATCGTACTAATGGATTTCTGATGCTTCTTAAAACGCGATATCGCTTGTCATTTCTATGTTTCATGGTAAGATATAATATGATTTGAGGAGTGTTGTGTATTCCTCGTTTACACTTCAAATGAATGTAAATGCGACACTTCCTAGCAAGGAAATAGCGTTTGCAGATGGCTACGTATCGAAGCAATAGAGTTCAAATGCTTCTTAAAACGAGATATTGCATCTCATATCTATGTTTCATGATAAGATATATTATTCATTGCGAAGTGTTATGCATTCCTCGTCTACGATTCAAATGAATGTAAATGCGACACTTCTTTGCAAGGAAATAGCGTTTGCAGATGTCTACGTATCGTTGCAATAGAGTTCTTATGATTCTTAAAACGCGATATCGCATCTCATTTCTATGTTTCATGGTAAGATATAATATGATTTGCGAAGTGTTATGTATTCCTCGTCTACACTTCAAATGAATGTAAATGCGACACTTCCTTGCAAGGAAATAGCGTTTGCAGATGTCTACTTATCGAAGCAATAGAGTTCAAATGCTTCTTAAAACGAGATATTGCATCTCATATCTATGTTTCATGATAAGATATAATATTCATTGCGAAGTGTTATGCATTCCTCGTCTACGATTCAAATGAATGTAAATGCGACGCTTCCTTGCAAGGAAATAGCGTTTGCAGATGTCTACGGATCGTAGCAATAGAGTTCTAATGCTTCTTAAAACGCGATATCGCATCCCATTTCTATGTTTCATGGTAAGATACAATATGATTTGCGAAGTGTTATGTATTCCTCGTCTACACTTTACTCGTCTACGTGTCGTAGCAATAGAGTTCTTATGATTCTTAAAACGCGATATCGCATCTCATTTCTATGTTTCATGGTAAGGTATAATATGATTTGCGAAGTGTTATGTATTCCTCGTTTACACTTCAAATGAATGTAAATGCGACACTTCCTAGCAAGGAAATAGCGTTTGCAGATGTCTACGTATCGAAGCAATGGAGTTCAAATGCTTCTTAAAACGAGATATTGCATCTCGTATCTATGTTTCATGATAAAATATAATATTCATTGCGAAGTGTTATGCATTCCTCGTCTACGATTCAAATGAATGTAAATGCGACACTTCTTTGCAAGGAAATAGCGTTTGCAGATGTCTACGTATCGTTGCAATAGAGTTCTTATGATTCTTAATACGCGATATCGCATCTCATTTCTATGTTTCATGGTAAGATATAATATGATTTGCGAAGTGTTATGTATTCCTCGTCTGCACTTCAAATGAATGTGAATGCGTCACTTCCTCGCTAGGAAATAGCGTTTGCAGATGTCTACGTATCGAAGCAATAGAGTTCAAATGCTTCTTAAAACGAGATATTGCTTCTCATATCTATGTTTCATGATAAGATGTAATAATCATTGCGAAGTGTTATGTATTCCTCGTCTACACTTCAAATGAATGTGGATGCGACACTTCCTCGCCAGGATATAGCGTTTGCAGATGTCTACGTATTGTAGCAGTTGAGTTCTAATGCTTCTTAAAACGCGATATCGCATCTCATTTCTATGTTTCATGGTATGATATAATATGATTTGCGAAGTGTTATGTATTCCTCGTCTACACATCAAATGAATGTAAATGCGACACTTCCTTGCAAGGAAATAGCGTTTGCAGATGTCTACGTATCGTAGCAATAGAGTTCTTAAGATCCTTAAAACGCGATATCGCATCTCATGTCTATGTTTCATGGTAAGATATAATATGATTTGCGAAGTGTCATGTATTCCTCGTCTACACTTCAAATGAATGTAAATGCGACACTTCCTTGCAAGGAAATAGCGTTTGCAGATGTCTACGTATCGAAGCAATAGAGTTCAAATGCTTCTTAAAACGCGATATCGCATCTCATCTCTATGTTTCATGGTAAGATATAATATTATTTGCGAAGTATCATGTATTCCTCGTCTACACTTCAAATGAATGTAAATGCGACACTTCCTTGCAAGGAAATAGCGTTTGCAGATGTCTACGTATCGAAGCAATAGAGTTCAAATGCTTCTTAAAACGAGATATTGCATCTCATTTCTATGTTTCATGGTAAGATATAATATGATTTGCGGAGTGTTATGTATTCCTAGTCTACACTTCAAATAAATGTGAATGCGACACTTCCTCGCTAGGAAATAGCGTTTGCAGATGTCTACGTATCGAAGCAATAGAGTTCAGATGCTTCTTAAAACGAGATATTGCATCTCATATCTATGTTTCATGATAAGATGTAATATTCATTGCAAAGTTTTATGTATTCCTCGTCTACACTTCAAATGAATGTGGATGCGACACTTCCTCGCCAGGAAATAGCGTTTGCAGATGTCTACGTATCGTAGCAGTTGAGTTCTAATGCTTCTTAAAACGCGATATCGCATCTCATTTCTATGTTTCATGGTAAGATATAATATGATTTGCGAAGTATTATGTATTCCTCGTCTACACATCAAATGAATGTAAATGCGACACTTCCTTGCAAGGAAATAGCGTTTGCAGATGTTTACGTATCGTAGCAATAGAGTTCTTATGATTCTTAAAACGCGATATCGCATCTCATTTCTATGTTTCATGGTAAGGTATAATATGATTTGCGAAGTGTTATGTATCCGTCGTCTACACTTCAAACGAATGTAAATGCGACTCTTTCTTGCAAGGAAATAGCGTTTGCAGATGTCTACGTATCGTAGCAATGGATTTCTGATGCTTCTTAAAACGCGATATCGCTTGTCATTTCTATGTTTCATGGTAAGATATAATATGATTTGCGGAGTGTTATGTATTCCTCGTTTACACTTCAAATGAATGTAAATGCGACACTTCCTAGCAAGGAAATAGCGTTCGCAGATGTCTACGTATCGAAGCAATAGAGTTCAAATGCTTCTTAAAACGAGATATTGCATCTCATATCTATGTTTCATGATAAGATATAATATTCATTGCGAAGTGTTATGCATTCCTCGTCTACGATTCAAATGAATGTAAATGCGACGCTTCCTTGCAAGGAAATAGCGTTTGCAGATGTCTACGGATCGTAGCAATAGAGTTCTAATGCTTCTTAAAACGCGATATCGCATCTCATTTCTATGTTTCATGGTAAGATGTAACAAGATTTGCGAAGTGTTATGTATTCCTCGTCTACACTTTACTCGTCTACGTGTCGTAGCAATAGAGTTCTTATGATTCTTAAAACGCGATATCGCATCTCATTTCTATGTTTCATGGTAAGGTATAATATGATTTGTGAAGTGTTATGTATCCGTCGTCTACACTTCAAATGAATGTAAATGCGACACTTTCTTGCAAGGAAATAGCGTTTGCAGATGTCTACGTATCGTACTAATGGATTTCTGATGCTTCTTAAAACGCGATATCGCTTGTCATTTCTATGTTTCATGGTAAGATATAATATGATTTGAGGAGTGTTGTGTATTCCTCGTTTACACTTCAAATGAATGTAAATGCGACACTTCCTAGCAAGGAAATAGCGTTTGCAGATGGCTACGTATCGAAGCAATAGAGTTCAAATGCTTCTTAAAACGAGATATTGCATCTCATATCTATGTTTCATGATAAGATATATTATTCATTGCGAAGTGTTATGCATTCCTCGTCTACGATTCAAATGAATGTAAATGCGACACTTCTTTGCAAGGAAATAGCGTTTGCAGATGTCTACGTATCGTTGCAATAGAGTTCTTATGATTCTTAAAACGCGATATCGCATCTCATTTCTATGTTTCATGGTAAGATATAATATGATTTGCGAAGTGTTATGTATTCCTCGTCTACACTTCAAATGAATGTAAATGCGACACTTCCTTGCAAGGAAATAGCGTTTGCAGATGTCTACTTATCGAAGCAATAGAGTTCAAATGCTTCTTAAAACGAGATATTGCATCTCATATCTATGTTTCATGATAAGATATAATATTCATTGCGAAGTGTTATGCATTCCTCGTCTACGATTCAAATGAATGTAAATGCGACGCTTCCTTGCAAGGAAATAGCGTTTGCAGATGTCTACGGATCGTAGCAATAGAGTTCTAATGCTTCTTAAAACGCGATATCGCATCCCATTTCTATGTTTCATGGTAAGATACAATATGATTTGCGAAGTGTTATGTATTCCTCGTCTACACTTTACTCGTCTACGTGTCGTAGCAATAGAGTTCTTATGATTCTTAAAACGCGATATCGCATCTCATTTCTATGTTTCATGGTAAGGTATAATATGATTTGCGAAGTGTTATGTATTCCTCGTTTACACTTCAAATGAATGTAAATGCGACACTTCCTAGCAAGGAAATAGCGTTTGCAGATGTCTACGTATCGAAGCAATGGAGTTCAAATGCTTCTTAAAACGAGATATTGCATCTCGTATCTATGTTTCATGATAAAATATAATATTCATTGCGAAGTGTTATGCATTCCTCGTCTACGATTCAAATGAATGTAAATGCGACACTTCTTTGCAAGGAAATAGCGTTTGCAGATGTCTACGTATCGTTGCAATAGAGTTCTTATGATTCTTAATACGCGATATCGCATCTCATTTCTATGTTTCATGGTAAGATATAATATGATTTGCGAAGTGTTATGTATTCCTCGTCTGCACTTCAAATGAATGTGAATGCGTCACTTCCTCGCTAGGAAATAGCGTTTGCAGATGTCTACGTATCGAAGCAATAGAGTTCAAATGCTTCTTAAAACGAGATATTGCTTCTCATATCTATGTTTCATGATAAGATGTAATAATCATTGCGAAGTGTTATGTATTCCTCGTCTACACTTCAAATGAATGTGGATGCGACACTTCCTCGCCAGGATATAGCGTTTGCAGATGTCTACGTATTGTAGCAGTTGAGTTCTAATGCTTCTTAAAACGCGATATCGCATCTCATTTCTATGTTTCATGGTATGATATAATATGATTTGCGAAGTGTTATGTATTCCTCGTCTACACATCAAATGAATGTAAATGCGACACTTCCTTGCAAGGAAATAGCGTTTGCAGATGTCTACGTATCGTAGCAATAGAGTTCTTAAGATCCTTAAAACGCGATATCGCATCTCATGTCTATGTTTCATGGTAAGATATAATATGATTTGCGAAGTGTCATGTATTCCTCGTCTACACTTCAAATGAATGTAAATGCGACACTTCCTTGCAAGGAAATAGCGTTTGCAGATGTCTACGTATCGAAGCAATAGAGTTCAAATGCTTCTTAAAACGAGATATTGCATCTCATTTCTATGTTTCATGGTAAGATATAATATGATTTGCGGAGTGTTATGTATTCCTCGTCTACACTTCAAATGAATGTAAATGCGACACTTCCTTGCAAGGAAATAGCGTTTGCAGATGTCTACGTATCGAAGCAATAGAGTTCAAATGCCTTCTTAAAACGAGATATTGCATCTTATATCTATGATTCATGATAAGATATACTATTCATTGCGAAGTGTTATGCATTCCTCGTCTACGATTCAAATGAATGAAAATGCGACACTTCCTTGCAAGGAAATAGCGTTTGCAGATGTCTACGTATCGTAGCAATAGAGTTCTAATGCTTCTTAAAACGCGATATCGCATCTCATTTCTATGTTTCATGGTAAGATAGAATATGATTTGCGAAGTGTTATGTCTTCCTCGTCTACACATCAAATGAATGTAAATGCGACACTTCCTTGCAAGGAAATAGCGTTTGCAGATGTCTACGTATCGTAGCAATAGAGTTCAAGTGCTTCTTAAAACGAGATATTGCATCTTATATCTATGTTTCATGATAAGATATAATATTCATTGCGATGTGTTATGCATTCCTCGTCTACGATTCAAATGAATGAAAATGCGACACTTCCTTGCAAGGAAATAGCGTTTGCAGATGTCTACGTATCGTAGCAATAGAGTTCTAATGCTTCTTAAAATGCGATATCGCATCTCATTTCTATGTTTCATGGTAAGATAGAATATGATTTGCGAAGTGTTATGTATTCCTCGTCTACACATCAAATGAATGTAAATGCGACACTTCCTTGCAAGGAAATAGCGTTTGCAGATGTCTACGTATCGTAGCAATAGAGTTCAAATGCTTCTTAAAACGAGATATTGCATCTTATATCTATGTTTCATGATAAGATATAATATTCATTGCGAAGTGTTATGCATTCCTCGTCTACGATTCAAATGAATGAAAATGCGACACTTCCTTGCAAGGAAATAGCGTTTGCAGATGTCTACGTATCGTAGCAATAGAGTTCTCATGCTTCTTAAAACGCGGTATCGCATCTCATTTCTATGTTTCATGGTAAGATAGAATATGATTTGCGAAGTGTTATGTATTCCTCGTCTACACATCAAATGAATGTAAATGCGACACTTCCTTGCAAGGAAATAGCGTTTGCAGATGTCTACGTATCGTAGCAATAGAGTTCTTATGATTCTTAAAACGCGATATCGCATCTCATTTCTATGTTTCATGGTAAGGTATAATATGATATGCGAAGTGTTATGTATCCGTCGTCTACACTTCAAATGAATGTAAATGCGACACTTTCTTGCAAGGAAATAGCGTTTGCAGATGTCTACGTATCGTAGCATTGGTTTTCTGATGCTTCTTAAAACGCGATATCGCATCTCATTTCTATGTTTCATGGTAAGATATAATATGATTTGCGAAGTGTTACGTATTCCTCGTCTACACTTCAAATGAATGTATATGCGACACTTCTTTGCAAGGATATAGCGTTTGCAAATGTCTACGTATCGTTGCAATAGAGTTCTTATGATTCTTAAAACGCGATATCGCATCTCATTTCTATGTTTCATGGTAAGGTATAATATGATTTGCGGAGTGTTATGTATTCCTCGTCTACACTTCTAATGAATGTAAATGCGACACTTCTTTGCAAGGAAATAGCGTTTGCAGATGTCTACGTATCGTTGCAATAGTGTTCTTATGATTCTTAAAACGCGATATCGCATCCCATTTCTATGTTTCATGGTAAGATATAATATGACTTGCGGTGTGTTATGTATTCCTCGTCTACACTTCAAATGAATGTAAATGCGACACTCCCTTGCAAGGAAATAGCGTTTGCAGATGTCTACGTATCGTAGCAATAGTGTTCTTATGATTCCTAAAACGCGATATCGCATCTCATTTCTATGTTTCATGGTAAGATATAATATGATTTGCGAAGTGTTATGTATTCCTCGTCTACACTTCAAATGAATGTAATTGCGACACTTCCTTGCAAGGAAATAGCGTTTGCAGATGTCTACGTATCGAAGCAATAGATTTCTAATGCTTCTTAAAACGCGATATCGCATCTCATTTCTATGTTTCATGGTAAGATATAATATGATTTGCGAAGTGTTATGTATTCCTCGTCTACACATCAAATAAATTTAAATGCGACACTTCCTTGCAAGGAAATAGCGTTTGCAGATGTCTACGTATCGTAGCAATAGAGTTCTAATGCTTCTTAAAACGAGATATTGCATCTCATATCTATGTTTCATGATAAGATATAATATTCATTGCTAAGTGTTATGCATTCCTCGTCTACGATTCAAATGAATGTAAATGCGACACTTCCTTGCAAGGAAATAGCGTTTGCAGATGTCTACGTATCGTAGCAATAGAGTTCTTATAATTCTTAGAACGCTATATTGCATCTCATTTTTACGTTTCATGGTAAGATATAATATGATTTGCGAAGGAAATAGCGATTGCAGATGTCTACGTATCATAGCAATAGGGTTCAAATGCTTCTTAAAACGCGATATCGCATCTCATTTCTATGTTTCATGGTAAGATATAATATGATTTGCGAAGTATCATGTATTCCTAGTCTACACTTCAAATAAATGTGAATGCGACACTTCCTCGCTAGGAAATAGCGTTTGCAGATGTTTACGTATCGAAGCAATAGAGTTCAGATGCTTCTTAAAACGAGATATTGCATCTCATATCTATGTTTCATGATAAGATGTAATATTCATTGCGAAGTGTTATGTATTCCTCGTCTACACTTCAAATGAATGTGGATGCGACACTTCCTCGCCAGGAAATAGCGTTTGCAGATGTCTACGTATCGTAGCAGTTGAGTTCTAATGCATCTTAAAACGCGATATCGCATCTCATTTCTATGTTTCATGGTAAGATATAATATGATTTGCGTAGTGTTATGTATTCCTCGTCTACACATCAAATGAATGTAAATGCGACACTTCCTTGCAAGGAAATAGCGTTTGCAGATGTCTACGGATCGTAGCAATAGAGTTCTTATGATACTTAAAACGCGATATCGCATCTCATTTCTATGTTTCATGGTAAGGTATAATATGATTTGCGAAGTGTTATGTATCCGTCGTCTACACTTCAAACGAATGTAAATGCGACACTTTCTTGCAAGGAAATAGCGTTTGCAGATGTCTACGTATCGTTGCAATAGAGTTCTTATGATTCTTAAAACGCGATATCGCATCCCATTTCTATGTTTCATGGTAAGATATAATATGACTTGCGGAGTGTTATGTATTCCTCGTCTACACTTCAAATGAATGTAAATGCGACACTCCCTTGCAAGGAAATAGCGTTTGCAGATGTCTTCGTATCGTAGCAATAGTGTTCTTATGATTCCTAAAACGCGATATCGCATCTCATTTCTATGTTTCATGGTAAGCTATAATATGATTTGCGAAGTGTTATGTATTCCTCGTCTACACTTCAAATGAATGTAAATGCGACACTTCTTTGCAAGGAAATAGCGTTTGCAGTTGTCTACGTATCGAAGCAATAGAGTTCTTATGATTCTTAAAACGCGATATTGCATCTCATTTCTATGTTTCATGGTAAGATATAATATGATTTGCGAAGTGTTATGTATTCCTCGTCTACACTTCAAATGAATGTAAATGCGACACTTCCTCGCTAGGAATTAGCGTTTGCAGATGTCTACGTATCGTAGCAATAGAGTTCTTATGATTCTTAAAACGCGATATCGTATCTCATTTCTATGTTTCATGGTAAGATATAATATGATTTGCGGAGTGTTATGTATTCCTCGTCTACACTTCTAATGAATGTAAATGCGACACTTCTTTGCAAGGAAATAGCGTTTGCAGATGTCTACGTATCGTTGCAATAGAGTTCTTATGATTCTTAAAACGCGATATCGCATCCCATTTCTATGTTTCATGGTAAGATATAATATGACTTGCGGAGTGTTATGTATTCCTCGTCTACACTTCAAATGAATGTAAATGCGACACTCCCTTGCAAGGAAATAGCGTTTGCAGATGTCTACGTATCGTAGCAATAGTGTTCTTATGATTCCTAAAACGCGATATCGCATCTCATTTCTATGTTTCATGGTAAGATATAATATGATTTGCGAAGTGTTATGTATTCCTCGTCTACACTTCAAATGAATGTAAATGCGACACTTCCTCGCTAGGAAATAGCGTTTGCAGATATCTGCGTACCGTAGCAGTAGAGTTCTAATGCTTCTTAAAACGCGTTATCGCATCTCATTTCTATGTTTCATGGTAAGATATAATATGATTTGCGAAGTGTTATGTATTCCTCGTCTACACTTCAAATGAATGTGAATGCGACACTTCCTCGCTAGGTAATAGCGTTTGCAGATGTCTGCGTATCGTAGCAGTAGAGTTCTAATGATTCTTAAAACGCGATATCGCATCTCATTTCTATGTTTCATGGTAAGATACAATATGATTTGCGAAGTGTTATGTATTCCTCGTCTACACTTCAAATGAATGTGAATGCGACACTTCCTCGCTAGGAAATAGCGTTTGCAGATGTCTACGTATCGAAGCAATAGAGTTCAAATGCTTCTTAGAACGAGATATTGCATCTCATATTTATGTTTCATGATAAGATATAATATTCATTGCGAAGTGTTATGCATTCCTCGCCTACGATTCAAATGAATGTAAATGCGACACTTCCTTGCAAGGAAATAGCGTTTGCAGATGTCTACGTATCGAAGCACTATAGTTCAATTGCTTCTTAAAACGAGATATTGCATCTCATATCTATGTTTCATGATAAGATATAATATTCATTGCGAAGTGTTATGCATTCCTCGTCTACGACTCAAATGAATGTAAATGCGACACTTCCTTGCAAGGAAATAGCGTTTGCAGATGTCTACGTATCGAAGCACTATAGTTCAATTGCTTCTTAAAACGAGATATTGCATCTCATATCTATGTTTCATGATAAGATATAATATTCATTGCGAAGTGTTATGCATTCCTCGTCTACGACTCAAATGAATGTAAATGCGACACTTCCTTGCAAGGAAATAGCGTTTGCAGATGTCTACGTATCGAAGCAATAGAGTTCAAATGCTTCTTAAAACGAGATATTGCATCTCATATCTATGTTTCATGATAAGATATAATATTCATTGCGAAGTGTTATGCATTCCTCGTCTACGATTCAAATGAATGTAAATGCGACACTTCTTTGCAAGGAAATAGCGTTTGCAGATGTCTACGTATCGTTGCAATAGTGTTCTTATGATTCTTAAAACGCGATATCGCATCTCATTTCTATGTTTCATGGTAAGATGTAACAAGATTTGCGAAGTGTTATGTATTCCTCGTCTACACTTTACTCGTCTACGTGTCGTAGCAATAGGGTTCTTATGATTCTTAAAACGCGATATCGCATCTCATTTCTATGTTTCATGGTAAGGTATAATATGATTTGCGAAGTGTTATGTATCCGTCGTCTACACTTCAAATGAATGTAAATGCGACAATTTCTTGCAAGGAAATAGCGTTTGCAGATGTCTACGTATCGTACTAACGGATTTCTGATGCTTCTTAAAACGCGATATCGTTTGTCATTTCTATGTTTCATGGTAAGATATAATATGATTTGCGGAGTGTTATGTATTCCTCGTTTACACTTCAAATGAATGTAAATGCGACACTTCCTAGCAAGGAAATAGCGTTTGCAGATGTCTACGTATCGAAGCAATAGAGTTCAAATGCTTCTCAAAACGAGAAATTGCATCTCGTATCTATGTTTCATGATAAAATATAATATTCATTGCGAAGTGTTATGCATTCCTCGTCTACGATTCAAATGAATGTAAATGCGACACTTCTTTGCAAGGAAATAGCGTTTGCAGATGTCTACGTATCGTTGCAATAGAGTTCTTATGATTCTTAAAACGCGATATCGCATCTCATTTCTATGTTTCATGGTAAGATATAATATGATTTGCGAAGTGTTATGTATTCCTGGTCTGCACTTCAAATGAATGTGACTGCGACACTTCCTCGCTAGGAAATAGCGTTTGCAGATGTCTACGTATCGTAGCAGTTGAGTTCTAATGCTTCTTAAAACGCGATATCGCATCTCATTTCTATGTTTCATGGTAAGATATAATATGATTTGCGAAGTGTTATGTATTCCTCGTCTACACATCAAATGAATGTAAATGCGACACTTCCTTGCAAGGAAATAGCGTTTGCAGATGTCTACGTATCGTAGCAATAGAGTTCTTAACATCCTTAAAACGCGATATCGCATCTCATGTCTATGGTTCATGGTAAGATATAATATGATTTGCGAAGTGTCATGTATTCCTCGTCTACACTTCAAATGAATGTAAATGCGACACTTCCTTGCAAGGAAATAGCGTTTGCAGATGTCTACGTATCGAAGCAATAGAGTTCAAATGCATCTTAAAACGCGATATCGCATCTCATTTCTATGTTTCATGGTAAGATATAATATGATTTGCGAAGTGTTATGTATTCCTCGTCTACACATCAAATAAATTTAAATGCGACACTTCCTTGCAAGGAAATAGCGTTTGCAGATGTCTACGTATCGTAGCAATAGAGTTCTAATGCTTCTTAAAACGAGATATTGCATCTCATATCTATGTTTCATGATAAGATATAATATTCATTGCTAAGTGTTATGCATTCCTCGTCTACGATTCAAATGAATGTAAATGCGACACTTCCTTGCAAGGAAATAGCGATTGCAGATGTCTACGTATCATAGCAATAGGGTTCAAATGCTTCTTAAAACGCGATATCGCATCTCATTTCTATGTTTCATGGTAAGATATAATATGATTTGCGAAGTATCATGTATTCCTAGTCTACACTTCAAATAAATGTGAATGCGACACTTCCTCGCTAGGAAATAGCGTTTGCAGATGTTTACGTATCGAAGCAATAGAGTTCAGATGCTTCTTAAAACGAGATATTGCATCTCATATCTATGTTTCATGATAAGATGTAATATTCATTGCGAAGTGTTATGTATTCCTCGTCTACACTTCAAATGAATGTGGATGCGACACTTCCTCGCCAGGAAATAGCGTTTGCAGATGTCTACGTATCGTAGCAGTTGAGTTCTAATGCATCTTAAAACGCGATATCGCATCTCATTTCTATGTTTCATGGTAAGATATAATATGATTTGCGTAGTGTTATGTATTCCTCGTCTACACATCAAATGAATGTAAATGCGACACTTCCTTGCAAGGAAATAGCGTTTGCAGATGTCTACGGATCGTAGCAATAGAGTTCTTATGATACTTAAAACGCGATATCGCATCTCATTTCTATGTTTCATGGTAAGGTATAATATGATTTGCGAAGTGTTATGTATCCGTCGTCTACACTTCAAACGAATGTAAATGCGACACTTTCTTGCAAGGAAATAGCGTTTGCAGATGTCTACGTATCGTTGCAATAGAGTTCTTATGATTCTTAAAACGCGATATCGCATCCCATTTCTATGTTTCATGGTAAGATATAATATGACTTGCGGAGTGTTATGTATTCCTCGTCTACACTTCAAATGAATGTAAATGCGACACTCCCTTGCAAGGAAATAGCGTTTGCAGATGTCTTCGTATCGTAGCAATAGTGTTCTTATGATTCCTAAAACGCGATATCGCATCTCATTTCTATGTTTCATGGTAAGCTATAATATGATTTGCGAAGTGTTATGTATTCCTCGTCTACACTTCAAATGAATGTAAATGCGACACTTCTTTGCAAGGAAATAGCGTTTGCAGTTGTCTACGTATCGAAGCAATAGAGTTCTTATGATTCTTAAAACGCGATATTGCATCTCATTTCTATGTTTCATGGTAAGATATAATATGATTTGCGAAGTGTTATGTATTCCTCGTCTACACTTCAAATGAATGTAAATGCGACACTTCCTCGCTAGGAATTAGCGTTTGCAGATGTCTACGTATCGTAGCAATAGAGTTCTTATGATTCTTAAAACGCGATATCGTATCTCATTTCTATGTTTCATGGTAAGATATAATATGATTTGCGGAGTGTTATGTATTCCTCGTCTACACTTCTAATGAATGTAAATGCGACACTTCTTTGCAAGGAAATAGCGTTTGCAGATGTCTACGTATCGTTGCAATAGAGTTCTTATGATTCTTAAAACGCGATATCGCATCCCATTTCTATGTTTCATGGTAAGATATAATATGACTTGCGGAGTGTTATGTATTCCTCGTCTACACTTCAAATGAATGTAAATGCGACACTCCCTTGCAAGGAAATAGCGTTTGCAGATGTCTACGTATCGTAGCAATAGTGTTCTTATGATTCCTAAAACGCGATATCGCATCTCATTTCTATGTTTCATGGTAAGATATAATATGATTTGCGAAGTGTTATGTATTCCTCGTCTACACTTCAAATGAATGTAAATGCGACACTTCCTCGCTAGGAAATAGCGTTTGCAGATATCTGCGTACCGTAGCAGTAGAGTTCTAATGCTTCTTAAAACGCGTTATCGCATCTCATTTCTATGTTTCATGGTAAGATATAATATGATTTGCGAAGTGTTATGTATTCCTCGTCTACACTTCAAATGAATGTGAATGCGACACTTCCTCGCTAGGTAATAGCGTTTGCAGATGTCTGCGTATCGTAGCAGTAGAGTTCTAATGATTCTTAAAACGCGATATCGCATCTCATTTCTATGTTTCATGGTAAGATACAATATGATTTGCGAAGTGTTATGTATTCCTCGTCTACACTTCAAATGAATGTGAATGCGACACTTCCTCGCTAGGAAATAGCGTTTGCAGATGTCTACGTATCGAAGCAATAGAGTTCAAATGCTTCTTAGAACGAGATATTGCATCTCATATTTATGTTTCATGATAAGATATAATATTCATTGCGAAGTGTTATGCATTCCTCGCCTACGATTCAAATGAATGTAAATGCGACACTTCCTTGCAAGGAAATAGCGTTTGCAGATGTCTACGTATCGAAGCACTATAGTTCAATTGCTTCTTAAAACGAGATATTGCATCTCATATCTATGTTTCATGATAAGATATAATATTCATTGCGAAGTGTTATGCATTCCTCGTCTACGACTCAAATGAATGTAAATGCGACACTTCCTTGCAAGGAAATAGCGTTTGCAGATGTCTACGTATCGAAGCACTATAGTTCAATTGCTTCTTAAAACGAGATATTGCATCTCATATCTATGTTTCATGATAAGATATAATATTCATTGCGAAGTGTTATGCATTCCTCGTCTACGACTCAAATGAATGTAAATGCGACACTTCCTTGCAAGGAAATAGCGTTTGCAGATGTCTACGTATCGAAGCAATAGAGTTCAAATGCTTCTTAAAACGAGATATTGCATCTCATATCTATGTTTCATGATAAGATATAATATTCATTGCGAAGTGTTATGCATTCCTCGTCTACGATTCAAATGAATGTAAATGCGACACTTCTTTGCAAGGAAATAGCGTTTGCAGATGTCTACGTATCGTTGCAATAGTGTTCTTATGATTCTTAAAACGCGATATCGCATCTCATTTCTATGTTTCATGGTAAGATGTAACAAGATTTGCGAAGTGTTATGTATTCCTCGTCTACACTTTACTCGTCTACGTGTCGTAGCAATAGGGTTCTTATGATTCTTAAAACGCGATATCGCATCTCATTTCTATGTTTCATGGTAAGGTATAATATGATTTGCGAAGTGTTATGTATCCGTCGTCTACACTTCAAATGAATGTAAATGCGACAATTTCTTGCAAGGAAATAGCGTTTGCAGATGTCTACGTATCGTACTAACGGATTTCTGATGCTTCTTAAAACGCGATATCGTTTGTCATTTCTATGTTTCATGGTAAGATATAATATGATTTGCGGAGTGTTATGTATTCCTCGTTTACACTTCAAATGAATGTAAATGCGACACTTCCTAGCAAGGAAATAGCGTTTGCAGATGTCTACGTATCGAAGCAATAGAGTTCAAATGCTTCTCAAAACGAGAAATTGCATCTCGTATCTATGTTTCATGATAAAATATAATATTCATTGCGAAGTGTTATGCATTCCTCGTCTACGATTCAAATGAATGTAAATGCGACACTTCTTTGCAAGGAAATAGCGTTTGCAGATGTCTACGTATCGTTGCAATAGAGTTCTTATGATTCTTAAAACGCGATATCGCATCTCATTTCTATGTTTCATGGTAAGATATAATATGATTTGCGAAGTGTTATGTATTCCTGGTCTGCACTTCAAATGAATGTGACTGCGACACTTCCTCGCTAGGAAATAGCGTTTGCAGATGTCTACGTATCGTAGCAGTTGAGTTCTAATGCTTCTTAAAACGCGATATCGCATCTCATTTCTATGTTTCATGGTAAGATATAATATGATTTGCGAAGTGTTATGTATTCCTCGTCTACACATCAAATGAATGTAAATGCGACACTTCCTTGCAAGGAAATAGCGTTTGCAGATGTCTACGTATCGTAGCAATAGAGTTCTTAACATCCTTAAAACGCGATATCGCATCTCATGTCTATGGTTCATGGTAAGATATAATATGATTTGCGAAGTGTCATGTATTCCTCGTCTACACTTCAAATGAATGTAAATGCGACACTTCCTTGCAAGGAAATAGCGTTTGCAGATGTCTACGTATCGAAGCAATAGAGTTCAAATGCATCTTAAAACGCGATATCGCATCTCATTTCTATGTTTCATGGTAAGATATAATATGATTTGCGAAGTGTTATGTATTCCTCGTCTACACATCAAATAAATTTAAATGCGACACTTCCTTGCAAGGAAATAGCGTTTGCAGATGTCTACGTATCGTAGCAATAGAGTTCTAATGCTTCTTAAAACGAGATATTGCATCTCATATCTATGTTTCATGATAAGATATAATATTCATTGCTAAGTGTTATGCATTCCTCGTCTACGATTCAAATGAATGTAAATGCGACACTTCCTTGCAAGGAAATAGCGATTGCAGATGTCTACGTATCATAGCAATAGGGTTCAAATGCTTCTTAAAACGCGATATCGCATCTCATTTCTATGTTTCATGGTAAGATATAATATGATTTGCGAAGTATCATGTATTCCTAGTCTACACTTCAAATAAATGTGAATGCGACACTTCCTCGCTAGGAAATAGCGTTTGCAGATGTCTACGTATCGAAGCAATAGAGTTCAGATGCTTCTTAAAACGAGATATTGCATCTCATATCTATGTTTCATGATAAGATGTAATATTCATTGCGAGGTGTTATGTATTCCTCGTCTACACTTCAAATGAATGTGGATGCGACACTTCCTCGCCAGGAAATAGCGTTTGCAGATGTCTACGTATCGTAGCAGTTGAGTTCTAATGCATCTTAAAACGCGATATCGCATCTCATTTCTATGTTTCATGGTAAGATATAATATGATTTGCGTAGTGTTATGTATTCCTCGTCTACACATCAAATGAATGTAAATGCGACACTTCCTTGCAAGGAAATAGCGTTTGCAGATGTCTACGTATCGTAGCAATAGAGTTCTTATGATTCTTAAAACGCGATATCGCATCTCATTTCTATGTTTCATGGTAAGGTATAATATGATTTGCGAAGTGTTATGTATCCGTCGTCTACACTTCAAACGAATGTAAATGCGACACTTTCTTGCAAGGAAATAGCGTTTGCAGATGTCTACGTATCGTAGCAATGTATTTCTGATGCTTCTTAAAACGCGATATCGCTTGTCATTTCTATGTTTCATGGTAAGATATAATATGATTTGCGGAGTGTTATGTATTCCTCGTTTACACTTCAAATGAATGTAAATGCGACACTTCCTAGCAAGGAAATAGCGTTCGCAGATGTCTACGTATCGAAGCAATAGAGTTCAAATGCTTCTTAAAACGAGATATTGCATCTCATATCTATGTTTCATGATAAGATATAATATTCATTGCGAAGTGTTATGCATTCCTCGTCTACGATTCAAATGAATGTAAATGCGACACTTCTTTGCAAGGAAATAGCGTTTGCAGATGTCTACGTATCGTTGCAATAGAGTTCTTATGAATCTTAAAACGCGATATCGCATCTCATTTCTATGTTTCATGGTAAGATATAATATGATTTGCGAAGTGTTATGTATTCCTCGTCTACAGTTCAAATGAATGTAAATGCGACACTTCCTTGCAAGGAAATAGCGTTTGCAGATGTCTACTTATCGAAGCAATAGAGTTCAAATGCTTCTTAAAACGAGATATTGCATCTCATATCTATGTTTCATGATAAGATATAATATTCATTGCGAAGTGTTATGCATTCCTCGTCTACGATTCAAATGAATGTAAATGCGACACTTCTTTGCAAGGAAATAGCGTTTGCAGATGTCTACGTATCGTTGCGATAGAGTTCTTATGATTCTTAAAACGCGATATCGCATCTCATTTCTATGTTTCATGGTAAGATGTAACAAGATTTGCGAAGTGTTATGTATTCCTCGTCTACACTTTACTCGTCTACGTGCCGTAGCAATAGGGTTCTTATGATTCTTAAAACGCGATATCGCATCTCATTTCTATGTTTCATGGTAAGGTATAATATGATTTGCGAAGTGTTATGTATCCGTCGTCTACACTTCAAATGAATGTAAATGCGACAATTTCTTGCAAGGAAATAGCGTTTGCAGATGTCTACGTATCGTTGCAATAGAGTTCTTATGATTCTTAAAACGCGATATCGCATCTCATTTCTATGTTTCATGGTAAGATATAATATGATTTGCGAAGTGTTATGTATTCCTCGTCTGCACTTCAAATGAATGTGAATGCGACACTTCCTCGCTAGGAAATAGCGTTTGCAGATGTCTACGTATCGTAGCAGTTGAGTTCTAATGCTTCTTAAAACGCGATATCGCATCTCATTTCTATGTTTCATGGTAAGATATAATATGATTTGCGAAGTGTTATGTATTCCTCGTCTACACATCAAATGAATGTAAATGCGACACTTCCTTGCAAGGAAATAGCGTTTGCAGATGTCTGCGGATCGTAGCAATAGAGTTCTAATGCTTCTTAAAACGCGATATCGCATCTCATTTCTATGTTTCATGGTAAGATGTAATAAGATTTGCGAAGTGTTATGTATTCCTCGTCTACACTTTACTCGTCTACGTGTCGTAGCAATAGAGTTCTTATGATTCTTAAAACGCGATATCGCATCTCATTTCTATGTTTCATGGTAAGGTATAATATGATTTGCGAAGTGTTATGTATCCGTCGTCTACACTTCAAATGAATGTAAATGCGACACTTTCTTGCAAGGAAATAGCGTTTGCAGATGTCTACGTATCGTACTAATGGATTTCTGATGCTTCTTAAAACGCGATATCGCTTGTCATTTCTATGTTTCATGGTAAGATATAATATGATTTGCGGAGTGTTATGTATCCGTCGTCTACACTTCGAACGAATGTAAATGCGACACTTTCTTGCAAGGAAATAGCGTTTGCAGATGTGTACGTATCGTTGCAATAGAGTTCTTATGATTCTTAAAACGCGATATCGCATCCCATTTCTATGTTTCATGGTAAGATATAATATGACTTGCGGAGTGTTATGTATTCCTCGTCTACACTTCAAATGAATGTAAATGCGACACTCCCTTGCAAGGAAATAGCGTTTGCAGATGTCTACGTATCGTAGCAATAGTGTTCTTATGATTCCTAAAACGCGATATCGCATCTCATTTCTATGTTTCATGGTAAGCTATAATATGATTTGCGAAGTGTTATGTATTCCTCGTCTACACTTCAAATGAATGTAAATGCGACACTTCTTTGCAAGGAAATAGCGTTTGCAGATGTCTACGTATCGAAGCAATAGAGTTCTTATGATTCTTAAAACGCGATATTGCATCTCATTTCTATGTTTCATGGTAAGATATAATATGATTTGCGAAGTGTTATGTATTCCACGTCTACACTTCAAATGAATGTAAATGCGACACTTCCTCGCTAGGAATTAGCGTTTGCAGATGTCTACGTATCGTAGCAATAGAGTTCTTATGATTCTTAAAACGCGATATCGTATCTCATTTCTATGTTTCATGGTAAGATATAATATGATTTGCGGAGTGTTATGTATTCCTCGTCTACACTTCTAATGAATGTAAATGCGACACTTCTTTGCAAGGAAATAGCGTTTGCAGATGTCTACGTATCGTTGAAAATAGAGTTCTTATGATTCTTAAAACGCGATATCGCATCCCATTTCTATGTTTCATGGTAAGATATAATATGACTTGCGGAGTGTTATGTATTCCTCGTCTACACTTCAAATGAATGTAAATGCGACACTCCCTTGCAAGGAAATAGCGTTTGCAGATGTCTACGTATCGTAGCAATAGTGTTCTTATGATTCCTAAAACTCGATATCGCATCTCATTTCTATGTTTCATGGTAAGATATAATATGATTTGCGAAGTGTTATGTATTCCTCGTCTACACTTCAAATGAATGTAAATGCGACACTTCCTCGCTAGGAAATAGCGTTTGCAGATGTCTGCGTACCGTAGCAGTAGAGTTCTAATGCTTCTTAAAACGCGTTATCGCATCTCATTTCTATGTTTCATGGTAAGATATAATATGATTTGCGAAGTGTTATGTATTCCTCGTCTACACTTCAAATGAATGTGAATGCGACACTTCCTCGCTAGGTAATAGCGTTTGCTGGTGTCTGCGTATCGTAGCAGTAGAGTTCTAATGATTCTTAAAACGCGATATCGCATCTCATTTCTATGTTTCATGGTAAGATACAATATGATTTGCGAAGTGTTATGTATTCCTCGTCTACACTTCAAATGAATGTGAATGCGACACTTCCTCGCTAGGAAATAGCGTTTGCAGATGTCTACGTATCGAAGCAATAGAGTTCAAATGCTTCTTAGAACGAGATATTGTCACGTCGCGGTCTAGGAAAATTTCCGATATAACTCGCGGATGACACGCAGCCAAGTCACGGAATATAGTCGCTAAATCGCGACGGATGAGGGTTCCGTTGATGGGACGCGAACACTGTTATCACTCGCGGACGCGGTAAATATCAAAGATTCTTACCTTTGCGGCCACTCGTTACTGCAGTTGTTTCAATAATTTTGTTGCAGGTACCGCTGTCGTCTCGGATCGCCTTCCGGGATAGTCGCTGCGTACGGGCTGCGTCGAGGTATCGTCAGCTGGATGAGCTTCCAACGGCTCGGGCTGGACCGTTGAACCGACGGAAGCAGGACAGCAGGCGCAACTGCAGCGGCAGGGTAGCGGGGTGAACCCGTCTCGGAACTGATGTACTCACGAAATAATCGTCGAAGGAAGTTTTTACGTCCCGCACGACGCGTTCTTCGTTTAGCGGCGCGGCACATTCAAAACGTAATTCGTCTGGCTGGATACGAGTCGGTAAGCGGCGGTCCGCTCTAGCCTTGTCGGTCCAGGAGAACGAAGAATCGATTTATATCTTCGAACAGTCAATGCTTATCATTCAACAGAGTTAAGCGGCGGTCCTCTCTAACTAAGTCGAATTCAAAACAATGGACTTATTCGAAGAGTGAATGTGTGTTTCGAGTACGCGAATACCGTAGAATGTATGAGGGTATTAGAAATAATTGCAAGTGGAATATGTAAAATAAAACAAAGATATATTCTAATATAAAACCTACGCTTACACTTAACTTTCCCTAAACTAGATTAAAGTAGACTTAGTACGAACTAGAACTTGAACGGATATGAACTTAGAATCAAGACACCTCGAAGTGAGGTGATGGAACGGCCCTAAGGCATTGGATTGAAGTGAAGTCGAGCGAGTTCGGATAAGAAGTGACTATCGTCTCGCGTGCACGCGACCTCCTCGGATCGCGTGGCGCGCGAGTCGCTGGGCCCCGCGGTGGGGATGGACGGTCGAGGTAGGGCGGCCGCACGGCCCTTGCGGTGGGGCGGCCGGCCGGAGTGGGGCGCGGCTCGCGTTCAGCGTGAGCCGCGCGCGTCGGGTGCGCGCGTAAGCGCGTCGCAACTTACAAATTAACGAACTTAGTCTTAGAAATACATATGTGTGTTGTTCGTGTTACAATGGATGTGTCGTGTACTTAGATCTAGGATTTTAGTATCTACGTGTATATACGTTCGAATAATATGTATATGGACGAGTTATAGCGGGCGATTCGATGCGTTGTTCCTCAGATGCCTCGTATGTCGCTGGATACGCGCGATAGCTCGGTCGAATGGTCGAACTCCTGGGTTGATGCTGCGGCTTGGCTGCCTTGGCTCGGCTGTAGGGCGGTAACCCCGTGTGCGGATGTGCTCGTCTCGTACGCTCAGGTGCAGCTTGTTGCAGGTAAGATGCTGCTGGATGCTGCGGGAGGCGCTGGAGGGTGTACGGCGGTACGCCGGACGTCACACCTCCCCCCTCAAAAAAGGAATCTTGGCGGTGCCAAGATCTCCTGACTGGCGGATGTGAGCTTGGATGTGGCTCCATAGTTTTTGCACTGCCGGTTGGCTGCCTTGTTTCTGCCGATTCCCTGCTGTCGAATCCATAGCTGGCTCGTTTCACCTCTGCGGAGTGACCTTCGTCGCTGGTGACGGAAGTTTCGGTGCTGGATACCCTTGCTTCGGCACTATCGTCACTAACACTATTACCACTGGCACTGATACTAAGGTTTCTCGCGTTCGAGTCGCTCTGAGTTTGTTCATTCTCAGTCTTTTGCTGTTTGACACTACTCATACGTTTACATGGTTTTAATTTATTCGCATGGACAATCTTATATTTATTCTTAATAGCTAGTTTTACGTTATTATTGCTCAGAATTTCAAGTATTCTATATGGGCCTACATATTGGGATTGAAATTTATGCTTGTGAGGCTCTCTAAGTAAAAATACCCACTGACCGACTTTGAAATTCTGAACATTTTGCTTCTTATCATAGTAATATTTCGCGCGACGCTTCGCTTTGTCTAGATTCTCTCTCGCTATTTTCTGGGAAGTCGTAATTTTATCGTTTAAGTTTATTAAATAGTCCGAGTAAGTTTCGTTCTCTGTGCTATCCTGGAATGGTGTGTCTGATGGGGTTCTCGCAATACGACCGAAAACGAGTTCGTGGGGTGTATAGAGGGTACCTTCGTGTACGCTTGTATTGTAGGAGAACATGGCATACGGGAGCCATCTCTCCCAATCGCCACTGGTGTCGATGTAATGTTTTAAGTATTCCGCCAGGACGTGGTGTGATCTTTCCACCGATCCGTTCGTTTGTGGGTGGAAAGCTGTGGATTTGTATTGCTTTATTCGAAATTTTATCGCGATGGCTTTAATTAGACTATTTATAAAGTTGGAGCCCTGGTCGGTAAGAATTCCTTTTGGACATCCAAATCTGCAGATAAAGCCGGTAATGAGGGCATCTGCTATGTCGACGGCGGTAGTTTGTTTTAACGGGATAGCAATGGAGTATTTTGTTAGAAGGTCCTGGATCGTGAGAATGTTAGTGTATCCCTCGGGCGTTACTGGAAGTGGCCCCATGACATCCATAGATATCTTATCGAACGCGCAACCCGGTGTATCCGTTAAAGTTAAGGGCTGTCTCGTTTTTACGCGAACTAACTTCTCTAGTTGACAACTCCGACATTTGTTAATATAATTCTGAATTTCGTCCTTCATATTGGGCCAGTAATATCTTTCTCTGATACGGGAGTATGTCTTATTAACTCCTTTGTGACCACCTACCGGTGAGTCGTGATTTTCGCGAATAATTTTCTCTCTACTTTGTTCCGCGGGGATATGAATGAGGCCTTGACAGATTGTGATTTGAAGTGTGGTCTCGTAAAATAGGTCTTGCAATGCTGTTCGGAGTTGAAACCACGTAACTGAGTCTAACGCGGTCTGCGCGATGCTAAAAGTTGTTAATTGCAGTTCCAAGATTACATCGTACAACGAACGGAGAGATTCTATTACTACTTGGTAGTCTATTGGGCGTTTCTCGTGCTCTATTACGGGTAATTGGATTTGATAGAAGTTGTCTATTTTGGTTACTTTGGCCTTTGTCAGATTAATGTTTGATTCGTGTGTAAAAAAATTTTCCAGATTTTTCTATTTGATTAGCGCCGGCGTCGTAGGGGCGTCCGGAAGTTGTTATGAATATAACGTGATTGTCGCGCCTAGTGGCGATGGTATCTCTCGTGTACTTAAAAAGCGGTTCGTACCGAACGTGCTCGGTCGGTAAAGGGGCTGATGCGGTATGGTTATCATCTGAAATCGGTGAGGGTGGAGGAGGAGGAGGTATTGCGGATTTCTTTGAATGATGAGGTTTTGGATACGGATCGAATATATTTTCGTCGGATGAGGATGATTGCATGAGAGGACAGACTTTGACGGGATTACGGGATAAGGCGTCTGCGTTCAAATTCGTCTTACCGGTCTTATAAACCATCTCGTAATCATACTCCGCGAGCTTTAGCCTCCACCTCACAAGACGGCTGGATGGATCCTTGACGGAGTTCATCCACACCAGTGGACGATGGTCGGTTACTAATTTAAATTGATTTCCGTAAACATACGGTCTGAACTGGTGTACCGCATAAACGATCGCGAGGCACTCTTTTTCTATTGTCGAGTAGTTTTTCTCGGCGGAGTTTAGGAGTCGCGATGTATACGCGATCGGAAGGTCGCGGCCTATCGGGCCTTGGCTCAAAACTGCGCCGATTGCATCCGCTGATGCATCGGTAGTGATTACAAAAGGTAATTTAAAATTTGGAAATTGTAGAATTGGCGCTTCGCATAATGCATCTCGTAAATAAACGAACGCGTTTTCTTGCTCGTTTCGCCATACGAACGGGATATCCTTTTTTAATAAATTTGTTAGCGGCTTTGCGATATTGGAAAAGTTTTCTATAAAGCGTCTGTAGTAACCCGCGAGTCCCAGAAATTGTTTTACTTGTTTGGGGTTCGTAGGACGCGGAAAGTTTCGGACGGCGCTTATTTTCGAAGGGTCGGGTTTCACGCCACTTTCGCTAATGACGTGCCCGAGATAACTAACCTCGCGGCGTAGGAACTCGCACTTATCGGGTTGAAGTGCTAAGTTCGCTTCTCGGAGACTGTTTGTTAATTTTATATACTTGGCCGCATGCTCTTGGAGCGAGCTCGCGTAAACAACTATGTCGTCTAGGTATACGAATAGTTCGTTTCCCTGTAATCCCGCAAGCACGCTGTCCATTAAGCGTTGAAATGTGGCGGGCGCGTTTTTGAGCCCAAATGGCATCCTCGTAAATTCGAAATGCCCATGTGGCGTAGAAAACGCGGTTTTATGGGCGTCAGCGGGTTCCATCGGTATCTGGTGAAACCCGCTGGCTAAATCGAAGGTACTGAAATACTTGGCACTGCCAAGCTGGTCAAGTATTTCTGTTATACAAGGCAAAGGATATGCGTCGGCGATCGACTTCTCGTTTAACGCGCGATAATCGATGACGACTCGCCAGCGCTTTTTCCCTTGCGAATCCGCTTTCTTTGGGACGACCCAAAGAGGGGAGTTATACGGTGATTTGGAATCGCGAATGATGCCGTTACGTAACAGGGTCTCGACTTGCGTTCGAATTTCCTCTTTGTGTGCGGGCGGAAAGCGATACTGCTTAACATTGATTGGTCTGTCGTCGACCGTGGGAATTTTATGAGTCGTCGCAGTGGTGTGGCCCAAAACATCGCCCTCGATGTAGAATAAATCCTGGCTTTTGGTTATTAAATCGATTACATGGCGCTTTTCTTCGTCGTTCAGATGCTCGAGTCGCAAGAGGTTGATTACCTGCTCTAGGCGGGATTTCGATGCGGTTGCGGAGGGTCGAGTCGGTGCGACTTTTGCGGTCGATTTGGTTACCTGCGCGTAGGTTAATTGTCTCTGGGCGCAAAGAGGAGATTCGAGCTCGAAACACGGCGTAGTACGCGGAGCTGTATTATTTGACTTTCCCTTTTGGGATTTGCCGGACGAATCGGCGACACTTGATTTCGACCTATCGTTCGATTCGGAAATTTGTGAAAAAATTGGAAAGAGCGCGAGGCTGTCTTCCTTTGCATTTGATGGCATAATTTCAACTGGCTCTAGTTTGATTGGAGGTAGGGCGAATTCGACCGTTTTATCGGTAGAGTTAATTACCCTGGCTATCGCCGTATCTCCCGCAACTTTCACCAGTGCATTGCCGAAATAGATTCCCGGCGCTATGTCGATGCGGGGAATTATCCCCTCGGGAAGATGCGAATTAATTATTCGGACTCTTATCCCTACGTTCATACGCGGCGGTATTGATATTTGCTCGCTTTTAAAAAAATTTTTAGCGGATTTTCGAGGCTCTTTGGAGGGTTTCGCGGCGCGTTTTACTTCCTCTAGAGCTTTCGGCGGTTTTTCAATCGGATTATTTACTTTTTCGGAGGTTTCCGAAAGCTTTCTTCCTGAATTAGGGATAAGCTTGTCCTCCGTGGAAGAAACATCGCGACAGAAACGAATCGTTTTCCCGTGCCATTTAATCTCTTTTTTCGGAAAAGAGATTTCCGCGTCAGCGCAGAAACCTGAGCCTAATATCCCGTCTGGGCCGAGAGGGAAATCGTCGTTAACTACATTAAATGGCACGACGCGACCGAATAAAACGATATTAACAGTCCCGATGGTTTTGGTTTGACCATTCGTGACTCCCGTGATAATCAACGTCTCTGAAGGATCGATTCGGGCAGATAAAGATAACGCGGACCGTTTCACGACGTTAATTTCGGCGCCGGTATCAATCATGAACTCGGTACTTTTCAATAGGGTGTCCGAATTCAGGATAACACTCGGCGTGTTGGTTTTTCCAGTGAGGTTTATTGCTGCACCGTATCGTCGTCCTCGGTTGTCGGGTTGTTCGTTGCGAGAGATCGTATATTTCGGTTGACCTCGCGGCCCGTCTCGCGGCGCGGCGGGAGGCCGTTCCCGTTTCCCGAAGCCCTGACATTATTATAATACTGCCTTTTCCTGCACTCTTCTAACTCGTGGCCCGGTGTCTTGCAGTATCTACAAAATTTTTCGCGCGGCGTAATCGGTCGCGGATTTTCATAGGCGGTTCTTCGTGCAGGAATTTCGCGTGAAGTGGCGGAAGGATAAGTATACGATGGTTGTCGTGGGGGTGGTAATCTAACCCGGCAGTCTCTGGCGTAGTGCCCGATATTATTGCACCTCGAACAGGTAACGTCGTTTCGTTTAGCTCGAGACTCTAGTCGCGGGGGAGAATTTATTAATCGCTCGCAGTCCAGCTCGTAGCGCTTGAACAGTTCGCGAGCGCGTGTGAAAGCCTCTTGCGGCGAGTGAAGCTGTTGCATGGGGATCTGTGTACGGATTTCCGGAATTAATCCGTCGACGAAACACCGAAGTGTTAATTCGTCTACATCGGACGAGTTTTCCGACGCATAAGGCGATAGGCGTTCGCAGTCAATAATTGCAGAGCGTAAATCTTTGACGCGGCTAATAAAATCGAGTATATGCTCGTCCTGTTTCATATAGATATTTGTTAACTCTCCGCGATAATGATGCGCGGATCGAGATGTGCCGAACGAATTTCGTAGAAGGTCCGTGAGCTCTAATACCGTATTACAGGATTCGTCTTCGAGTGCTAAATATGCGCGGCCCTTTAGCTTACATTTAACTAAGCGTGTAAACGTACGTTCGCACCCGTTTGGAATCAACTCAAATGCGCGTTTACAAGCCCTAGTGAATTGTAGGACAGGTATATTCTGTCCGTCAAAATTGGGGACGGCTTCGAGAGCCTGCTTTAATGATAGTTCATCGTGGCGATACACTATGTCCGCGTTCGCGCTTTGCGTAGGGGTCGAATTTAAACGTGGGATCTCTAACGAAGCTGTGTCGGTACAAGTTAAATTCTGAGAACGGCGAAGTGTCTCGAGTTCGCGGCGCAGTTCGTCGATCTGTTGCATTAACGCGATAGTATTATCGGCGGTTCGATTACTCTCGGCGGTCTCGGAGGTTCGCGGAAGCGGATCAGCATGTGCGTCATGGAATTCGATCCTGCGAGCAACTTGATGCTCTTTGTCTGTGTCGGCGCCTGCGGCGGTGCCTCGGGGCGGCTGGTGGCGAGTTTTAACCGGCGTACGCGTCGCCATGGCTGGTCACGTCTCTTCGTAGCGGAATTTCTAGATTCGACGCGAAGCAATCCCACCGCTGTCACCAAATTTTGTGTCACGTCGCGGTCTAGGAAAATTTCCGATATAACTCGCGGATGACACGCAGCCAAGTCACGGAATATAGTCGCTAAATCGCGACGGATGAGGGTTCCGTTGATGGGACGCGAACACTGTTATCACTCGCGGACGCGGTAAATATCAAAGATTCTTACCTTTGCGGCCACTCGTTACTGCAGTTGTTTCAATAATTTTGTTGCAGGTACCGCTGTCGTCTCGGATCGCCTTCCGGGATAGTCGCTGCGTACGGGCTGCGTCGAGGTATCGTCAGCTGGATGAGCTTCCAACGGCTCGGGCTGGACCGTTGAACCGACGGAAGCAGGACAGCAGGCGCAACTGCAGCGGCAGGGTAGCGGGGTGAACCCGTCTCGGAACTGATGTACTCACGAAATAATCGTCGAAGGAAGTTTTTACGTCCCGCACGACGCGTTCTTCGTTTAGCGGCGCGGCACATTCAAAACGTAATTCGTCTGGCTGGATACGAGTCGGTAAGCGGCGGTCCGCTCTAGCCTTGTCGGTCCAGGAGAACGAAGAATCGATTTATATCTTCGAACAGTCAATGCTTATCATTCAACAGAGTTAAGCGGCGGTCCTCTCTAACTAAGTCGAATTCAAAACAATGGACTTATTCGAAGAGTGAATGTGTGTTTCGAGTACGCGAATACCGTAGAATGTATGAGGGTATTAGAAATAATTGCAAGTGGAATATGTAAAATAAAACAAAGATATATTCTAATATAAAACCTACGCTTACACTTAACTTTCCCTAAACTAGATTAAAGTAGACTTAGTACGAACTAGAACTTGAACGGATATGAACTTAGAATCAAGACACCTCGAAGTGAGGTGATGGAACGGCCCTAAGGCATTGGATTGAAGTGAAGTCGAGCGAGTTCGGATAAGAAGTGACTATCGTCTCGCGTGCACGCGACCTCCTCGGATCGCGTGGCGCGCGAGTCGCTGGGCCCCGCGGTGGGGATGGACGGTCGAGGTAGGGCGGCCGCACGGCCCTTGCGGTGGGGCGGCCGGCCGGAGTGGGGCGCGGCTCGCGTTCAGCGTGAGCCGCGCGCGTCGGGTGCGCGCGTAAGCGCGTCGCAACTTACAAATTAACGAACTTAGTCTTAGAAATACATATGTGTGTTGTTCGTGTTACAATGGATGTGTCGTGTACTTAGATCTAGGATTTTAGTATCTACGTGTATATACGTTCGAATAATATGTATATGGACGAGTTATAGCGGGCGATTCGATGCGTTGTTCCTCAGATGCCTCGTATGTCGCTGGATACGCGCGATAGCTCGGTCGAATGGTCGAACTCCTGGGTTGATGCTGCGGCTTGGCTGCCTTGGCTCGGCTGTAGGGCGGTAACCCCGTGTGCGGATGTGCTCGTCTCGTACGCTCAGGTGCAGCTTGTTGCAGGTAAGATGCTGCTGGATGCTGCGGGAGGCGCTGGAGGGTGTACGGCGGTACGCCGGACGTCACAATATTGCATCTCATATTTATGTTTCATGATAAGATATAATATTCATTGCGAAGTGTTATGCATTCCTCGCCTACGATTCAAATGAATGTAAATGCGACACTTCCTTGCAAGGAAATAGCGTTTGCAGATGTCTACGTATCGAAGCACTATAGTTCAATTGCTTCTTAAAACGAGATATTGCATCTCATATCTATGTTTCATGATAAGATATAATATTCATTGCGAAGTGTTATGCATTCCTCGTCTACGACTCAAATGAATGTAAATGCGACACTTCCTTGCAAGGAAATAGCGTTTGCAGATGTTTACGTATCGAAGCACTATAGTTCAATTGCTTCTTAAAACGAGATATTGCATCTCATATCTATGTTTCATGATAAGATATAATATTCATTGCGAAGTGTTATGCATTCCTCGTCTACGACTCAAATGAATGTAAATGCGACACTTCCTTGCAAGGAAATAGCGTTTGCAGATGTCTACGTATCGAAGCAATAGAGTTCAAATGCTTCTTAAAACGAGATATTGCATCTCATATCTATGTTTCATGATAAGATATAATATTCATTGCGAAGTGTTATGCATTCCTCGTCTACGATTCAAATGAATGTAAATGCGACACTTCCTTGCAAGGAAATAGCGATTGCAGATGTCTACGTATCATAGCAATAGGGTTCAAATGCTTCTTAAAACGCGATATCGCATCTCATTTCTATGTTTCATGGTAAGATATAATATGATTTGCGAAGTATCATGTATTCCTAGTCTACACTTCAACTAAATGTGAATGCGACACTTCCTCGCTAGGAAATAGCGTTTGCAGGTGTCTACGTATCGAAGCAATAGAGTTCAGATGCTTCTTAAAACGAGATATTGCATCTCATATCTATGTTTCATGATAAGATGTAATATTCATTGCGAAGTGTTATGTATTCCTCGTCTACACTTCAAATGAATGTGGATGCGACACTTCCTCGCCAGGAAATAGCGTTTGCAGATGTCTACGTATCGTAGCAGTTGACTTCTAATGCACCTTAAAACGCGATATCGCATCTCATTTCTATGTTTCATGGTAAGATATAATATGATTTGCGTAGTGTTATGTATTCCTCGTCTACACATCAAATGAATGTAAATGCGACACTTCCTTGCAAGGAAATAGCGTTTGCAGATGTCTACGTATCGTAGCAATAGAGTTCTTATGATTCTTAAAACGCGATATCGCATCTCATTTCTATGTTTCATGGTAAGGTATAATATGATTTGCGAAGTGTTATGTATCCGTCGTCTACACTTCAAACGAATGTAAATGCGACACTTTCTTGCAAGGAAATAGCGTTTGCAGATGTCTACGTATCGTAGCAATGTATTTCTGATGCTTCTTAAAACGCGATATCGCTTGTCATTTCTATGTTTCATGGTAAGATATAATATGATTTGCGGAGTGTCATGTATTCCTCGTTTACACTTCAAATGAATGTAAATGCGACACTTCCTAGCAAGGAAATAGCGTTCGCAGATGTCTACGTATCGAAGCAATAGAGTTCAAATGCTTCTTAAAACGAGATATTGCATCTCATATCTATGTTTCATGATAAGATATAATATTCATTGCGAAGTGTTATGCATTCCTCGTCTACGATTCAAATGAATGTAAATGCGACACTTCTTTGCAAGGAAATAGCGTTTGCAGATGTCTACGTATCGTTGCAATAGAGTTCTTATGAATCTTAAAACGCGATATCGCATCTCATTTCTATGTTTCATGGTAAGATATAATATGATTTGCGAAGTGTTATGTATTCCTCGTCTACAGTTCAAATGAATGTAAATGCGACACTTCCTTGCAAGGAAATAGCGTTTGCAGATGTCTACTTATCGAAGCAATAGAGTTCAAATGCTTCTTAAAACGAGATATTGCATCTCATATCTATGTTTCATGATAAGATATAATATTCATTGCGAAGTGTTATGCATTCCTCGTCTACGATTCAAATGAATGTAAATGCGACACTTCTTTGCAAGGAAATAGCGTTTGCAGATGTCTACGTATCGTTGCGATAGAGTTCTTATGATTCTTAAAACGCGATATCGCATCTCATTTCTATGTTTCATGGTAAGATGTAACAAGATTTGCGAAGTGTTATGTATTCCTCGTCTACACTTTACTCGTCTACGTGTCGTAGCAATAGGGTTCTTATGATTCTTAAAACGCGATATCGCATCTCATTTCTATGTTTCATGGTAAGGTATAATATGATTTGCGAAGTGTTATGTATCCGTCGTCTACACTTCAAATGAATGTAAATGCGACAATTTCTTGCAAGGAAATAGCGTTTGCAGATGTCTACGTATCGTACTAACGGATTTCTGATGCTTCTTAAAACGCGATATCGCTTGTCATTTCTATGTTTCATGGTAAGATATAATATGATTTGCGGAGTGTTATGTATTCCTCGTTTACACTTCAAATGAATGTAAATGCGACACTTCCTAGCAAGGAAATAGCGTTTGCAGATGTCTACGTATCGAAGCAATAGAGTTCAAATGCTTCTTAAAACGAGATATTGCATCTTGTATCTATGTTTCATGATAAAATATAATATTCATTGCGAAGTGTTATGCATTCCTCGTCTACGATTCAAATGAATGTAAATGCGACACTTCTTTGCAAGGAAATAGCGTTTGCAGATGTCTACGTATCGTTGCAATAGAGTTCTTATGATTCTTAAAACGCGATATCGCATCTCATTTCTATGTTTCATGGTAAGATATAATATGATTTGCGAAGTGTTATGTATTCCTCGTCTGCACTTCAAATGAATGTGAATGCGACACTTCCTCGCTAGGAAATAGCGTTTGCAGATGTCTACGTATCGTAGCAGTTGAGTTCTAATGCTTCTTAAAACGCGATATCGCATCTCATTTCTATGTTTCATGGTAAGATATAATATGATTTGCGAAGTGTTATGTATTCCTCGTCTACACATCAAGTGAATGTAAATGCGACACTTCCTTGCAAGGAAATAGCGTTTGCAGATGTCTGCGGATCGTAGCAATAGAGTTCTAATGCTTCTTAAAACGCGATATCGCATCTCATTTCTATGTTTCATGGTAAGATGTAATAAGATTTGCGAAGTGTTATGTATTCCTCGTCTAGACTTTACTCGTCTACGTGTCGTAGCAATAGAGTTCTTATGATTCTTAAAACGCGATATCGCATCTCATTTCTATGTTTCATGGTAAGGTATAATATGATTTGCGAAGTGTTATGTATCCGTCGTCTACACTTCAAATGAATGTAAATGCGACACTTTCTTGCAAGGAAATAGCGTTTGCAGATGTCTGCGTATCGTACTAATGGATTTCTGATGCTTCTTAAAACGCGATATCGCTTGTCATTTCTATGTTTCATGGTAAGATATAATATGATTTGCGGAGTGTTATGTATTCCTCGTTTACGCTTCAAATGAATGTAAATGCGACACTTCCTAGCAAGGAAATAGCGTTTGCAGATGCCTACGTATCAAAGCAATAGAGTTCAAATGCTTCTTAAAACGAGATATTGCATCTCGTATCTATGTTTCATGATAAAATATAATATTCATTGCGAAGTGTTATGCATTCCTCGCCTACGATTCAAATGAATGTAAATGCGACACTTCTTTGCAAGGAAATAGCGTTTGCAGATGTCTACGTATCGTTGCAATAGAGTTCTTATGATTCTTAAAACGCGATATCGCATCTCATTTCTATGTTTCATGGTAAGATATAATATGATTTGCGAAGTGTTATGTATTCCTCGTCTACACTTCAAATGAATGTAAATGCGACACTTCCTTGCATGGAAATAGCGTTTGCAGATGTCTACTTATCGAAGCAATAGAGTTCAAATGCTTCTTAAAACGAGATATTGCATCTCATATCTATGTTTCATGGTAAAATATAATATTATTTGCGAGGTATCATGTATTCCTCGTCTACACTTCAAATGAATGTAAATGCGACACTTCCTTGCAAGGAAATAGCGTTTGCAGACGTCTACGTATCGTAGCAATAGAGTTCTTATGATTCTTAAAACGCTATATTGCATCTCATTCCTACGTTTCATGGTAAGATATAATATGATTTGCGAAGTGTCATGTATTCCTCGTCTACACTTCAAATGAATGTAAATGCGACACTTCCTTGCTAGGAAATAGCGTTTGCAGATGTCTACGTATCGTAGCAATAGAGTTCTAATGCTTCTTAAAATGCGATATCGCATCTCATTTCTATGTTTCATGGTAAGATATAATATTCATTACGAAGTTTTATGCATTCCTCGTCTACGATTCAAATGAATGTAAATGCGACACTTCTTTGCTAGGAAATAGCGTTTGCAAATGTCTACCTATCGTAGCAATATTGTTCTAATGCTTCTTAGAACGCGATATCGCATCTCATTTCTATGTTTCATGGTAAGATATAATATGATTTGCGAAGTGTTATGTATTCCTCGCCTACACTTCAAATGAATGTAAATGCGACACTGCTTTGCAGGGAAATAGCGTTTGCAGATGTCTACGTATCGTAGCAATAGAGTTCTTATGACTCTTAAAACGCGATATCGCATCTCATTTCTATGTTTCATGGTAAGATATAATATTCATTGCGAAGTGTTATGCATTCCTCGTCTACACTTCAAATGAATGTAAATGCGACACTTCTTTGCAGGGAAATAGCGTTTGCAGACGTCTACGTATCGTAGCAATAGAGTTCTTATGACTCTTAAAACGCGATATCGCATCTCATTTCTATGTTTCATGGTAAGATATAATATTCATTGCGAAGTGTTATGCATTCCTCGTCTACACTTCAAATGAATGTAAATGCGACACTTCCTTGCAAGGAAATAGCGTTTGCAAATGTCTACCTATCGTAGCAGTAGTGATCTAATGCATCTTAGAACGCGATGTCGCATCTCATTTCTATGTTTCATGGTAAGATATAACATGATTTGCGAACTGTTATGTATTCCTCGTCTACACTTCAAATGAATGTAAATGCGACACATCCTTGCAAGGAAATAGCGTTTGCAGATGTCTACGAATCGTAGCAATAGAGTTCTTATGATTCTTAAAACGCGATATCGCATCTCATTTCTATGTTTCATGGTAAGATATAATATGATTTGCGAAGTGTTATGTATTCCTCGTCTACACTTCAAATGAATGTAAATGCGACACTTCTTTGCAAGGAAATAGCGTTTGCAAATGTCTACCTATCGTAGCAGTAGTGATCTAATGCTTCTTAGAACGCGATATCGCATCTCATTTCTATGTTTCATGGTAAGATATAATATGATTTGCGAAGTGTTATGTATTCATCGTCAACACATCAAATGAATGTGAATGCGACCCTTCCTTGCAAGGAAATAGCATTTGCAAATGTCTACCTATCGTAGCAGTAGTGTCCTAATGCTTCTTAGAACGCGATATCGCATCTCATTTCTATGTTTCATGGTAAGATATAATATGATTTGCGAAGTGTTATGTATTCCTAGTCTACACTTCAAATGAATGTGAATGCGACACTTTCTCGCTAGGAAATAGCGTTTGCAGATGTCTACGTATCGTGGCAATAGATTTCTAATGCTTCTTAAAACGCGATATCGCACCTCATTTCTATGTTTCATGGTAAGATATAATATGATTTGCGAAGTATCATGTATTCCTCGTCTACACTTCAAATGAATGTAAATGCGACACTTCCTTGCAAGGAAATAGCGTTTGCAGATGTCTACGTATCGAAGCAATAGAGTTCAAATGCTTCTTAAAACGAGATATTGCATCTCATATCTATGTGTCATTATAAGATATAATATTCATTGCGAAGTGTTATGCATTCCTCGTCTACGATTCAAATGAACGTAAATGCGACACTTCCTTGCAAGGAAATAGCGTTTGCAGATGTCTACGTATCGAAGCAATAGAGTTCAAATGCTTCATAAAACGAGATATTGCATCTCATATCTATGTTTCATGATAAGATATAATATTCATTGCGAAGTGTTATGCATTCCTCGTCTACGATTGAAAGGAATGTAAATGCGACACTTCCTTGCAAGGAAATAGCGTTTGCAGATGTCTACGTATCGAAGCAATAGAGTTCAAATGCTTCATAAAACGAGATATTGCATCTCATATCTATGTTTCATGATAAGATATAATATACATTGCGAAGTGTTATGCATTCCTCGTCTACGATTCAAAGGAATGTAAATGCGACACTTCCTTCCAAGGTAATAGCGTTTGCAGTTGTCTACGTATCGAAGCAATAGAGTTCAAATGCTTCATAAAACGAGATATTGCATCTCATATCTATGTTTCATGATAACATATAATATTCATTGCTAAGTGTTATGCATTCCTCGTCTACGATTCAAATGAACGTAAATGCGACACTTCCCTGCAAGGAAATAGCGTTTGCAGATGTCTACGTATCGTAGCAGTAGAGTTCTAATGCTTCTTAAAACGCGATATCGCATCTCATTTCTATGTTTCATGGTAAGATATAATATGATTTGCGAAGTGTCATGTATTCCTCGTCCACGCATCAAATGAACGTAAATGCGACACTTCCTTGCAAGGAAATAGCGTTTGCAGATGTCTACGTATCGTAACAATAGAGTTCTTATGATTCTTGAAAAGCGATATCGCATCTCATTTCAATGTTTCATGGTAAGATATAATATGATTTGCGAAGTGTTATGTATTCCTCGTCTACACTTCAAATGAATGTGAGTGCGACACTTCCTTGCAAGGAAATAGCGTTTGCAGATGTCTACGTATCGAAGCAATAGAGTTCAAATGCTTCTTAAAACGAGATATTGCATCTCATATCTATGTTTCATGATAAGATATAATATTCATTGCGAAGTGTTATGCATTCCTCGTCTACGATTCAAATGAACGTAAATGCGACACTTCCTTGCAAGGATATAGCGTTTGGAGATGTCTACGTATCGTAACAATAGAGTTCATATGATTCTTAAAACGCGATATCGCATCTCATATCTATGTTTCAAGATAAGATATAATATTCATTGCGAAGTGTTATGCATTCCTCGTCTACGATTGAAATGAAAGTAAATGCGACACTTCGTTGCAAGGAAATAGCGATTGCAGGTGTCTACGTATCGTAGCAGTAGAGTTCTAATGCTTCTTAAGACGCGATATCGCATCCCATTTCTATGTTCCATGGTAAGATATAATATGATTTGCGGAGTGTTATGTGTTCCTCGTCTACACTTCAAATGAATGCAAACGCGACACTTCCTCGCTAGGATATAGCGTTTGCAGATGTCTACGTATCGTAGCAGTAGAGTTCTCATGCTTCTTAAAACGCGATATCGCATCCCATTTCTATGTTTCATGGTAAGATATAATATGATTTGCGAAGTGTTATGTATTCCTCGTCTACAAAACAAATGAATGTAAACGCGACACTTCCTTGCAAGGAAATAGCGTTTGCAGATGTCTACGTATCGTAGCAATGGATTTCTGATGCTTCTTAAAACGCGATATCGCATCTCATTTCTATGTTTCATGGTAAGATATAATATGCTTTGCGAAGTGTCATGTATTCCTCGTCCACGCTTCAAATGAATGTAAATGCGACACTTCCTTGCAACGAAATAGCGTTTGCAGATGTCTGCGTATCGTAGCAGTAGAATTCTAATGCTTCTTAAAACGCGATATTGCATCTCATATCTATGTTTCATGATAAGATATAATATTCATTGCGAAGTGTTATGCATTCCTCGTCTACGATTTAAATGAATGTAAATGCGACACTTCCTTGCAAGGAAATAGCGTTTGCAGATGTCTACGTATCGAAGCAATAGAGTTCAAATGCTTCATAAAACGAGATATTGCATCTCATACCTATGTTTCATGATAAGATATAATATTCATTGCGAAGTGTTATGCATTCCTCGTCTACGATTCAAATGAACGTAAATGCGACACTTCGTTGCATGGAAATAGCGATTGCAGGTGTCTACGTATCGTAGCAATAGAGTTCTAATGCTTCTTAAAACGCGATATCGCATCTCATTTCTATGTTTCATGGTAAGATATAATATGATTTGCGAAGTGTTATGTATTCCTCGTCTACACTTCAAATGAATGTAAATGCGACACTTCTTTGCAAGGAAATAGCGATTGCAGATGTCTACGTATCGTAGCAGTAGAGTTGTTATGGTTCTTAAAACGCGATGTCGCATCTCATTTCTATGTTTCATGGTAAGATATAATATAATTTGCGGAGTGTTATGTGTTCCTCGTCTACACTTCAAATGAATGCAAACGCGACACTTCCTCGCTAGGAAATAGCGTTTGCAGATGTCTACGTATCGTAGCAGTAGAGTTCTAATGCTTCTTAAAACGCGATATCGCATCCCATTTCTATGTTTCATGGTAAGATATAATATGATTTGCGAAGTGTTATGTATTCCTCGTCTACACATCAAATGAATGTAAATGCGACACTTCCTTGCAAGGAAATAGCGTTTGCAGATGTCTACGTATCGTAGCAATGGATTTCTGATGCTTCTTAAAACGCGATATCGCATCTCATTTCTATGTTTCATCGTAAGATATAATATGATTTGCGAAGTGTCATGTATTCCTCGTCCACGCTTCAAATGAATGTAAATGCGACACTTCCTTGCAACGAAATAGCGTTTGCAGATGTCTGCGTATCGTAGCAGTAGAATTCTAATGCTTCTTAAAACGAGATATTGCATCTCATATCTATGTGTCATGATAAGATATAATATTCATTGCGAAGTGTTATGCATTCCTCGTCTACGATTCAAATGAATGTAAATGCGACACTTCCTTCCAAGGTAATAGCGTTTGCAGATGCCTACGTATCGAAGCAATAGAGTTCAAATGCTTCATAAAACGAGATACTGCATCTCATATCTATGTTTCATGATAAGATATAATATTCATTGCGAAGTGTTATGCATTCCTCGTCCACGATTCAAATGAACGTAAATGCGACACTTCCTTCCAAGGAAATAGCGTTTGCAGATGTCTACGTATCGTAGCAATAGAGTTCTTATGATTCTTAAAACGCGATATCGCATCTCATTTCTACGTTTCATGGTAAGATATAATATGATTTGCGAAGTGTCATGTATTCCTCGTCTACACTTCAAATGAATGTAAATGCGACACTTCCTTGCAAGGAAATAGCGTTTGCAGATGTCTACGTATCGTAGCAATAGAGATCATATGATTCTTAAAACGCGATATCGCATCTCATTTCTATGTTTCATGATAAAATATAATATTCATTGCGAAGTGTTATGCATTCCTCGTCTACGATTCAAATGAACGTAAATGCGACACTTCCTTGCAAGGAAATAGCGTTTGCAGATGTCTACGTATCGTAAAAATAGAGTTCTTATGATTCTTAAAAAGCGATATCGCATCTCATTTCAATGTTTCTTGGTAAGATATAATATGATTTGCGAAGTGTTATGTATTCCTCGTCTACACTTCAAATGAATGTGAGTGCGACACTTCCTTGCAAGGAAATAGCGTTTGCAGATGTCTACGTATCGTAGCAATGGATTTCTGATGCTTCTTAAAACGCGATATCGCATCTCATTTCTATGTTTCATGGTAAGATATAATATGATTTGCGAAGTGTCATGTATTCCTCGTCCACGCTTCAAATGAATGTAAATGCGACACTTCCTTGCAACGAAATAGCGTTTGCAGATGTCTGCGTATCGTAGCAGTAGAATTCTAATGCTTCTTAAAACGCGATATTGCATCTCATATCTATGTTTCATGATAAGATATAATATTCATTGCGAAGTGTTATGCATTCCTCGTCTACGATTCAAATGAACGTAAATGCGACACTTCCTTGCAAGGAAATAGCGTTTGGAGATGTCTACGTATCGTAACAATAGAGTTCATATGATTCTTAAAACGCGATATCGCATCTCATATCTATGTTTCAAGATAAGATATAATATTCATTGCGAAGTGTTATGCATTCCTCGTCTACGATTCAAATGAAAGTAAGTGCGACACTTCGTTGCAAGGAAATAGCGATTGCAGGTGTCTACGTATCGTAGCAATAGAGTTCTAATGCTTCTTAAAACGCGATATCGCATCTCATTTCTATGTTTCATGGTAAGATATAATATGATTTGCGAAGTGTTATGTATTCCTCGTCTACACTTCAAATGAATGTAAATGCGACACTTCTTTGCAAGGAAATAGCGATTGCAGATGTCTACGTATCGTAGCAGTAGAGTTCTTATGGTTCTTAAAACGCGATGTCGCATCACATTTCTATGTTTCATGGTAAGATATAATATGATTTGCGGAGTGTTATGTGTTCCTCGTCTACACTTCAAATGAATGCAAACGCGACACTTCCTCGCTAGGAAATAGCGTTTGCAGATGTCTACGTATCGTAGCAGTAGAGTTCTAATGCTTCTTAAAACGCGATATCGCATCCCATTTCTATGTTTCATGGTAAGATTTAATATGATTTGCGAAGTGTTATGTATTCCTCGTCTACACATCAAATGAATGTAAATGCGACACTTCCTTGCAAGGAAATAGCGTTTGCAGATGTCTACGTATCGTAGCAATGGATATCTGATGCATCTTAAAACGCGATATCGCATCTCATTTCTATGCTTCATCGTAAGATATAATATGATTTGCAAAGTGTCATGTATTCCTCGTCCACGCTTCAAATGAATGTAAATGCGACACTTCCTTGCAACGAAATAGCGTTTGCAGATGTCTGCGTATCGTAGCAGTAGAATTCTAATGCTTCTTAAAACGAGATATTGCATCTCATATCTATGTGTCATGATAAGATATAATATTCATTGCGAAGTGTTATGCATTCCTCGTCTACGATTCAAATGAATGTAAATGCGACACTTCCTTCCAAGGTAATAGCGTTTGCAGATGTCTACGTATCGAAGCAATAGAGTTCAAATGCTTCATAAAACGAGATACTGCATCTCATATCTATGTTTCATGATAAGATATAATATTCATTGCGAAGTGTTATGCATTCCTCGTCCACGATTCAAATGAACGTAAATGCGACACTTCCTTCCAAGGAAATAGCGTTTGCAGATGTCTACGTATCGTAGCAATAGAGTTCTTATGATTCTTAAAACGCGATATCGCATCTCATTTCTACGTTTCATGGTAAGATATAATATGATTTGCGAAGTGTCATGTATTCCTCGTCTACACTTCAAATGAATGTAAATGCGACACTTCCCTGCAAGGAAATAGCGTTTGCAGATGTCTACGTATCGTAGCAATTGAGTTCTTATGATTCTTACAACGCGATATCGGATCTCATTTCTATGTTTCATGGTAAGATATAATATGAATTGCTAAGTGTTATGTATTCCTCGTCTACACTTCAAATGAATGTAAATGCGACACTTCCTTGCAAGGAAATAGCGTTTGCAGATGTCTACGTATCGTAGCAATAGAGTTCATATGATTCTTAAAACGCGATATCGCATCTCATTTCTATGTTTCATGATAAAATATAATATTCATTGCGAAGTGTTATGCATTCCTCGTCTACGATTCAAATGAACGTAAATGCGACACTTCCTTGCAACGAAATAGCGTTTGCAGATGTCTGCGTATCGTAGCAGTAGAATTCTAATGCTTCTTAAAACGAGATATTGCATCTCATATCTATGTGTCATGATAAGATGTAATATTCATTGCGAAGTGTTATGCATTCCTCGTCTACGATTCAAAGGAATGTAAATGCGACACTTCCTTCCAAGGTAATAGCGTTTGCAGTTGTCTACGTATCGAAGCAATAGAGTTCAAATGCTTCATAAAACGAGATACTGCATCTCATATCTATGTTCCATGATAAGATATAATATTCATTGCGAAGTGTTATGCATTCCTCGTCTACGATTCAAATGAACGTAAATGCGACACTTCCTTCCAAGGAAATAGCGTTTGCAGATGTCTACGTATCGTAGCAATAGAGTTCTTATGATTCTTAAAACGCGATATCGCATCTCATTTCTACGTTTCATGGTAAGATATAATATGATTTGCGAAGTGTCATGTATTCCTCGTCTACACTACAAATGAATGTAAATGCGACACTTCCCTGCAAGGAAATAGCGTTTGCAGATGTCTACGTATCGTAGCAATTGAGTTCTTATGCTTCTTAAAACGCGATATCGCATCTCATTTCTATGTTTCATCGTAAGATATAATATGATTTGCGAAGTGTCATGTATTCCTCGTCCACGCTTCAAATGAATGTAAATGCGACACTTCCTTGCAACGAAATAGCGTTTGCAGATGTCTGCGTATCGTAGCAGTAGAATTCTAATGCTTCTTAAAACGAGATATTGCATCTCATATCTATGTGTCATGATAAGATATAATATTCATTGCGAAGTGTTATGCATTCCTCGTCTACGATTCAAATGAATGTAAATGCGACACTTCCTTCCAAGGTAATAGCGTTTGCAGATGTCTACGTATCGAAGCAATAGAGTTCAAATGCTTCATAAAACGAGATACTGCATCTCATATCTATGTTTCATGATAAGATATAATATTCATTGCGAAGTGTTATGCATTCCTCGTCCACGATTCAAATGAACGTAAATGCGACACTTCCTTCCAAGGAAATAGCGTTTGCAGATGTCTACGTATCGTAGCAATAGAGTTCTTATGATTCTTAAAACGCGATATCGCATCTCATTTCTACATTTCATGGTAAGATATAATATGATTTGCGAAGTGTCATGTATTCCTCGTCTACACTTCAAATGAATGTAAATGCGACACTTCCTTGCAAGGAAATAGCGTTTGCAGATGTCTACGTATCGTAGCAATAGAGATCATATGATTCTTAAAACGCGATATCGCATCTCATTTCTATGTTTCATGATAAAATATAATATTCATTGCGAAGTGTTATGCATTCCTCGTCTACGATTCAAATGAACGTAAATGCGACACTTCCTTGCAAGGAAATAGCGTTTGCAGATGTCTACGTATCGTAAAAATAGAGTTCTTATGATTCTTAAAAAGCGATATCGCATCTCATTTCAATGTTTCTTGGTAAGATATAATATGATTTGCGAAGTGTTATGTATTCCTCGTCTACACTTCAAATGAATGTGAGTGCGACACTTCCTTGCAAGGAAATAGCGTTTGCAGATGTCTACGTATCGTAGCAATGGATTTCTGATGCTTCTTAAAACGCGATATCGCATCTCATTTCTATGTTTCATGGTAAGATATAATATGATTTGCGAAGTGTCATGTATTCCTCGTCCACGCTTCAAATGAATGTAAATGCGACACTTCCTTGCAACGAAATAGCGTTTGCAGATGTCTGCGTATCGTAGCAGTAGAATTCTAATGCTTCTTAAAACGCGATATTGCATCTCATATCTATGTTTCATGATAAGATATAATATTCATTGCGAAGTGTTATGCATTCCTCGTCTACGATTCAAATGAACGTAAATGCGACACTTCCTTGCAAGGAAATAGCGTTTGGAGATGTCTACGTATCGTAACAATAGAGTTCATATGATTCTTAAAACGCGATATCGCATCTCATATCTATGTTTCAAGATAAGATATAATATTCATTGCGAAGTGTTATGCATTCCTCGTCTACGATTCAAATGAAAGTAAATGCGACACTTCGTTGCAAGGAAATAGCGATTGCAGGTGTCTACGTATCGTAGCAATAGAGTTCTAATGCTTCTTAAAACGCGATATCGCATCTCATTTCTATGTTTCATGGTAAGATATAATATGATTTGCGAAGTGTTATGTATTCCTCGTCTACACTTCAAATGAATGTAAATGCGACACTTCTTTGCAAGGAAATAGCGATTGCAGATGTCTACGTATCGTAGCAGTAGAGTTCTTATGGTTCTTAAAACGCGATGTCGCATCACATTTCTATGTTTCATGGTAAGATATAATATGATTTGCGGAGTGTTATGTGTTCCTCGTCTACACTTCAAATGAATGCAAACGCGACACTTCCTCGCTAGGAAATAGCGTTTGCAGATGTCTACGTATCGTGGCAGTAGAGTTCTAATGCTTCTTAAAACGCGATATCGCATCCCATTTCTATGTTTCATGGTAAGATTTAATATGATTTGCGAAGTGTTATGTATTCCTCGTCTACACATCAAATGAATGTAAATGCGACACTTCCTTGCAAGGAAATAGCGTTTGCAGATGTCTACGTATCGTAGCAATGGATTTCTGATGCATCTTAAAACGCGATATCGCATCTCATTTCTATGCTTCATCGTAAGATATAATATGATTTGCAAAGTGTCATGTATTCCTCGTCCACGCTTCAAATGAATGTAAATGCGACACTTCCTTGCAACGAAATAGCGTTTGCAGATGTCTGCGTATCGTAGCAGTAGAATTCTAATGCTTCTTAAAACGAGATATTGCATCTCATATCTATGTGTCATGATAAGATATAATATTCATTGCGAAGTGTTATGCATTCCTCGTCTACGATTCAAATGAATGTAAATGCGACACTTCCTTCCAAGGTAATAGCGTTTGCAGATGTCTACGTATCGAAGCAATAGAGTTCAAATGCTTCATAAAACGAGATACTGCATCTCATATCTATGTTTCATGATAAGATATAATATTCATTGCGAAGTGTTATGCATTCCTCGTCCACGATTCAAATGAACGTAAATGCGACACTTCCTTCCAAGGAAATAGCGTTTGCAGATGTCTACGTATCGTAGCAATAGAGTTCTTATGATTCTTAAAACGCGATATCGCATCTCATTTCTACGTTTCATGGTAAGATATAATATGATTTGCGAAGTGTCATGTATTCCTCGTCTACACTTCAAATGAATGTAAATGCGACACTTCCCTGCAAGGAAATAGCGTTTGCAGATGTCTACGTATCGTAGCAATTGAGTTCTTATGATTCTTACAACGCGATATCGGATCTCATTTCTATGTTTCATGGTAAGATATAATATGAATTGCTAAGTGTTATGTATTCCTCGTCTACACTTCAAATGAATGTAAATGCGACACTTCCTTGCAAGGAAATAGCGTTTGCAGATGTCTACGTATCGTAGCAATAGAGTTCATATGATTCTTAAAACGCGATATCGCATCTCATTTCTATGTTTCATGATAAAATATAATATTCATTGCGAAGTGTTATGCATTCCTCGTCTACGATTCAAATGAACGTAAATGCGACACTTCCTTGCAACGAAATAGCGTTTGCAGATGTCTGCGTATCGTAGCAGTAGAATTCTAATGCTTCTTAAAACGAGATATTGCATCTCATATCTATGTGTCATGATAAGATGTAATATTCATTGCGAAGTGTTATGCATTCCTCGTCTACGATTCAAAGGAATGTAAATGCGACACTTCCTTCCAAGGTAATAGCGTTTGCAGTTGTCTACGTATCGAAGCAATAGAGTTCAAATGCTTCATAAAACGAGATACTGCATCTCATATCTATGTTCCATGATAAGATATAATATTCATTGCGAAGTGTTATGCATTCCTCGTCTACGATTCAAATGAACGTAAATGCGACACTTCCTTCCAAGGAAATAGCGTTTGCAGATGTCTACGTATCGTAGCAATAGAGTTCTTATGATTCTTAAAACGCGATATCGCATCTCATTTCTACGTTTCATGGTAAGATATAATATGATTTGCGAAGTGTCATGTATTCCTCGTCTACACTACAAATGAATGTAAATGCGACACTTCCCTGCAAGGAAATAGCGTTTGCAGATGTCTACGTATCGTAGCAATTGAGTTCTTATGATTCTTACAACGCGATATCGGATCTCATTTCTATGTTTCATGGTAAGATATAATATGAATTGCTAAGTGTTATGTATTCCTCGTCTACACTTCAAATGAATGTAAATGCGACACTTCCTTGCAAGGAAATAGCGTTTGCAGATGTCTACGTATCGTAGCAATAGAGTTCATATGATTCTTAAAACGCGATATCGCATCTCATTTCTATGTTTCATGATAAGATATAATATTCATTGCGAAGTGTTATGCATTCCTCGTCTACGATTCAAATGAAAGTAAATGCGACACTTCGTTGCAAGGAAATAGCGATTGCAGGTGTCTACGTATCGTAGCAATAGAGTTCTAATGCTTCTTAAAACGCGATATCGCATCTCATTTCTATGTTTCATGGTAAGATATAATATGATTTGCGAAGTGTTATGTATTCCTCGTCTACACTTCAAATGAATGTAAATGCGACACTTCTTTGCAAGGAAATAGCGATTGCAGATGTCTACGTATCGTAGCAGTAGAGTTCTTATGGTTCTTAAAACGCGATGTCGCATCTCATTTCTATGTTTCATGGTAAGATATAATATGATTTGCGGAGTGTTATGTGTTCCTCGTCTACACTTCAAATGAATGCAAACGCGACACTTCCTCGCTAGGAAATAGCGTTTGCAGATGTCTACGTATCGTAGCAGTAGTGTTCTAATGCTTCTTAAAACGCGATATCGCATCCCATTTCTATGTTTCATGGTAAGATATAATATTCATTGCGAAGTGTTATGCATTCCTCGTCTACGATTCAAATGAACGTAAATGCGACACTTCCTTGCAAGGAAATAGCGTTTGCAGATGTCTACGTAGCGTAAAAATAGAGTTCTTATGATTCTTAAAAAGCGATATCGCATCTCATTTCAATGTTTCATGGTAAGATATAATATGATTTGCGAAGTGTTATGTATTCCTCGTCTACACTTCAAATGAATGTGAGTGCGACACTTCCTTGCAAGGAAATAGCGTTTGCAGATGTCTACGTATCGAAGCAATAGAGTTCAAATGCTTCTTAAAACGCGATATCGCATCTCATTTCTATGTTTCATGGTAAGATATAATATGATTTGCGAAGTGTCATGTATTCCTCGTCTACACTTCAAATGAATGTAAATGCGACACTTCCTTGCAAGGAAATAGCGTTTGCAGATGTCTACGTATCGAAGCAATAGAGTCCAAATGCTTCTTAAAACGAGATATTGCATCTCATATCTATGTGTTGTGATAAGATGTAATATTCATTGCGAAGTGTTATGCATTCCTCGTCTACGATTCAAAGGAATGTAAATGCGACACTTCCTTCCAAGGTAATAGCGTTTGCAGTTGTCTACGTATCGAAGCAATAGAGTTCAAATGCTTCATAAAACGAGATATTGCATCTCATATCTATGTTTCATGATAAGATATAATATTCATTGCGAAGTGTTATGCATTCCTCGTCTACGATTCAAATGAACGTAAATGCGACACTTCCTTGCAAGGAAATAGCGTTTGCAGATGTCTACGTATCGTAACAATAGAGTTCTTATGATTCTTGAAAAGCGATATCGCATCTCATTTCAATGTTTCATGGTAAGATATAATATGATTTGCGAAGTGTTATGTATTCCTCGTCTACACTTCAAATGAATGTGATTGCGACACTTCCTTGCAAGGAAATAGCGTTTGCAGATGTCTACGTATCGAAGCAATAGAGTTCAAATGCTTCTTAAAACGCGATATCGCACCTCATTTCTATGTTTCATGGTAAGATATAATATGAATTGCTAAGTGTTATGCATTCCTCGTCTACGATTCAAATGAACGTAAATGCGACACTTCCTTGCAAGGAAATAGCGTTTGCAGATGTCTACGTATCGTAGCAATAGAGTTCTTATGATTCTTAAAACGCGATATCGCATCTCATTTTTACGTTTCATGGTAAGATATAATATGATTTGCGAAGTGTCATGTATTCCTCGTCTACACTTCAAATGAATGTAAATGCGACACTTCCCTGCAAGGAAATAGCGTTTGCAGATGTCTAAGTATCGTAGCAATAGAGTTCATATGATTCTTAAAACGCGATATCGCATCTCATTTCTATGTCTCATGGTAAGATATAATATGAATTGCTAAGTGTTATGCATTCCTCGTCTACGATTCAAATGAACGTAAATGCGACACTTCCTTCCAAGGAAATAGCGTTTGCAGATGTCTACGTATCGTAGCAATAGAGTTCTTATGATTCTTAAAACGCGTTATCGCATCTCATTTCTACGTTTCATGGTAAGATATAATATGATTTGCGAAGTGTCATGTATTCCTCGTCTACACTTCAAATGAATGTAAATGCGACACTTCCCTGCAAGGAAATAGCGTTTGCAGATGTCTACGTATCGTAGCAATTGAGTTCTTATGATTCTTACAACGCGATATCGGATCTCATTTCTATGTTTCATGGTAAGATATAATATGAATTGCTAAGTGTTATGTATTCCTCGTCTACACTTCAAATGAATGTAAATGCGACACTTCCTTGCAAGGAAATAGCGTTTGCAGATGTCTACGTATCGTAGCAATGGATTTCTGATGCTTCTTAAGACGCGATATCGCATCTCATTTCTATGTTTCATGGTAAGATATAATATGATTTGCGAAGTGCCATGTATTCCTCGTCCACGCTTCAAATGAATGTAAATGCGACACTTCCTTGCAACGAAATAGCGATTGCAGGTGTCTACGTATCGTAGCAATAGAGTTCTAATGCTTCTTAAAACGAGATATTGCATCTCATATCTATGTTTCATGATAAGATATAATATTCATTGCGAAGTGTTATGCATTCCTCGTCTACGATTCAAATGAACGTAAATGCGACACTTCCTTGCAAGGAAATAGCGTTTGGAGATGTCTACGTATCGTAACAATAGAGTTCATATGATTCTTAAAACGCGATATCGCATCTCAAATCTATGTTTCAAGATAAGATATAATATTCATTGCGAAGTGTTATGCATTCCTCGTCTACGATTGAAATGAAAGTAAATGCGACACTTCGTTGCAAGGACATAGCGATTGCAGGTGTCTACGTATCGTAGCAATAGAGTTCTAATGCCTCTTAAAACGCGATATCGCATCTCATTTCTATGTTTCATGGTAAGATATAATATGATTTGCGGAGTGTTATGTGTTCCTCGTCTACACTTCAAATGAATGCAAACGCGACACTTCCTCGCTACGAAATAGCGTTTGCAGATGTCTACGTATCGTAGCACTAGAGTTCTCATGCTTCTTAAAACGCGATATCGCATCCCATTTCTATGTTTCATGGTAAGATATAATATGATTTGCGAAGTGTTATGTATTCCTCGTCTACACAACAAATGAATGTAAATGCGACACTTCCTTGCAAGGAAATAGCGTTTGCAGATGTCTACGTATCGTAGCAATGGATTTCTGATGCTTCTTAAAACGCGATATCGCATCTCATTTCTATGTTTCATGGTAAGATATAATATGACTTGCGAAGTGTCATGTATTCCTCGTCTACGATTCAAATGAATGTAAATGCGACACTTCCTTGCAAGGAAATAGCGTTTGCAGATGTCTACGTATCGAAGCAATAGAGTTCAAATGCTTCATAAAACGAGATATTGCATCTCATATCTATGTTTCATGATAAGATATAATATTCATTGCGAAGTGTTATGCATTCCTCGTCTACGATTCAAATGAACGTAAATGCGACACTTCCTTGCAAGGAAATAGCGTTTGCAGATGTCTACGTATCGTAACAATAGAGTTCTTATGATTCTTGAAAAGCGATATCGCATCTCATTTCAATGTTTCATGGTAAGATATAATATGATTTGCGAAGTGCTATGTATTCCTCGTCTACACTTCAAATGAATGTGAGTGCGACACTTCCTTGCAAAGAAATAGCGTTTGCAGATGTCTACGTATCGAAGCAATAGAGTTCAAATGCTTCTTAAAACGCGATATCGAACCTCATTTCTATGTTTCATGGTAAGATATAATATGATTTGCGAAGTATCATGTATTCCTCGTCTACACTTCAAATGAATGTAAATGCGACACTTCCTCGCAAGGAAATAGCGTTTGCAGATGTCTACGTATCGAAGCAATAGAGTTCAAATGCTTCTTAAAACGAGATATTGCATCTCATATCTATGTGTCATTATAAGACATAATATTCATTGCGAAGTGTTATGCATTCCTCGTCTACGATTCAAATGAACGTAAATGCCACACTTCCTTGCAAGGAAATAGCGTTTGCAGATGTCTACGTATCGTAGCGATAGTGTTCTTATGATTCTTAAAACGCGATATCGCATCTCATTTCTACGTTTCATGGTAAGATATAATATGATTTGCGAAGTGTCATGTACTCCTCGTCTACACTTCAAATGAATGTAAATGCGACACTTCCCTGCAAGGAAATAGCGTTTGCAGATGTCTACGTATCGTAGCAATTGAGTTCTTATGATTCTTACAACGCGATATCGGATCTCATTTCTATGTTTCATGGTAAGATATAATATGATTTGCGAAGTGTTATGTATTCCTCGTCTACACTTCAAATGAATGTAAATGCGACACTTCCTTGCAACGAAATAGCGATTGCAGGTGTCTACGTATCGTAGCAATAGAGTTCTAATGCTTCTTAAAACGAGATATTGCATCTCATATCTATGTTTCATGATAAGATATAATATTCATTGCGAAGTGTTATGCATTCCTCGTCTACGATTCAAATGAACGTAAATGCGACACTTCCTTGCAAGGAAATAGCGTTTGGAGATGTCTACGTATCGTAACAATAGAGTTCATATGATTCTTAAAACGCGATATCGCATCTCAAATCTATGTTTCAAGATAAGATATAATATTCATTGCGAAGTGTTATGCATTCCTCGTCTACGATTGAAATGAAAGTAAATGCGACACTTCGTTGCAAGGACATAGCGATTGCAGGTGTCTACGTATCGTAGCAATAGAGTTCTAATGCCTCTTAAAACGCGATATCGCATCTCATTTCTACGTTTCATGGTAAGATATAATATGATTTGCGGAGTGTTATGTGTTCCTCGTCTACACTTCAAATGAATGCAAACGCGACACTTCCTCGCTACGAAATAGCGTTTGCAGATGTCTACGTATCGTAGCACTAGAGTTCTCATGCTTCTTAAAACGCGATATCGCATCCCATTTCTATGTTTCATGGTAAGATATAATATTCATTGCGAAGTGTTATGCATTCCTCGTCTACGATTCAAATGAACGTAAATGCGACACTTCCTTCCAAGGAAATAGCGTTTGCAGATGTCTACGTATCGTAGCAATAGAGTTCTTATGATTCTTAAAACGCGATATCGCATCTCATTTCTACGTTTCATGGTAAGATATAATATGATTTGCGAAGTGTCATGTATTCCTCGTCTACACTACAAATGAATGTAAATGCGACACTTCCCTGCAAGGAAATAGCGTTTGCAGATGTCTACGTATCGTAGCAATTGAGTTCTTATGATTCTTACAACGCGATATCGGATCTCATTTCTATGTTTCATGGTAAGATATAATATGAATTGCTAAGTGTTATGTATTCCTCGTCTACACTTCAAATGAATGTAAATGCGACACTTCCTTGCAAGGAAATAGCGTTTGCAGATGTCTACGTATCGTAGCAATAGAGTTCATATGATTCTTAAAACGCGATATCGCATCTCATTTCTATGTTTCATGATAAGATATAATATTCATTGCGAAGTGTTATGCATTCCTCGTCTACGATTCAAATGAAAGTAAATGCGACACTTCGTTGCAAGGAAATAGCGATTGCAGGTGTCTACGTATCGTAGCAATAGAGTTCTAATGCTTCTTAAAACGCGATATCGCATCTCATTTCTATGTTTCATGGTAAGATATAATATGATTTGCGAAGTGTTATGTATTCCTCGTCTACACTTCAAATGAATGTAAATGCGACACTTCTTTGCAAGGAAATAGCGATTGCAGATGTCTACGTATCGTAGCAGTAGAGTTCTTATGGTTCTTAAAACGCGATGTCGCATCTCATTTCTATGTTTCATGGTAAGATATAATATGATTTGCGGAGTGTTATGTGTTCCTCGTCTACACTTCAAATGAATGCAAACGCGACACTTCCTCGCTAGGAAATAGCGTTTGCAGATGTCTACGTATCGTAGCAGTAGAGTTCTAATGCTTCTTAAAACGCGATATCGCATCCCATTTCTATGTTTCATGGTAAGATATAATATTCATTGCGAAGTGTTATGCATTCCTCGTCTACGATTCAAATGAACGTAAATGCGACACTTCCTTGCAAGGAAATAGCGTTTGCAGATGTCTACGTAGCGTAAAAATAGAGTTCTTATGATTCTTAAAAAGCGATATCGCATCTCATTTCAATGTTTCATGGTAAGATATAATATGATTTGCGAAGTGTTATGTATTCCTCGTCTACACTTCAAATGAATGTGAGTGCGACACTTCCTTGCAAGGAAATAGCGTTTGCAGATGTCTACGTATCGAAGCAATAGAGTTCAAATGCTTCTTAAAACGCGATATCGCATCTCATTTCTATGTTTCATGGTAAGATATAATATGATTTGCGAAGTGTCATGTATTCCTCGTCTACACTTCAAATGAATGTAAATGCGACACTTCCTTGCAAGGAAATAGCGTTTGCAGATGTCTACGTATCGAAGCAATAGAGTTCAAATGCTTCTTAAAACGAGATATTGCATCTCATATCTATGTGTTGTGATAAGATGTAATATTCATTGCGAAGTGTTATGCATTCCTCGTCTACGATTCAAAGGAATGTAAATGCGACACTTCCTTCCAAGGTAATAGCGTTTGCAGTTGTCTACGTATCGAAGCAATAGAGTTCAAATGCTTCATAAAACGAGATATTGCATCTCATATCTATGTTTCATGATAAGATATAATATTCATTGCGAAGTGTTATGCATTCCTCGTCTACGATTCAAATGAACGTAAATGCGACACTTCCTTGCAAGGAAATAGCGTTTGCAGATGTCTACGTATCGTAACAATAGAGTTCTTATGATTCTTGAAAAGCGATATCGCATCTCATTTCAATGTTTCATGGTAAGATATAATATGATTTGCGAAGTGTTATGTATTCCTCGTCTACACTTCAAATGAATGTGAGTGCGACACTTCCTTGCAAGGAAATAGCGTTTGCAGATGTCTACGTATCGAAGCAATAGAGTTCAAATGCTTCTTAAAACGCGATATCGCACCTCATTTCTATGTTTCATGGTAAGATATAATATTCATTGCGAAGTGTTATGCATTCCACGTCTACGATTCAAATGAATGCAAATGCGACACTTCCTTGCAAGGAAATAGCGTTTGCAGATGTCTACGTATCGTAGCAATAGAGATTTTATGATTCTTAAAACGCGATATCGCATCCCATTTCTATGTTTCATGGTAAGATATAATATGGTTTGCGAAGTGTTATGTATTCCTCGTCTACACTTCAAATGAATGTAAATGCGACACTTCCTTGCTAGGAAATAGTGTCTGCAGATGTCTAGGTATCGTAGCGATAGGGTTCTAATGCTTCTTACAACGCGATATCGCATCCCATTTCAATGTTTCATGGTAAGATATAATATGATTTGCGAAGTGTTATGTATTCCTCGTCTACACTTCAAATGAATGTGAATGCCACACTTCCACGCTAGGAAATAGCGTTTGCAGATGTCTACGTATCGTAGCAATAGAGTTCTTATGTTTCTTAAAACGCGATATCGCATCTCATTTCTATGTTTCATAGTAAGATATAATATGATTTGCGAAGTGTTATGTATTCCTCGTCTACACTTCAAATGAATGTAAATGCGACACTTCCTTGCAAGCAAATAGCGTTTGCAGATGTCTACGTATCGAAGCAATAGTGTTTTTATGATTCTTAAAACGCGATATCGCATCCCATTTCTATGTTTCATGGTAAGATATAATATGATTTGCGAAGTGTTATATATTCCTCGTCTACACTTCAAATGAATGTAAATTGCGACACTTCCTTGGTAGGAAATAGTGTCTGCAGATGTCTTGGTATCGTAGCGATAGAGTTCTAATGCTTCTTAAAACGCGATATCGCATCCCATTTCTATGTTTCATGGTAAGATATAATATGATTTGCGAAGTGTTATGTATTCCTCTTCTACACTTCAAATTAATGTGAATGCCACACTTCCACGCTAGGAAATAGCGTTTGCAGATGTCTACGTATCGTAGCAATAGAGTTCTTATGATTCTTAAAACGCGATATCGCATCTCATTTCTATGTTTCATAGTAAGATATAATGTGATTTGCGAAGTGTTATGTATTCCTCGTCTACACTTCAAATGAATGTAAATGCGACACTTCCTTGCAAGCAAATAGCGTTTGCAGATGTCTACGTATCGAAGCAATAGATTTCTTATGATTCTTAAAACGCGATATCGCATCTCATTTCTATGTTTCATGGTAAGATATAATATGATTTGCGAAGTATCATGTATTCCTCGTCTACACTTCAAATGAATGTAAATGCGACACTTCCTCGCAAGGAAATAGCGTTTGCAGATGTCTACGTGTCGAAGCAATAGAGTTCAAATGCTTCTTAAAACGAGATATTGCATCTCATATCTATGTGTCATTATAAGATATAATATTCATTGCGAAGTGTTATGCATTCCTCGTCTACGATTCAAATGAACGTAAATGCGACACTTCCTTGCAAGGAAATAGCGTTTGCAGATGTCTACGTATCGTAGCAATAGAGTTCTTATGATTCTTAAAACGCGATATCGCATCTCATTTTTACGTTTCATGGTAAGATATAATATGATTTGCGAAGTGTCATGTATTCCTCGTCTACACTTCAAATGAATGTAAATGCGACACTTCCCTGCAAGGAAATAGCGTTTGCAGATGTCTAAGTATCGTAGCAATAGAGTTCATATGATTCTTAAAACGCGATATCGCATCTCATTTCTATGTTTCATGGTAAGATATAATATGAATTGCTAAGTGTTATGCATTCCTCGTCTACGATTCAAATGAACGTAAATGCGACACTTCCTTCCAAGGAAATAGCGTTTGCAGATGTCTACGTATCGTAGCAATAGAGTTCTTATGATTCTTAAAACGCGTTATCGCATCTCATTTCTACGTTTCATGGTAAGATATAATATGATTTGCGAAGTGTCATGTATTCCTCGTCTACACTTCAAATGAATGTAAATGCGACACTTCCCTGCAAGGAAATAGCGTTTGCAGATGTCTACGTATCGTAGCAATTGAGTTCTTATGATTCTTACAACGCGATATCGGATCTCATTTCTATGTTTCATGGTAAGATATAATATGAATTGCTAAGTGTTATGTATTCCTCGTCTACACTTCAAATGAATGTAAATGCGACACTTCCTTGCAAGGAAATAGCGTTTGCAGATGTCTACGTATCGTAGCAATGGATTTCTGATGCTTCTTAAGACGCGATATCGCATCTCATTTCTATGTTTCATGGTAAGATATAATATGATTTGCGAAGTGCCATGTATTCCTCGTCCACGCTTCAAATGAATGTAAATGCGACACTTCCTTGCAACGAAATAGCGATTGCAGGTGTCTACGTATCGTAGCAATAGAGTTCTAATGCTTCTTAAAACGAGATATTGCATCTCATATCTATGTTTCATGATAAGATATAATATTCATTGCGAAGTGTTATGCATTCCTCGTCTACGATTCAAATGAACGTAAATGCGACACTTCCTTGCAAGGAAATAGCGTTTGGAGATGTCTACGTATCGTAACAATAGAGTTCATATGATTCTTAAAACGCGATATCGCATCTCAAATCTATGTTTCAAGATAAGATATAATATTCATTGCGAAGTGTTATGCATTCCTCGTCTACGATTGAAATGAAAGTAAATGCGACACTTCGTTGCAAGGACATAGCGATTGCAGGTGTCTACGTATCGTAGCAATAGAGTTCTAATGCCTCTTAAAACGCGATATCGCATCTCATTTCTATGTTTCATGGTAAGATATAATATGATTTGCGGAGTGTTATGTGTTCCTCGTCTACACTTCAAATGAATGCAAACGCGACACTTCCTCGCTACGAAATAGCGTTTGCAGATGTCTACGTATCGTAGCACTAGAGTTCTCATGCTTCTTAAAACGCGATATCGCATCCCATTTTTATGTTTCATGGTAAGATATAATATGATTTGCGAAGTGTTATGTATTCCTCGTCTACACAACAAATGAATGTAAATGCGACACTTCCTTGCAAGGAAATAGCGTTTGCAGATGTCTACGTATCGTAGCAATGGATTTCTGATGCTTCTTAAAACGCGATATCGCATCTCATTTCTATGTTTCATGGTAAGATATAATATGACTTGCGAAGTGTCATGTATTCCTCGTCCACGCTTCAAATGAATGTAAATGCGACACTTCCTTGCAACGAAATAGCGTTTGCAGATGTCTGCGTATCGTAGCAGTAGAATTCTAATGCTTCTTAAAACGCGATATTGCATCTCATATCTATGTTTCATGATAAGATATAATATTCATTGCGAAGTGTTATGCATTCCTCGTCTACGATTCAAATGAATGTAAATGCGACACTTCCTTGCAAGGAAATAGCGTTTGCAGATGTCTACGTATCGAAGCAATAGAGTTCAAATGCTTCATAAAACGAGATATTGCATCTCATATCTATGTTTCATGATAAGATATAATATTCATTGCGATGTGTTATGCATTCCTCGTCTACGATTCAAATGAACGTAAATGCGACACTTCCTTGCAAGGAAATAGCGTTTGCAGATGTTTACGTATCGTAACAATAGAGTTCTTATGATTCTTGAAAAGCGATATCGCATCTCATTTCAATGTTTCATGGTAAGATATAATATGATTTGCGAAGTGCTATGTATTCCTCGTCTACACTTCAAATGAATGTGAGTGCGACACTTCCTTGCAAAGAAATAGCGTTTGCAGATGTCTACGTATCGAAGCAATAGAGTTCAAATGCTTCTTAAAACGCGATATCGAACCTCATTTCTATGTTTCATGGTAAGATATAATATGATTTGCGAAGTATCATGTATTCCTCGTCTACACTTCAAATGAATGTAAATGCGACACTTCCTCGCAAGGAAATAGCGTTTGCAGATGTCTACGTATCGAAGCAATAGAGTTCAAATGCTTCTTAAAACGAGATATTGCATCTCATATCTATGTGTCATTATAAGACATAATATTCATTGCGAAGTGTTATGCATTCCTCGTCTACGATTCAAATGAACGTAAATGCCACACTTCCTTGCAAGGAAATAGCGTTTGCAAATGTCTACGTATCGTAGCGATAGTGTTCTTATGATTCTTAAAACGCGATATCGCATCTCATTTCTACGTTTCATGGTAAGATATAATATGATTTGCGAAGTGTCATGTACTCCTCGTCTACACTTCAAATGAATGTAAATGCGACACTTCCCTGCAAGGAAATAGCGTTTGCAGATGTCTACGTATCGTAGCAATTGAGTTCTTATGATTCTTACAACGCGATATCGGATCTCATTTCTATGTTTCATGGTAAGATATAATATGATTTGCGAAGTGTTATGTATTCCTCGTCTACACTTCAAATGAATGTAAATGCGACACTTCCTTGCAAGGAAATAGCGTTTGCAGATGTCTACGTATCGTAGCAATAGAGTTCATATGATTCTTATAACGCGATATCGCATCTCATTTCTATGTTTCATGATAAGATATAATATTCATTGCGAAATGTTATGCATTCCTCGTCTACGATTCAAATGAAAGTAAATGCGACACTTCCTTGCAAGGAAATAGCGTTTGCAGATGTCTACGTATCGAAGCAATAGAGTTCAAATGCTTCTTAAAACGAGATATTGCATCTCATATCTATGTTTCATGATAAGATATAATATTCATTGCGAAGTGTTATGCATTCCTCGTCTACGATTCAAATGAACGTAAATGCGACACTTCCTTGCAAGGAAATAGCGTTTGCAGATGTCTACGTATCGTAGCAATGGATTTCTGCTGCTTCTTAAAACGCGATATCGGATCTCATATCTATGTTTCAAGATAAGATATAATATTCATTGCGAAGTGTTATGCATTCCTCGTCTACGATTGAAATGAAGGTAAATGCGACACTTCGTTGCAAGGAAATAGCGATTGCAGGTGTCTACGTATCGTAGCAATAGAGTTCTAATGCCTCTTAAAACGCTATATCGCATCTCATTTCTATGTTTCATGGTAAGATATAATATGATTTGCGGAGTGTTATGTGTTCCTCGTCTACACTTCAAATGAATGCAAACGCGACACTTCCTCGCTAGGAAATAGCGTTTGCAGATGTCTACGTATCGTAGCAGTAGAGTTCTCATGCTTCTTAAAACGCGATATCGCATCACATTTCTATGTTTCATGGTAAGATATAATATGATTTGCGAAGTGTTATGCATTCCTCGTCTACACAACAAACGAATGTAAATGCGACACTTCCTTGCAAGGAAATAGCGTTTGCAGATGTCTACGTATCGTAGCAATGGATTTCTGATGCTTCTTAAAACGCGATATCGCATCTCATTTCTATGTTTCATGGTAAGATATAATATGACTTGCGAAGTGTCATGTATTCCTCGTCCACGCTTCAAATGAATGTAAATGCGACACTTCCTTGCAACGAAATAGCGTTTGCAGATGTCTGCGTATCGTAGCAGTAGAATTCTAATGCTTCTTAAAACGCGATATTGCATCTCATATCTATGTTTCATGATAAGATATAATATTCATTGCGAAGTGTTATGCATTCCTCGTCTACGATTCAAATGAACGTAAATGCGACACTTCCTTGCAAGGAAATAGCGTTTGCAGATGTCTACGTATCGTAGCGATAGTGTTCTTATGATTCTTAAAACGCGATATCGCATCTCATTTCTACGTTTCATGGTAAGATATAATATGATTTGCGAAGTGTCATGTACTCCTCGTCTACACTTCAAATGAATGTAAATGCGACACTTCCCTGCAAGGAAATAGCGTTTGCAGATGTCTACGTATCGTAGCAATTGAGTTCTTATGATTCTTACAACGCGATATCGGATCTCATTTCTATGTTTCATGGTAAGATATAATATGATTTGCGAAGTGTTATGTATTCCTCGTCTACACTTCAAATGAATGTGAGTGCGACACTTCCTTGCAAGGAAATAGCGTTTGCAGATGTCTACGTATCGTAGCAATGGATTTCTGATGCTTCTTAAAACGCGATATCGCATCTCATTTCTATGTTTCATGGTAAGATATAATATGATTTGCGAAGTGTCATGTATTCCTCGTCCACGCTTCAAATGAATGTAAATGCGACACTTCCTTGCAACGAAATAGCGTTTGCAGATGTCTGCGTATAGTAGCAGTAGAATTCTAATGCTTCTTAAAACGCGATATTGCATCTCATATCTATGTTTCATGATAAGATATAATATTCATTGCGAAGTGTTATGCATTCCTCGTCTACGATTCAAATGAATGTAAATGCGACACTTCCTTGCAAGGAAATAGCGTTTGCAGATGTCTACGTATCGAAGCAATAGAGTTCAAATGCTTCATAAAACGAGATATTGCATCTCATATCTATGTTTCATGATAAGATATAATATTCATTGCGAAGTGTTATGCATTCCTCGTCTACGATTCAAATGAACGTAAATGCGACACTTCCTTGCAAGGAAATAGCGTTTGCAGATGTCTACGTATCGTAACAATAGAGTTCTTATGATTCTTAAAAAGCGATATCGCATCTCATTTCAATGTTTCATGGTAAGATATAATATGATTTGCGAAGTGTTATGTATTCCTCGTCTACACTTCAAATGAATGTAAATGCGACACTTCCTTGCAAGGAAATAGCGTTTGCAGATGTCTACGTATCGTAGCAATAGAGTTCATATGATTCTTATAACGCGATATCGCATCTCATTTCTATGTTTCATGATAAGATATAATATTCATTGCGAAATGTTATGCATTCCTCGTCTACGATTCAAATGAAAGTAAATGCGACGCTTCCTTGCAAGGAAATAGCGTTTGCAGATGTCTACGTATCGAAGCAATAGAGTTCAAATGCTTCTTAAAACGAGATATTGCATCTCATATCTATGTTTCATGATAAGATATAATATTCATTGCGAAGTGTTATGCATTCCTCGTCTACGATTCAAATGAACGTAAATGCGACACTTCCTTGCAAGGAAATAGCGTTTGCAGATGTCTACGTATCGTAACAATAGAGTTCATATGATTCTTAAAACGCGATATCGCATCTCATATCTATGTTTCAAGATAAGATATAATATTCATTGCGAAGTGTTATGCATTCCTCGTCTACGATTGAAATGAAAGTAAATGCGACACTTCGTTGCAAGGAAGTAGCGATTGCAGGTGTCTACGTATCGTAGCAATAGAGTTCTAATGCCTCTTAAAACGCTATATCGCATCTCATTTCTATGTTTCATGGTAAGATATAATATGATTTGCGGAGTGTTATGTGTTCCTCGTCTACACTTCAAATGAATGCAAACGCGACACTTCCTCGCTAGGAAATAGCGTTTGCAGATGTCTACGTATCGTAGCAGTAGAGTTCTCATGCTTCTTAAAACGCGATATCGCATCCCATTTCTATGTTTCATGGTAAGATATAATATGATTTGCGAAGTGTTATGTATTCCTCGTCTACACAACAAACGAATGTAAATGCGACACTTCCTTGCAAGGAAATAGCGTTTGCAGATGTCTACGTATCGTAGCAATGGATTTCTGATGCTTCTTAAAACGCGATATCGTATCTCATTTCTATGTTTCATGGTAAGATATAATATGATTTGCGAAGTGTCATGTATTCCTCGTCCACGCTTCAAATGAATGTAAATGCGACACTTCCTTGCAACGAAATAGCGTTTGCAGATGTCTGCGTATCGTAGCAGTAGAATTCTAATGCTTCTTAAAACGCGATATTGCATCTCATATCTATCTTTCATGATAAGATATAATATTCATTGCGAAGTGTTATGCATTCCTTGTCTACGATTCAAATGAATGTAAATGCGACACTTCCTTGCAAGGAAATAGCGTTTGCAGATGTCTACGTATCGTAGCAATGGATTTCTGATGCTTCTTAAAACGCGATATCGCATCTCATTTCTATGTTTCATGGTAAGATATAATATGATTTGCGAAGTGTCATGTATTCCTCGTCCACGCTTCAAATGAATGTAAATGCGACACTTCCCTGCAAGGAAATAGCGTTTGCAGATGTCTACGTATCGTAGCAATAGAGTTCTTATGATTCCTAAAACGCGATATCGGACCTTATTTCTATGTTTCATGGTAGGATATAATATGATTTGCGAAGTGTTATGTATTCCACGTCTACACTTCAAGTGAAAGTAAATGCGACACTTCGTTGCAAGGAAATAGCGTTTGCAGATGTCTACGTATCGAAGCAACAGAGTTCAAATGCTTCTTAAAACGCGATATCGCATCTCATTTCTATGTTTCATGGTAAGATATAATATGATTTGCTATGTGTTATGTATTCCTCGTCTACACTTCAAATGAATGTAAATGCGACACTTCTTTGCAAGGAAATAGCGTTTTCAGATGTCTACGTATCGTAGCAATAGAGTTCTTATGGTTCTTAAAACGCGATATCGCATCTCATTTTTATGTTTCATGGTAAGGCATAATATGATTTGCGAAGTGTTATGTATTCCTCGTCTACACTTCAAATGAATGTAAATGCGACACTTTCTTGCAAGGAAATGGCGTTTGCGGATGTCTACGTATCGTAGCAATGGGTTTCTAATGCTTCTTAAAACGCGATATCGCATCTCATTTCTGTGTTTCATGGTAAGATATAATATGATTTGCGATGTGTCATGTATTCCTCGTCCACACTTCAAATGAATGTGAATGCGACACTTCCTCGCTAGGAAATAGCGTTTGCAGATGTCTACGTATCGTAGCAGTAGAGTTCTAATGCTTCTTAAAACGCGATACCGCATCTCATTTCTATGTTTCATGGTAAGATATAATATGATTTGCGAAGTGTTATGTATTCCTCGTCTACACATCAAATGAATGTAAATGCGACACTTCCTTGCTAGGAAATAGCGTTTGCAGATGTCTACGTATCGTGGCAATGGATTTCTGCTGCTTCTTAAAACGCGATATCGCATCTCACTTCTATGATTCATGGTAAGATATAAAATGATTTGCGAAGTGTCATGTACTCCTCGTCTACACTTCAAATGAATGTAAATGCGACACTTCCCTGCAAGGAAATAGCGTTTGCAGATGTCTACGTATCGTAGCAATAGAGTTCTTATGATTCCTAAAACGCGATATCGGATCTTATTTCTATGTTTCATGGTAGGATATAATATGATTTGCGAAGTGTTATGTATTCCTCGTCTACACTTCAAGTGAAAGTAAATGCGACACTTCGTTGCAAGGAAATAGCGTTTGCAGATGTCTACGTATCGAAGCAACAGAGTTCAAATGCTTCTTAAAACGAGATATTGCACAGCATATATATGTTTCTTGATAAGATATAATATTCATTGCGAAGTGTTATGCATTCCTCGTCTACGATTCAAATGAATGTAAATGCAACAATTCCTTGCAAGGAAATAGCGTTTGCAGATGTCTACGTATCGTAGCAATAGAGTTCCAATGCTTCTTAAAACGCGATATCGCATCTCATTTGTATGTTTCATGGTAAGATATAATATGATTTGCGAAGTGTTATGTATTCCTCGTCTACGATTCAAATGAATGTAAATGCGACACTTCCTTGCAAGGAGATAGCGTTTGCAGATGTCTACGTATCGTAGCAATAGAGTTCTTATGATTCTTAAAACGCGATATCGCATCTCATTTCTATGTTTCATGGTAAGATATAATATGATTTGCGAAGTGTTATGTATTCCTCGTCTACGATTCAAATGAATGTAAATGCGACACTTCCTTGCAAGGAAATAGCGTTTGCAGATGTCTACGTATCGTAGCAATAGAGTTCTTATGATTCTTAAAACGCGATATCGCATCTCATTTCTATGTTTCATGGTAAGATATAATATGATTTGCGAAGTGTTATGCATTCCTCGTCTACGATTCAAATGAATGTAAATGCGACACTTCCTTGCAAGGAAATAGCGTTTGCAGATGTCTACGTATCGAAGCAATAGAGTTCAAATGCTTCATAAAACGAGATATTGCATCTCATATCTATGTTTCATGATAAGATATAATATTCATTGCGAAGTGTTATGCATTCCTCGTCTACGATTCAAATGAACGTAAATGCGACACTTCCTTGCAAGGAAATAGCGTTTGCAGATGTCTACGTATCGTAACAATAGAGTTCTTATGATTCTTAAAAAGCGATATCGCATCTCATTTCAATGTTTCATGGTAAGATATAATATGATTTGCGAAGTGTTATGTATTCCTCGTCTACACTTCAAATGAATGTAAATGCGACACTTCCTTGCAAGGAAATAGCGTTTGCAGATGTCTACGTATCGTAGCAATAGAGTTCATATGATTCTTATAACGCGATATCGCATCTCATTTCTATGTTTCATGATAAGATATAATATTCATTGCGAAATGTTATGCATTCCTCGTCTACGATTCAAATGAAAGTAAATGCGACGCTTCCTTGCAAGGAAATAGCGTTTGCAGATGTCTACGTATCGAAGCAATAGAGTTCAAATGCTTCTTAAAACGAGATATTGCATCTCATATCTATGTTTCATGATAAGATATAATATTCATTGCGAAGTGTTATGCATTCCTCGTCTACGATTCAAATGAACGTAAATGCGACACTTCCTTGCAAGGAAATAGCGTTTGCAGATGTCTACGTATCGTAACAATAGAGTTCATATGATTCTTAAAACGCGATATCGCATCTCATATCTATGTTTCAAGATAAGATATAATATTCATTGCGAAGTGTTATGCATTCCTCGTCTACGATTGAAATGAAAGTAAATGCGACACTTCGTTGCAAGGAAGTAGCGATTGCAGGTGTCTACGTATCGTAGCAATAGAGTTCTAATGCCTCTTAAAACGCTATATCGCATCTCATTTCTATGTTTCATGGTAAGATATAATATGATTTGCGGAGTGTTATGTGTTCCTCGTCTACACTTCAAATGAATGCAAACGCGACACTTCCTCGCTAGGAAATAGCGTTTGCAGATGTCTACGTATCGTAGCAGTAGAGTTCTCATGCTTCTTAAAACGCGATATCGCATCCCATTTCTATGTTTCATGGTAAGATATAATATGATTTGCGAAGTGTTATGTATTCCTCGTCTACACAACAAACGAATGTAAATGCGACACTTCCTTGCAAGGAAATAGCGTTTGCAGATGTCTACGTATCGTAGCAATGGATTTCTGATGCTTCTTAAAACGCGATATCGTATCTCATTTCTATGTTTCATGGTAAGATATAATATGATTTGCGAAGTGTCATGTATTCCTCGTCCACGCTTCAAATGAATGTAAATGCGACACTTCCTTGCAACGAAATAGCGTTTGCAGATGTCTGCGTATCGTAGCAGTAGAATTCTAATGCTTCTTAAAACGCGATATTGCATCTCATATCTATCTTTCATGATAAGATATAATATTCATTGCGAAGTGTTATGCATTCCTTGTCTACGATTCAAATGAATGTAAATGCGACACTTCCTTGCAAGGAAATAGCGTTTGCAGATGTCTACGTATCGTAGCAATGGATTTCTGATGCTTCTTAAAACGCGATATCGCATCTCATTTCTATGTTTCATGGTAAGATATAATATGATTTGCGAAGTGTCATGTATTCCTCGTCCACGCTTCAAATGAATGTAAATGCGACACTTCCCTGCAAGGAAATAGCGTTTGCAGATGTCTACGTATCGTAGCAATAGAGTTCTTATGATTCCTAAAACGCGATATCGGACCTTATTTCTATGTTTCATGGTAGGATATAATATGATTTGCGAAGTGTTATGTATTCCACGTCTACACTTCAAGTGAAAGTAAATGCGACACTTCGTTGCAAGGAAATAGCGTTTGCAGATGTCTACGTATCGAAGCAACAGAGTTCAAATGCTTCTTAAAACGCGATATCGCATCTCATTTCTATGTTTCATGGTAAGATATAATATGATTTGCTATGTGTTATGTATTCCTCGTCTACACTTCAAATGAATGTAAATGCGACACTTCTTTGCAAGGAAATAGCGTTTTCAGATGTCTACGTATCGTAGCAATAGAGTTCTTATGGTTCTTAAAACGCGATATCGCATCTCATTTTTATGTTTCATGGTAAGGCATAATATGATTTGCGAAGTGTTATGTATTCCTCGTCTACACTTCAAATGAATGTAAATGCGACACTTTCTTGCAAGGAAATGGCGTTTGCGGATGTCTACGTATCGTAGCAATGGGTTTCTAATGCTTCTTAAAACGCGATATCGCATCTCATTTCTGTGTTTCATGGTAAGATATAATATGATTTGCGATGTGTCATGTATTCCTCGTCCACACTTCAAATGAATGTGAATGCGACACTTCCTCGCTAGGAAATAGCGTTTGCAGATGTCTACGTATCGTAGCAGTAGAGTTCTAATGCTTCTTAAAACGCGATACCGCATCTCATTTCTATGTTTCATGGTAAGATATAATATGATTTGCGAAGTGTTATGTATTCCTCGTCTACACATCAAATGAATGTAAATGCGACACTTCCTTGCTAGGAAATAGCGTTTGCAGATGTCTACGTATCGTGGCAATGGATTTCTGCTGCTTCTTAAAACGCGATATCGCATCTCACTTCTATGATTCATGGTAAGATATAAAATGATTTGCGAAGTGTCATGTACTCCTCGTCTACACTTCAAATGAATGTAAATGCGACACTTCCCTGCAAGGAAATAGCGTTTGCAGATGTCTACGTATCGTAGCAATAGAGTTCTTATGATTCCTAAAACGCGATATCGGATCTTATTTCTATGTTTCATGGTAGGATATAATATGATTTGCGAAGTGTTATGTATTCCTCGTCTACACTTCAAGTGAAAGTAAATGCGACACTTCGTTGCAAGGAAATAGCGTTTGCAGATGTCTACGTATCGAAGCAACAGAGTTCAAATGCTTCTTAAAACGAGATATTGCACAGCATATATATGTTTCTTGATAAGATATAATATTCATTGCGAAGTGTTATGCATTCCTCGTCTACGATTCAAATGAATGTAAATGCAACAATTCCTTGCAAGGAAATAGCGTTTGCAGATGTCTACGTATCGTAGCAATAGAGTTCCAATGCTTCTTAAAACGCGATATCGCATCTCATTTGTATGTTTCATGGTAAGATATAATATGATTTGCGAAGTGTTATGTATTCCTCGTCTACGATTCAAATGAATGTAAATGCGACACTTCCTTGCAAGGAGATAGCGTTTGCAGATGTCTACGTATCGTAGCAATAGAGTTCTTATGATTCTTAAAACGCGATATCGCATCTCATTTCTATGTTTCATGGTAAGATATAATATGATTTGCGAAGTGTTATGTATTCCTCGTCTACGATTCAAATGAATGTAAATGCGACACTTCCTTGCAAGGAAATAGCGTTTGCAGATGTCTACGTATCGTAGCAATAGAGTTCTTATGATTCTTAAAACGCGATATCGCATCTCATTTCTATGTTTCATGGTAAGATATAATATGATTTGCGAAGTGTTATGTATTCCTCGTCTACGATTCAAATGAATGTAAATGCGACACTTCCTTGCAAGGAAATAGCGTTTGCAGACGTCTACGTATCGTAGCAATAGAGTTCTTATGATTCTTAAAACGCGATATCGCATCTCATTTCTACGTTTCATGGTAAGATATTATATGATATGCGAAGTGTCATGTATTCCCCGTCTACACTTCAAATGAATGTAAATGCGACATATCCTTGCTAGGAAATAGCGTCTGCAGATGTCTACGTATCGTAGCAATAGAGTTCCAATGCTTCTTAAAACGCGATATCGCATCTCATTTCTATGTTTCATGGTAAGATATAATATGATTTGCGAAGTGTTATGTATTCCTCGTCTACGATTCAAATGAATGTAAATGCGACACTTCCTTGCAAGGAAATAGCGTTTGCAGATGTCTACGTATCGTAGCAATAGAGTTCTTATGATTCTTAAAACGCGATATCGCATCTCATTTCTATGTTTCATGGTAAGATATAATATGATTTGCGAAGTGTTATGTATTCCTCGTCTACGATTCAAATGAATGTAAATGCGACACTTCCTTGCAAGGAAATAGCGTTTGCAGATGTCTACGTATCGTAGCAATAGAGTTCTTATGATTCTTAAAACGCGATATCGCATCTCATTTCTATGTTTCATGGTAAGATATAATATGATTTGCGAAGTGTTATGTATTCCTCGTCTACGATTCAAATGAATGTAAATGCGACACTTCCTTGCAAGGAAATAGCGTTTGCAGACGTCTACGTATCGTAGCAATAGAGTTCTTATGATTCTTAAAACGCGATATCGCATCTCATTTCTACGTTTCATGATAAGATATTATATGATATGCGAAGTGTCATGTATTCCCCGTCTACACTTCAAATGAATGTAAATGCGACATATCCTTGCTAGGAAATAGCGTCTGCAGATGTCTAGGTATCGTAGCAATGGAGCTCTAATGCTTCTTAAAACGCGATATCGCATCTCATTTCTATGTTTCATGGTAAGGTATAATATGATTTGCGAAGTGTTATGTTTTCCTCGTCTACACTTCAAATGAATGTAAATGCGACACTTTCTTGCAAGGAAATAGCGTTTGCAGATGTCTACGTATCGTAGCAATGGGTTTCTGATGCTTCTTAAAACGCGATATCGCATCTCATTTCTATGTTTCATTCTAAGATATAATATGATTTCCGATGTGTCATGTATTCCTCGTCCACACTTCAAATGAATGTGAATGCGACACTTCCTCGCTAGGAAATAGCGTTTGCAGATGTCTACGTATCGTAGCAGTAGAGTTCTAATGCTTCTTAAAACGCGATATCGCATCTCATTTCTATGTTTCATGGTAAGATATAATATGATTTGCGAAGTGTTATGTATTCCTCGTCTACACATCAAATGAATGTAAATGCGACACTTCCTTGTGTTACGTCCGGCGAAATAACTTTTCGTTTATCCGGAGGCTTCACGACACTAGCCTATTTGTTCGAAATTCGGTCCGCGGAAACGCGTTACGACCGGGTTCGACTATTTCAGCTAACGCGACACGGACAAAACACTCGCGATTTGCGGATATTAGGAGTTGGAAATGTTACCTTTGCTGATTTCGTTCTCGATACGTTGGTAAAATTCTCGCCGTGGATCGTTGATTGGTATCGACGTAGGTGCTGGCCTGTTGATTGAGGTTGATAATTCAATGAGCTTCCAGCGAAGCGGTAAACGGCGACTCGGATGCGAAGCGGATTCGGTGGAGACTGTAGATATCGCAGCAACCTCGGTTGCGGAAACAGGAGACTCGGCGTTGCTAGAGACTTCGGAATGATACTGCTGAACAGGTGCGGAGACAGGTTGCTGGTACACGGGGATCCGGAATACGTTACCCACGTATCCACGCACAAGTGAGCGAAGGAAATTCTTCCTACCGCGCGTCGTGTTCTTCGCGAACCGGAATCACGCCCCATTCACCCAGAGTTTTCTGTACTAACAGACAATGCTCGGAAGGGTAAGCGGCGGTCCGCTCTATCGCAACTCTGCAAAGCTGAGTTCTATACTCCTTCGAGGTGATGGGAAGCTACCCAGTTGTATGGAAGAGACACGTGGAAGAATTCGTTGTTACTGTTTGTATTAAGCGCGAGAAGTGGTATTTGATTTAGTAGATATAGGAATTAGTAGATATGGTATTAAACTCAAAAACTAGATGTAGTAAAATAAATGGAATATATTCTAAGTTAAAATTATACAAAGTTGAAATTATTCAAAGTTAGAACTAAGGAAATAGAAATACTAGCGCGTAGCCTAGACCCCACATTGAGGCGGCTAATGGCTCGAGTATAAGAAATGGTACTGGAGGATTCGACTCCTCGGACTGGAATCTCGAAGTAGACTGACTTTCTGGAGTCGCGTCTCGGACCTCCTCGGTTCGCGAGGCGCTTCGGTCGCGGGCGCTCGTAGTGGGGAGCGCGTGGTCCAGCGAGTGGGGACTCGCGGCTCGTGGTGGGTCTAGCTGCGCGTGTCGTTGGCGCAGGCGCGTCTTAATATATAATCATATACCTACGGACTTAGAATTACGTGTGTGTTGTGGTGTGTTACAATATGTGTCATGAGTACTTAGATTTAGGATTATAATACATGTACATAGATGTAATATATGAGTTAAAAATAGTGTACAGGGTCTGGCAATGTTGGTTCCCTAAACTGGAACAGTCCCCATTCCGGTGACGGGCTGCGACTTCTTCCCTCTGGACGGAGTCCTCGATGCGAGGGAGGCGGGGATGTTCGTAGGTGCGAGCGAGACAGCGTTGCTTGTTGGTGCGAGCGAGAAAGAGGTGTTCCTACGTGCGTGTGAGCGCGTGCACCTGTGCGCGCGCGAACGCTGCTGGTTGCTGAATCTGCAGGCGTGTACGGCAGGTTGCCTGCGTGCAGGGGTTGATGCTGGAGGCGGCGAGGAGGCTGATGGGTGGCAGGCGCTACGCCTGACGTCACACTTGCAAGGAAATGGCGTTTGCAGATGTCTACGTATCGTAGCAATAGAGTTCTTATGATTCTTAAAACGCGATATCGGATCCCATTTCTATGTTTCATGGTAAGATATAATATGATTTGCGAAGTGTTATGTATTCCTCGTCTACACTTCAAATGAATGTAAATGCGACACTTTCTTGCAAGGAAATAGCGTTTGCAGATGTCTACGTATCGTAGCAATGGATTTCTGCTGCTTCTTAAAACGCGATATCGCATCTCACTTCTATGATTCATGGTAAGATATAATATGATTTGCGAAGTGTCATGTATTCCTCGTCTACACTTCAAATGAATGTAAATGCGACACTTCGCTGCAAGGAAATAGCGTTTGCAGATGTCTACGTATCGTAGCAATGGATTTCTGCTGCATCTTAAAACGCGATATCGCATCTCACTTCTATGATTCATGGTAAGATATAATATGATTTGCGAAGTGTCATGTATTCCTCGTCCACACTTCAAATGAATGTAAATGCGACACTTCCCTGCAAGGAAATAGCGTTTGCAGATGTCTACGTATCGTAGCAATAGAGTACTTATGATTCTTAAAACGCGATATCGGATCTTATTTCTATGTTTCATGGTAAGGTATAATATGTTTTGCGAAGTGTTATGTATTCCTCGTCTACACTTCAAATGAATGTAAATGCGACACTTTCTTGCAAGGAAATAGCGTTTGCAGATGTCCACGTATCGTAGCAATGGATTTCTGATGCTTCTTAAAACGCGATAACGCATCTCATTTCTATGTTTCATGGTAAGATATAATATGATTTGCGAAGTGTCATATATTCCTCGTCCACGCTTCAAATGAATGTAAATGCGACACTTCCTTGCAAGGAAATAGCGTTTGCAGATGTCTACGTATCGTAGCAATAGAGTTCTTATGATCCTTAAAACGCGATATCGGATCTCATTTCTATGTTTCATGGTAAGATATAATATGATTTGCGAAGTGTTATGTATTCCTCGTCTACACTTCAAATGAATGTAAATGCGACACTTCTTTGCAAGGAAATAGCGTTTGCAGATGTCTACGTATCGTAGCAATAGAGTTCTTATGATTCTTAAAACGCGATATCGCTCCTCATTTCTATGTTTCATGGTAAGATATAATATGATTTGCGAAGTGTTATGTATTCCTCGTCTACACTTCAAATGAATGTAAATGTGACACTTCCTTGCAAGGAAATAGCGTTTGCAAATGTCTACCTATCGTAGCAATAGTGTTCTAATGCTTCTTAAAACGCGATATCGCATCTCATTTATATGTTTCATGGTAAGATATAATATGATTTGCGAAGTGTCATGTATTCCTCGTCTACACTTCAAATGAATGTAAATGCGACACTTCCCTGCAAGGAAATAGCGTTTGCAGATGTCTACGTATCGTAGCAATAGAGTTCATATGATTCTTAAAACGCGATAACGGATCTCATGTCTGTGTTTCATGGTAAGATATAATATGATTTGCGAAGTGTTATGTATTCCTCGTCTACACTTCAAATGAATGTAAATGCGACACTTCCTTGCAAGGAAATAGCGTTTGCAGATGTCTACGTATCGAAGCAATAGAGTTCAAATGCTTCTTAAAACGAGATATTGCATCTCATATCTATGTTTCATGGTAAGATATAATATTCATTGCGAAGTGTTATGCATTCCTCGTCTACGATTCAAATGAATGTAAATGCGACACTTCCTTGCAAGGAAATAGCGTTTGCAGATGTCTACGTATCGTAGCAATAGAGTTCCAATGCTTCTTAAATCGCGATATCGCATCTCATTTCTATGTTTCTTGGTAAGGTATAATATGATTTGCGAAATGTTATGTATCCGTCGTCTACACTTCAAATGAATGTAAATGCGACACTTTCTTGCAAGGAAATAGCGTTTGCAGATGTCTACGTACCGTAGCAATGGATTTCTGCTGCTCCTTAAAACGCGATATCGCATCTCATTTCTATGTTTCATGGTAAGGTATAATATGATTTGCGAAGTGTTATGTATTCCTCGTCTACACTTCAAATGAATGTAAATGCGACACTTCCTTGCAAGGGAATAGCGTTTGCAGATGTCTAGCTATCGTAGCAATAGAGTTCTAATGCTTCTTAAATCGCGATATCGCATCTCATTTCTATGTTTCATGGTAAGATATAATATGATTTGCGAAGTGTTATGTATTCCTCGTCTACACTTCAAATGAATGTAAATGCGACACTTCCTTGCAAGGAAATAGCGCTTGCAAATGTCTACCTATCGTAGCAATAGTGTTCTAATGCTTCTTAAAACGCGATATCGCATCTCATTTATATGTTTCATGGTAAGATATAATATGATTTGCGAAGTGGCATGTATTCCTCGTCTACACTTCAAATGAATGTAAATGCGACACTTCCCTGCAAGGAAATAGCGTTTGCAGATGTCTACGTATCGTAGCAATAGAGTTCATATGATTCTTAAAACGCGATAACGGATCTCATGTCTGTGTTTCATGGTAAGATATAATATGATTTGCGAAGTGTTATGTATTCCTCGTCTACACTTCAAATGAATGTAAATGCGACACTTCCTTGCAAGGAAATAGCGTTTGCAGATGTCTACGTATCGAAGCAATAGAGTTCAAATGCTTCTAAAAACGAGATATTGCATCTCATATCTATGTTTCATGGTAAGATATAATATTCATTGCGAAGTGTTATGCATTCCTCGTCTACGATTCAAATGAATGTAAATGCGACACTTCCTTGCAAGGAAATAGCGTTTGCAGATGTCTACGTATCGTAGCAATAGAGTTCCAATGCTTCTTAAAACGCGATATCGCATCTCATTTCTATGTTTCTTGGTAAGGTATAATATGATTTGCGAAATGTTATGTATCCGTCGTCTACACTTCAAATGAATGTAAATGCGACACTTTCTTGCAAGGAAATAGCGTTTGCAGATGTCTACGTACCGTAGCAATGTATTTCTGCTGCTTCTTAAAACGCGATATCGCATCTCATTTCTATGTTTCATGGTAAGGTATAATATGATTTGCGAAGTGTTATGTATTCCTCGTCTACACTTCAAATGAATGTAAATGCGACACTTTCTTGCAAGGAAATAGCGTATGCAGATGTCTACGTATCGTAGCAATGGATTTCTGCTGCTTCTTAAAACGCGATATCGCATCTCACCTCTATGATTCATGGTGAGCTATAATATGATTTGCGAAGTGTCATGTATTCCTCGTCTACACTTCAAATTAATGTAAATGCGACTCTTCCCTGCAAGGAAATAGCGTTTGCAGATGTCTACGTATCGTAGCAATAGAGCTCTTATGATTCTTAAAACGCGATATCGGATCTTATTTCTATGTTTCATGGTAAGGTATAATATGATTTGCAAAGTGTTATGTATTCCTCGTCTACACTTCAAATGAATGTAAATGCGACACTTTCTTGCAAGGAAATAGCGTTTGCAGATGTCTACGTATCGTAGCAATGGATTTCTGATGCTTCTTAAAACGCGATATCGCATCTCACTTCTATGATTCATGGTAAGATATAATATGATTTGCGAAGTGTCATGTATTCCTCGTCTACACTTCAAATGAATGTAAATGCGACACTTCCCTGCATGGAAATAGCGTTTGCAGATGTCTACGTATCGTAGCAATAGAGTTCTTATGATTCTTAAAACGCGATATCGCCTCTCATTCCTATGTTTCATGGTAAGATATAATATGATTTGCGGAGTGTCATGTATTCCTCGTCTACACATCAAATGAATGTAAATGCGACACTTCCTTGCAAGAAAATAGCGTTTGCAAATGTCTACGTATCGTAGCAATAGTGTTCTAATGCTTCTTAAATCGCGATATCGCATCTCATTTCTATGTCTCATGGTAAGATATAATATGATTTGCGAAGTGTTATGTATTCCTCGTCTACACTTCAAATGAATGTAAATGCGACACTCCCTTGCAAGGAAATAGCGTTTGCAGATGTCTACGTATCGTAGCAATAGATTTCTAATGCTTCTTAGAACGAGATATTGCATCTCATATCTATGTTTCATGATAAGATATAATAATCGTTGCGAAGTGTTATATATTCCTCGTCAACACTTCAAATGTAATTGCGACACTTCCTTCCAAGGAAATAGCGTTTGCAGATATCTACGTATCGTAGCAATAGAGTTCTAATGCTTCTTAAAACGCGATATCGCATCTCATTTCTATGTTTCATGGTAAGATATAATATGATTTGCGAAGTGTTATGTATTCCTCGTCTACGATTCAAATGAATGTAAATGCGACACTTCCTTGCAAGGAAATAGCGTTTGCAGATGTCTACGTATCGTAGCAATAGAGTTCTTATGATTCTTAAAACGCGATATCGCATCTCATTTCTATGTTTCATGGTAAGATATAATATGATTTGCGAAGTGTTATGTATTCCTCGTCTACGATTCAAATGAATGTAAATGCGACACTTCCTTGCAAGGAAATAGCGTTTGCAGACGTCTACGTATCGTAGCAATAGAGTTCTTATGATTCTTAAAACGCGATATCGCATCTCATTTCTACGTTTCATGGTAAGATATTATATGATATGCGAAGTGTCATGTATTCCCCGTCTACACTTCAAATGAATGTAAATGCGACATATCCTTGCTAGGAAATAGCGTCTGCAGATGTCTAGGTATCGTAGCAATGGAGCTCTAATGCTTCTTAAAACGCGATATCGCATCTCATTTCTATGTTTCATGGTAAGGTATAATATGATTTGCGAAGTGTTATGTTTTCCTCGTCTACACTTCAAATGAATGTAAATGCGACACTTTCTTGCAAGGAAATAGCGTTTGCAGATGTCTACGTATCGTAGCAATGGGTTTCTGATGCTTCTTAAAACGCGATATCGCATCTCATTTCTATGTTTCATTCTAAGATATAATATGATTTCCGATGTGTCATGTATTCCTCGTCCACACTTCAAATGAATGTGAATGCGACACTTCCTCGCTAGGAAATAGCGTTTGCAGATGTCTACGTATCGTAGCAGTAGAGTTCTAATGCTTCTTAAAACGCGATATCGCATCTCATTTCTATGTTTCATGGTAAGATATAATATGATTTGCGAAGTGTTATGTATTCCTCGTCTACACATCAAATGAATGTAAATGCGACACTTCCTTGTGTTACGTCCGGCGAAATAACTTTTCGTTTATCCGGAGGCTTCACGACACTAGCCTATTTGTTCGAAATTCGGTCCGCGGAAACGCGTTACGACCGGGTTCGACTATTTCAGCTAACGCGACACGGACAAAACACTCGCGATTTGCGGATATTAGGAGTTGGAAATGTTACCTTTGCTGATTTCGTTCTCGATACGTTGGTAAAATTCTCGCCGTGGATCGTTGATTGGTATCGACGTAGGTGCTGGCCTGTTGATTGAGGTTGATAATTCAATGAGCTTCCAGCGAAGCGGTAAACGGCGACTCGGATGCGAAGCGGATTCGGTGGAGACTGTAGATATCGCAGCAACCTCGGTTGCGGAAACAGGAGACTCGGCGTTGCTAGAGACTTCGGAATGATACTGCTGAACAGGTGCGGAGACAGGTTGCTGGTACACGGGGATCCGGAATACGTTACCCACGTATCCACGCACAAGTGAGCGAAGGAAATTCTTCCTACCGCGCGTCGTGTTCTTCGCGAACCGGAATCACGCCCCATTCACCCAGAGTTTTCTGTACTAACAGACAATGCTCGGAAGGGTAAGCGGCGGTCCGCTCTATCGCAACTCTGCAAAGCTGAGTTCTATACTCCTTCGAGGTGATGGGAAGCTACCCAGTTGTATGGAAGAGACACGTGGAAGAATTCGTTGTTACTGTTTGTATTAAGCGCGAGAAGTGGTATTTGATTTAGTAGATATAGGAATTAGTAGATATGGTATTAAACTCAAAAACTAGATGTAGTAAAATAAATGGAATATATTCTAAGTTAAAATTATACAAAGTTGAAATTATTCAAAGTTAGAACTAAGGAAATAGAAATACTAGCGCGTAGCCTAGACCCCACATTGAGGCGGCTAATGGCTCGAGTATAAGAAATGGTACTGGAGGATTCGACTCCTCGGACTGGAATCTCGAAGTAGACTGACTTTCTGGAGTCGCGTCTCGGACCTCCTCGGTTCGCGAGGCGCTTCGGTCGCGGGCGCTCGTAGTGGGGAGCGCGTGGTCCAGCGAGTGGGGACTCGCGGCTCGTGGTGGGTCTAGCTGCGCGTGTCGTTGGCGCAGGCGCGTCTTAATATATAATCATATACCTACGGACTTAGAATTACGTGTGTGTTGTGGTGTGTTACAATATGTGTCATGAGTACTTAGATTTAGGATTATAATACATGTACATAGATGTAATATATGAGTTAAAAATAGTGTACAGGGTCTGGCAATGTTGGTTCCCTAAACTGGAACAGTCCCCATTCCGGTGACGGGCTGCGACTTCTTCCCTCTGGACGGAGTCCTCGATGCGAGGGAGGCGGGGATGTTCGTAGGTGCGAGCGAGACAGCGTTGCTTGTTGGTGCGAGCGAGAAAGAGGTGTTCCTACGTGCGTGTGAGCGCGTGCACCTGTGCGCGCGCGAACGCTGCTGGTTGCTGAATCTGCAGGCGTGTACGGCAGGTTGCCTGCGTGCAGGGGTTGATGCTGGAGGCGGCGAGGAGGCTGATGGGTGGCAGGCGCTACGCCTGACGTCACACTTGCAAGGAAATGGCGTTTGCAGATGTCTACGTATCGTAGCAATAGAGTTCTTATGATTCTTAAAACGCGATATCGGATCCCATTTCTATGTTTCATGGTAAGATATAATATGATTTGCGAAGTGTTATGTATTCCTCGTCTACACTTCAAATGAATGTAAATGCGACACTTTCTTGCAAGGAAATAGCGTTTGCAGATGTCTACGTATCGTAGCAATGGATTTCTGCTGCTTCTTAAAACGCGATATCGCATCTCACTTCTATGATTCATGGTAAGATATAATATGATTTGCGAAGTGTCATGTATTCCTCGTCTACACTTCAAATGAATGTAAATGCGACACTTCGCTGCAAGGAAATAGCGTTTGCAGATGTCTACGTATCGTAGCAATAGAGTTCTTATGATTCTTAAAACGCGATATCGGATCTTATTTCTATGTTTCATGGTAAGGTATAATATGAATTGCGAAGTGTTATGTATTCCTCGTCTACACTTCAAATGAATGTAAATGCGACACTTTCTTGCAAGGAAATAGCGTTTGCAGATGTCTACGTATCGTAGCAATGGATTTCTGATGCTTCTTAAAACGCGATAACGCATCTCATTTCTATGTTTCATGGTAAGATATAATATGATTTGCGAAGTGTCATGTATTCCTCGTCTACACTTCAAATGAATGTAAATGCGACACTTTCTTGCAAGGAAATAGCGTTTGCAGATGTCTACGTATCGTAGCAATGGATTTCTGCTGCATCTTAAAACGCGATATCGCATCTCACTTCTATGATTCATGGTAAGATATAATATGATTTGCGAAGTGTCATGTATTCCTCGTCCACACTTCAAATGAATGTAAATGCGACACTTCCCTGCAAGGAAATAGCGTTTGCAGATGTCTACGTATCGTAGCAATAGAGTACTTATGATTCTTAAAACGCGATATCGGATCTTATTTCTATGTTTCATGGTAAGGTATAATATGTTTTGCGAAGTGTTATGTATTCCTCGTCTACACTTCAAATGAATGTAAATGCGACACTTTCTTGCAAGGAAATAGCGTTTGCAGATGTCCACGTATCGTAGCAATGGATTTCTGATGCTTCTTAAAACGCGATAACGCATCTCATTTCTATGTTTCATGGTAAGATATAATATGATTTGCGAAGTGTCATATATTCCTCGTCCACGCTTCAAATGAATGTAAATGCGACACTTCCTTGCAAGGAAATAGCGTTTGCAGATGTCTACGTATCGTAGCAATAGAGTTCTTATGATCCTTAAAACGCGATATCGGATCTCATTTCTATGTTTCATGGTAAGATATAATATGATTTGCGAAGTGTTATGTATTCCTCGTCTACACTTCAAATGAATGTAAATGCGACACTTCTTTGCAAGGAAATAGCGTTTGCAAATGTCTACCTATCGTAGCAATAGTGTTCTAATGCTTCTTAAAACGCGATATCGCATCTCATTTATATGTTTCATGGTAAGATATAATATGATTTGCGAAGTGTCATGTATTCCTCGTCTACACTTCAAATGAATGTAAATGCGACACTTCCCTGCAAGGAAATAGCGTTTGCAGATGTCTACGTATCGTAGCAATAGAGTTCATATGATTCTTAAAACGCGATAACGGATCTCATGTCTGTGTTTCATGGTAAGATATAATATGATTTGCGAAGTGTTATGTATTCCTCGTCTACACTTCAAATGAATGTAAATGCGACACTTCCTTGCAAGGAAATAGCGTTTGCAGATGTCTACGTATCGAAGCAATAGAGTTCAAATGCTTCTTAAAACGAGATATTGCATCTCATATCTATGTTTCATGGTAAGATATAATATTCATTGCGAAGTGTTATGCATTCCTCGTCTACGATTCAAATGAATGTAAATGCGACACTTCCTTGCAAGGAAATAGCGTTTGCAGATGTCTACGTATCGTAGCAATAGAGTTCCAATGCTTCTTAAATCGCGATATCGCATCTCATTTCTATGTTTCTTGGTAAGGTATAATATGATTTGCGAAATGTTATGTATCCGTCGTCTACACTTCAAATGAATGTAAATGCGACACTTTCTTGCAAGGAAATAGCGTTTGCAGATGTCTACGTACCGTAGCAATGGATTTCTGCTGCTCCTTAAAACGCGATATCGCATCTCATTTCTATGTTTCATGGTAAGGTATAATATGATTTGCGAAGTGTTATGTATTCCTCGTCTACACTTCAAATGAATGTAAATGCGACACTTCCTTGCAAGGGAATAGCGTTTGCAGATGTCTAGCTATCGTAGCAATAGAGTTCTAATGCTTCTTAAATCGCGATATCGCATCTCATTTCTATGTTTCATGGTAAGATATAATATGATTTGCGAAGTGTTATGTATTCCTCGTCTACACTTCAAATGAATGTAAATGCGACACTTCCTTGCAAGGAAATAGCGCTTGCAAATGTCTACCTATCGTAGCAATAGTGTTCTAATGCTTCTTAAAACGCGATATCGCATCTCATTTATATGTTTCATGGTAAGATATAATATGATTTGCGAAGTGGCATGTATTCCTCGTCTACACTTCAAATGAATGTAAATGCGACACTTCCCTGCAAGGAAATAGCGTTTGCAGATGTCTACGTATCGTAGCAATAGAGTTCATATGATTCTTAAAACGCGATAACGGATCTCATGTCTGTGTTTCATGGTAAGATATAATATGATTTGCGAAGTGTTATGTATTCCTCGTCTACACTTCAAATGAATGTAAATGCGACACTTCCTTGCAAGGAAATAGCGTTTGCAGATGTCTACGTATCGAAGCAATAGAGTTCAAATGCTTCTAAAAACGAGATATTGCATCTCATATCTATGTTTCATGGTAAGATATAATATTCATTGCGAAGTGTTATGCATTCCTCGTCTACGATTCAAATGAATGTAAATGCGACACTTCCTTGCAAGGAAATAGCGTTTGCAGATGTCTACGTATCGTAGCAATAGAGTTCCAATGCTTCTTAAAACGCGATATCGCATCTCATTTCTATGTTTCTTGGTAAGGTATAATATGATTTGCGAAATGTTATGTATCCGTCGTCTACACTTCAAATGAATGTAAATGCGACACTTTCTTGCAAGGAAATAGCGTTTGCAGATGTCTACGTACCGTAGCAATGTATTTCTGCTGCTTCTTAAAACGCGATATCGCATCTCATTTCTATGTTTCATGGTAAGGTATAATATGATTTGCGAAGTGTTATGTATTCCTCGTCTACACTTCAAATGAATGTAAATGCGACACTTTCTTGCAAGGAAATAGCGTATGCAGATGTCTACGTATCGTAGCAATGGATTTCTGCTGCTTCTTAAAACGCGATATCGCATCTCACCTCTATGATTCATGGTGAGCTATAATATGATTTGCGAAGTGTCATGTATTCCTCGTCTACACTTCAAATTAATGTAAATGCGACTCTTCCCTGCAAGGAAATAGCGTTTGCAGATGTCTACGTATCGTAGCAATAGAGCTCTTATGATTCTTAAAACGCGATATCGGATCTTATTTCTATGTTTCATGGTAAGGTATAATATGATTTGCAAAGTGTTATGTATTCCTCGTCTACACTTCAAATGAATGTAAATGCGACACTTTCTTGCAAGGAAATAGCGTTTGCAGATGTCTACGTATCGTAGCAATGGATTTCTGATGCTTCTTAAAACGCGATATCGCATCTCACTTCTATGATTCATGGTAAGATATAATATGATTTGCGAAGTGTCATGTATTCCTCGTCTACACTTCAAATGAATGTAAATGCGACACTTCCCTGCATGGAAATAGCGTTTGCAGATGTCTACGTATCGTAGCAATAGAGTTCTTATGATTCTTAAAACGCGATATCGCCTCTCATTCCTATGTTTCATGGTAAGATATAATATGATTTGCGGAGTGTCATGTATTCCTCGTCTACACATCAAATGAATGTAAATGCGACACTTCCTTGCAAGAAAATAGCGTTTGCAAATGTCTACGTATCGTAGCAATAGTGTTCTAATGCTTCTTAAATCGCGATATCGCATCTCATTTCTATGTCTCATGGTAAGATATAATATGATTTGCGAAGTGTTATGTATTCCTCGTCTACACTTCAAATGAATGTAAATGCGACACTCCCTTGCAAGGAAATAGCGTTTGCAGATGTCTACGTATCGTAGCAATAGATTTCTAATGCTTCTTAGAACGAGATATTGCATCTCATATCTATGTTTCATGATAAGATATAATAATCGTTGCGAAGTGTTATATATTCCTCGTCAACACTTCAAATGTAATTGCGACACTTCCTTCCAAGGAAATAGCGTTTGCAGATATCTACGTATCGTAGCAATAGAGTTCTAATGCTTCTTAAAACGCGATATCGCATCTCATTTCTATGTTTCATGGTAAGATATAATATGATTTGCGAAGTGTTATGTATTCCTCGTCTACGATTCAAATGAATGTAAATGCGACACTTCCTTGCAAGGAAATAGCGTTTGCAGATGTCTACGTATCGTAGCAATAGAGTTCTTATGATTCTTAAAACGCGATATCGCATCTCATTTCTATGTTTCATGGTAAGATATAATATGATTTGCGAAGTGTTATGTATTCCTCGTCTACGATTCAAATGAATGTAAATGCGACACTTCCTTGCAAGGAAATAGCGTTTGCAGACGTCTACGTATCGTAGCAATAGAGTTCTTATGATTCTTAAAACGCGATATCGCATCTCATTTCTACGTTTCATGGTAAGATATTATATGATATGCGAAGTGTCATGTATTCCCCGTCTACACTTCAAATGAATGTAAATGCGACATATCCTTGCTAGGAAATAGCGTCTGCAGATGTCTAGGTATCGTAGCAATGGAGCTCTAATGCTTCTTAAAACGCGATATCGCATCTCATTTCTATGTTTCATGGTAAGGTATAATATGATTTGCGAAGTGTTATGTTTTCCTCGTCTACACTTCAAATGAATGTAAATGCGACACTTTCTTGCAAGGAAATAGCGTTTGCAGATGTCTACGTATCGTAGCAATGGGTTTCTGATGCTTCTTAAAACGCGATATCGCATCTCATTTCTATGTTTCATTCTAAGATATAATATGATTTCCGATGTGTCATGTATTCCTCGTCCACACTTCAAATGAATGTGAATGCGACACTTCCTCGCTAGGAAATAGCGTTTGCAGATGTCTACGTATCGTAGCAGTAGAGTTCTAATGCTTCTTAAAACGCGATATCGCATCTCATTTCTATGTTTCATGGTAAGATATAATATGATTTGCGAAGTGTTATGTATTCCTCGTCTACACATCAAATGAATGTAAATGCGACACTTCCTTGTGTTACGTCCGGCGAAATAACTTTTCGTTTATCCGGAGGCTTCACGACACTAGCCTATTTGTTCGAAATTCGGTCCGCGGAAACGCGTTACGACCGGGTTCGACTATTTCAGCTAACGCGACACGGACAAAACACTCGCGATTTGCGGATATTAGGAGTTGGAAATGTTACCTTTGCTGATTTCGTTCTCGATACGTTGGTAAAATTCTCGCCGTGGATCGTTGATTGGTATCGACGTAGGTGCTGGCCTGTTGATTGAGGTTGATAATTCAATGAGCTTCCAGCGAAGCGGTAAACGGCGACTCGGATGCGAAGCGGATTCGGTGGAGACTGTAGATATCGCAGCAACCTCGGTTGCGGAAACAGGAGACTCGGCGTTGCTAGAGACTTCGGAATGATACTGCTGAACAGGTGCGGAGACAGGTTGCTGGTACACGGGGATCCGGAATACGTTACCCACGTATCCACGCACAAGTGAGCGAAGGAAATTCTTCCTACCGCGCGTCGTGTTCTTCGCGAACCGGAATCACGCCCCATTCACCCAGAGTTTTCTGTACTAACAGACAATGCTCGGAAGGGTAAGCGGCGGTCCGCTCTATCGCAACTCTGCAAAGCTGAGTTCTATACTCCTTCGAGGTGATGGGAAGCTACCCAGTTGTATGGAAGAGACACGTGGAAGAATTCGTTGTTACTGTTTGTATTAAGCGCGAGAAGTGGTATTTGATTTAGTAGATATAGGAATTAGTAGATATGGTATTAAACTCAAAAACTAGATGTAGTAAAATAAATGGAATATATTCTAAGTTAAAATTATACAAAGTTGAAATTATTCAAAGTTAGAACTAAGGAAATAGAAATACTAGCGCGTAGCCTAGACCCCACATTGAGGCGGCTAATGGCTCGAGTATAAGAAATGGTACTGGAGGATTCGACTCCTCGGACTGGAATCTCGAAGTAGACTGACTTTCTGGAGTCGCGTCTCGGACCTCCTCGGTTCGCGAGGCGCTTCGGTCGCGGGCGCTCGTAGTGGGGAGCGCGTGGTCCAGCGAGTGGGGACTCGCGGCTCGTGGTGGGTCTAGCTGCGCGTGTCGTTGGCGCAGGCGCGTCTTAATATATAATCATATACCTACGGACTTAGAATTACGTGTGTGTTGTGGTGTGTTACAATATGTGTCATGAGTACTTAGATTTAGGATTATAATACATGTACATAGATGTAATATATGAGTTAAAAATAGTGTACAGGGTCTGGCAATGTTGGTTCCCTAAACTGGAACAGTCCCCATTCCGGTGACGGGCTGCGACTTCTTCCCTCTGGACGGAGTCCTCGATGCGAGGGAGGCGGGGATGTTCGTAGGTGCGAGCGAGACAGCGTTGCTTGTTGGTGCGAGCGAGAAAGAGGTGTTCCTACGTGCGTGTGAGCGCGTGCACCTGTGCGCGCGCGAACGCTGCTGGTTGCTGAATCTGCAGGCGTGTACGGCAGGTTGCCTGCGTGCAGGGGTTGATGCTGGAGGCGGCGAGGAGGCTGATGGGTGGCAGGCGCTACGCCTGACGTCACACTTGCAAGGAAATGGCGTTTGCAGATGTCTACGTATCGTAGCAATAGAGTTCTTATGATTCTTAAAACGCGATATCGGATCCCATTTCTATGTTTCATGGTAAGATATAATATGATTTGCGAAGTGTTATGTATTCCTCGTCTACACTTCAAATGAATGTAAATGCGACACTTTCTTGCAAGGAAATAGCGTTTGCAGATGTCTACGTATCGTAGCAATGGATTTCTGCTGCTTCTTAAAACGCGATATCGCATCTCACTTCTATGATTCATGGTAAGATATAATATGATTTGCGAAGTGTCATGTATTCCTCGTCTACACTTCAAATGAATGTAAATGCGACACTTCGCTGCAAGGAAATAGCGTTTGCAGATGTCTACGTATCGTAGCAATAGAGTTCTTATGATTCTTAAAACGCGATATCGGATCTTATTTCTATGTTTCATGGTAAGGTATAATATGAATTGCGAAGTGTTATGTATTCCTCGTCTACACTTCAAATGAATGTAAATGCGACACTTTCTTGCAAGGAAATAGCGTTTGCAGATGTCTACGTATCGTAGCAATGGATTTCTGATGCTTCTTAAAACGCGATAACGCATCTCATTTCTATGTTTCATGGTAAGATATAATATGATTTGCGAAGTGTCATGTATTCCTCGTCTACACTTCAAATGAATGTAAATGCGACACTTTCTTGCAAGGAAATAGCGTTTGCAGATGTCTACGTATCGTAGCAATGGATTTCTGCTGCATCTTAAAACGCGATATCGCATCTCACTTCTATGATTCATGGTAAGATATAATATGATTTGCGAAGTGTCATGTATTCCTCGTCCACACTTCAAATGAATGTAAATGCGACACTTCCCTGCAAGGAAATAGCGTTTGCAGATGTCTACGTATCGTAGCAATAGAGTACTTATGATTCTTAAAACGCGATATCGGATCTTATTTCTATGTTTCATGGTAAGGTATAATATGTTTTGCGAAGTGTTATGTATTCCTCGTCTACACTTCAAATGAATGTAAATGCGACACTTTCTTGCAAGGAAATAGCGTTTGCAGATGTCCACGTATCGTAGCAATGGATTTCTGATGCTTCTTAAAACGCGATAACGCATCTCATTTCTATGTTTCATGGTAAGATATAATATGATTTGCGAAGTGTCATATATTCCTCGTCCACGCTTCAAATGAATGTAAATGCGACACTTCCTTGCAAGGAAATAGCGTTTGCAGATGTCTACGTATCGTAGCAATAGAGTTCTTATGATCCTTAAAACGCGATATCGGATCTCATTTCTATGTTTCATGGTAAGATATAATATGATTTGCGAAGTGTTATGTATTCCTCGTCTACACTTCAAATGAATGTAAATGCGACACTTCTTTGCAAGGAAATAGCGTTTGCAAATGTCTACCTATCGTAGCAATAGTGTTCTAATGCTTCTTAAAACGCGATATCGCATCTCATTTATATGTTTCATGGTAAGATATAATATGATTTGCGAAGTGTCATGTATTCCTCGTCTACACTTCAAATGAATGTAAATGCGACACTTCCCTGCAAGGAAATAGCGTTTGCAGATGTCTACGTATCGTAGCAATAGAGTTCATATGATTCTTAAAACGCGATAACGGATCTCATGTCTGTGTTTCATGGTAAGATATAATATGATTTGCGAAGTGTTATGTATTCCTCGTCTACACTTCAAATGAATGTAAATGCGACACTTCCTTGCAAGGAAATAGCGTTTGCAGATGTCTACGTATCGAAGCAATAGAGTTCAAATGCTTCTTAAAACGAGATATTGCATCTCATATCTATGTTTCATGGTAAGATATAATATTCATTGCGAAGTGTTATGCATTCCTCGTCTACGATTCAAATGAATGTAAATGCGACACTTCCTTGCAAGGAAATAGCGTTTGCAGATGTCTACGTATCGTAGCAATAGAGTTCCAATGCTTCTTAAATCGCGATATCGCATCTCATTTCTATGTTTCTTGGTAAGGTATAATATGATTTGCGAAATGTTATGTATCCGTCGTCTACACTTCAAATGAATGTAAATGCGACACTTTCTTGCAAGGAAATAGCGTTTGCAGATGTCTACGTACCGTAGCAATGGATTTCTGCTGCTCCTTAAAACGCGATATCGCATCTCATTTCTATGTTTCATGGTAAGGTATAATATGATTTGCGAAGTGTTATGTATTCCTCGTCTACACTTCAAATGAATGTAAATGCGACACTTCCTTGCAAGGGAATAGCGTTTGCAGATGTCTAGCTATCGTAGCAATAGAGTTCTAATGCTTCTTAAATCGCGATATCGCATCTCATTTCTATGTTTCATGGTAAGATATAATATGATTTGCGAAGTGTTATGTATTCCTCGTCTACACTTCAAATGAATGTAAATGCGACACTTCCTTGCAAGGAAATAGCGCTTGCAAATGTCTACCTATCGTAGCAATAGTGTTCTAATGCTTCTTAAAACGCGATATCGCATCTCATTTATATGTTTCATGGTAAGATATAATATGATTTGCGAAGTGGCATGTATTCCTCGTCTACACTTCAAATGAATGTAAATGCGACACTTCCCTGCAAGGAAATAGCGTTTGCAGATGTCTACGTATCGTAGCAATAGAGTTCATATGATTCTTAAAACGCGATAACGGATCTCATGTCTGTGTTTCATGGTAAGATATAATATGATTTGCGAAGTGTTATGTATTCCTCGTCTACACTTCAAATGAATGTAAATGCGACACTTCCTTGCAAGGAAATAGCGTTTGCAGATGTCTACGTATCGAAGCAATAGAGTTCAAATGCTTCTAAAAACGAGATATTGCATCTCATATCTATGTTTCATGGTAAGATATAATATTCATTGCGAAGTGTTATGCATTCCTCGTCTACGATTCAAATGAATGTAAATGCGACACTTCCTTGCAAGGAAATAGCGTTTGCAGATGTCTACGTATCGTAGCAATAGAGTTCCAATGCTTCTTAAAACGCGATATCGCATCTCATTTCTATGTTTCTTGGTAAGGTATAATATGATTTGCGAAATGTTATGTATCCGTCGTCTACACTTCAAATGAATGTAAATGCGACACTTTCTTGCAAGGAAATAGCGTTTGCAGATGTCTACGTACCGTAGCAATGTATTTCTGCTGCTTCTTAAAACGCGATATCGCATCTCATTTCTATGTTTCATGGTAAGGTATAATATGATTTGCGAAGTGTTATGTATTCCTCGTCTACACTTCAAATGAATGTAAATGCGACACTTTCTTGCAAGGAAATAGCGTATGCAGATGTCTACGTATCGTAGCAATGGATTTCTGCTGCTTCTTAAAACGCGATATCGCATCTCACCTCTATGATTCATGGTGAGCTATAATATGATTTGCGAAGTGTCATGTATTCCTCGTCTACACTTCAAATTAATGTAAATGCGACTCTTCCCTGCAAGGAAATAGCGTTTGCAGATGTCTACGTATCGTAGCAATAGAGCTCTTATGATTCTTAAAACGCGATATCGGATCTTATTTCTATGTTTCATGGTAAGGTATAATATGATTTGCAAAGTGTTATGTATTCCTCGTCTACACTTCAAATGAATGTAAATGCGACACTTTCTTGCAAGGAAATAGCGTTTGCAGATGTCTACATATCGTAGCAATAGATTTCTTATGATACTTAAAACGCGATATCGCATCTCATTTCTATGTTTCATGGTAAGATATTATATGGTTTGTGAAGTGTCATGTATTCCTCGTCTACACTTCAAATGAATGTAAATGCGACACTTCCTTGCAAGGAAATAGCGTTTGCAAATGTCTACCTATCGTAGCAATAGTGTTCTAATGCTTCTTAAATCGCGATATCGCATCTCATTTCTATGTCTCATGGTAAGATATAATATGATTTGCGAAGTGTTATGTATTCCTCGTCTACACTTCAAATGAATGTAAATGCGACACTCCCTTGCAAGGAAATAGCGTTTGCAGATGTCTACGTATCGTAGCAATAGATTTCTAATGCTTCTTAGAACGAGATATTGCATCTCATATCTATGTTTCATGATAAGATATAATAATCGTTGCGAAATGTTATATATTCCTCGTCAACACTTCAAATGTAATTGCGACACTTCCTTCCAAGGAAATAGCGTTTGCAGATATCTACGTATCGTTGCAATAGATTTCTCATGCTTCTTAAAACACGATATCGCATCTCATTTCTATGTTTCATGGTAAGATATAATATTCATTGCGAAGTGTTATGCATTCCTCGTCTACACTTCAAATGAATGTAAATGCGACACTCCCTTGCAAGGAAATAGCGTTTGCAGATGTCTACGTATCGTAGCAATAGAGTTCAAATGCTTCTTAAAACGAGATATTGCATCTCATATCTATGTTTCATGATAAGATATAATATTCATTGCGAAGTGATATGCATTCCTCGTCTACGATTCAAATGAATGTAAATGCGACACTTCCTTGCAAGGAAATAGCGTTTGCAGATGTCTGCGTATCGTAGCAATATAGTTCTTATGATTCTTAAAACGCGATATCGCATCTCATTTCTATGTTTCATGGTAAGATGTAATATGATTTGCGAAGTGTTATGTATTCCTCGTCTACACTTCAAATGAATGTAACTGCGACACATCCTTGCTAGGAAATAGCGTCTGCAGATGTCTAGGTGTCGTAGCAATAGAGTTCTAATGCTTCTTAAAACGCGATATCGCATCTCATTTCTATGTTTCATGGTAAGATATAATATGATTTGCGAAGTGTTATGTATTCCTCGTCTACACTTCAAATGAATGCAAATGCGACACTTCTTTGCAAGGAAATAGCGTTTGCAGATGTCTACGTATCGTAGCAATAGAGTTCTTATGATTCTTAAAACGCGATATCGCATCACATTTCTATGTTTCATGGTAAGATATAATATGATTTGCGAAGTGTTATGTATTCCTCGTCTACACTTCAAATGAATGTAAATGCGACACTTTCTTGCAAGGAAATAGCGTTTGCAGATGTCTACGTATCGTAGCAATGGATTTCTGCTGCTTCTTAAAACGCGATATCGCATCTCACTTCTATGATTCATGGTAAGATATAATATGATTTGCGAAGTGTCATGTATTCCTCGTCTACACTTCAAATTAATGTAAATGCGACACTTCCCTGCAAGGAAATAGCGTTTGCAGATGTCTACGTATCGTAGCAATAGAGCTCTTATGATTCTTAAAACGCGATATCGGATCTTATTTCTATGTTTCATGGTAAGATATAATATGATTTGCGAAGTGTTATGTATTTCTCGTCTACACTTCAAATGAATGTAAATGCGACACTTCCTTGCAAGGAAATAGCGTTTGCAGATGTCTACGTATCGTAGCAATGGATTTCTGCTGCTTCTTAAAACGCGATATCGCATTTCATTTCTATGTTTCATGGTAAGGTATAATATGATTTGCGAAGTGTTATGTATTCCTCGTCTACACTTCAAATGAATGTAAATGCGACACTTCCTTGCAAGGAAATAGCGTTTGCAGATGTCTACGTATCGTAGCAATGGATTTCTGCTGCTTCTTAAAACGCGATATCGCATCTCACTTCTATGATTCATGGTAAGATATAATATGATTTGCGAAGTGTCATGTATTCCTCGTCTACACTTCAAATTAATGTAAATGCGACACTTCCCTGCAAGGAAATAGCGTTTGCAGATGTCTACGTATCGTAGCAATAGAGCTCTTATGATTCTTAAAACGCGATATCGGATCTTATTTCTATGTTTCATGGTAAGATATAATATGATTTGCGAAGTGTTATGTATTTCTCGTCTACACTTCAAATGAATGTAAATGCGACACTTCCTTGCAAGGAAATAGCGTTTGCAGATGTCTAAGTATCGTAGCAATGGATTTCTGCTGCTTCTTAAAACGCGATATCGCATCTCATTTCTATGTTTCATGGTAAGGTATAATATGATTTGCGAAGTGTTATGTATTCCTCGTCTACACTTCAAATGAATGTAAATGCGACACTTCCTTGCAAGGAAATAGCGTTTGCAGATGTCTACGTATCGTAGCAATGGATTTCTGCTGCTTCTTAAAACGCGATATCGCATCTCATTTCTATGTTTCATGGTAAGGTATAATATGATATGCGAAGTGTTATGTATTCCTCGTCTACACTTCAAATGAATGTAAATGCGACACTACCTTGCTAGGAAATAGCTTCTGCAGATGTCTACGTATCGTAGCAATAGAGTTCATATGATTCCTAAAACGCGATATCGCATCTCATTTCTATATTTCATGGTAAGATATAACATGATTTGCGAAGTGTTATGTAGTCCTCGTCTACACTTCAAATGAATGTAAATGCGATACTTCGTTGCTAGGAAATAGCGTTTGCAGATGTCTACGTATCGAAGCAATAGAGTTCAAATGCTTCTTAAAACGAGATATAGCATCTCTCATCTATGTCTCATGATAAGATATTATATTCTTTGCGAAGTGTTATGCATTCCTCGTCTACGATTCAAATGAATGTAAATGCGACACTACCTTGCAAGGAAATAGCGTTTCCAGATGTCTACGTATCGAAGCAATAGAGTTCAAATGCTTCTTAAAACAAGATATCGCATCTCATTTCTATGTTTCATGGTAAGATATAATATGATTTGCGAAGTGTCATGTATCCCTCGTCTACACTTCAAATGAATGTAAATGCGACACTTCCTCGCTAGGAAATAGCGTCTGCAAATGTCTACCTATCGTAGCAATAGAGTTCTAATGCTTCTTAAAACGCGATATCGCATCTCATTTCTATGTTTCATGGTAAGATATAATATGATTTGCGAAGTGTAATGTATTCCTCGTCTACACTTCAAATGAATGTAAATGCGACACTTCCTTGCAAGGAAATAGCGTTTGCAGATGTCTACGTATCGTAGCAATGGATTTCTGCTGCTTCTTAAAACGCGATATCGCATCTCATTTCTATGTTTCATGGTAAGGTATAATATGATTTGCGAAGTGTTATGTATTCCTCGTCTACACTTCAAATGAATGTAAATGCGACACTTTCTTGCAAGGAAATAGCGTTTGCAGATGTCTACGTATCGTAGCAATGGATTTCTGCTGCTTCTTAAAACGCGATATCGCATCTCACTTCTATGATTCATGGTAAGATATAATATGATTTGCGAAGTGTCATGTATTCCTCGTCTACACTTCAAATTAATGTAAATGCGACACTTCCCTGCAAGGAAATAGCGTTTGCAGATGTCTACGTATCGTAGCAATAGAGCTCTTATGATTCTTAAAACGCGATATCGGATCTTATTTCTATGTTTCATGGTAAGATATAATATGATTTGCGAAGTGTTATGTATTCCTCGTCTACACTTCAAATGAATGTAAATGCGACACTTCCTTGCAAGGAAATAGCGTTTGCAGATGTCTACGTATCGTAGCAATGGATTTCTGCTGCTTCTTAAAACGCAATATCGCATCTCATTTCTATGTTTCATGGTAAGGTATAATATGATTTGCGAAGTGTTATGTATTCCTCGTCTACACTTCAAATGAATGTAAATGCGACACTTCCTTGCAAGGGAATAGCGTTTGCAGATGTCTAGCTATCGTAGCAATAGAGTTCTAATGCTTCTTAAATCGCGATATCGCATCTCATTTCTATGTTTCATGGTAAGATATAATATGATTTGCGAAGTGTTATGTATTCCTCGTCTACACTTCAAATGAATGTAAATGCGACACTTCCTTGCAAGGAAATAGCGCTTGCAAATGTCTACCTATCGTAGCAATAGTGTTCTAATGCTTCTTAAAACGCGATATCGCATCTCATTTATATGTTTCATGGTAAGATATAATATGATTTGCGAAGTGGCATGTATTCCTCGTCTACACTTCAAATGAATGTAAATGCGACACTTCCCTGCAAGGAAATAGCGTTTGCAGATGTCTACGTATCGTAGCAATAGAGTTCATATGATTCTTAAAACGCGATAACGGATCTCATGTCTGTGTTTCATGGTAAGATATAATATGATTTGCGAAGTGTTATGTATTCCTCGTCTACACTTCAAATGAATGTAAATGCGACACTTCCTTGCAAGGAAATAGCGTTTGCAGATGTCTACGTATCGAAGCAATAGAGTTCAAATGCTTCTAAAAACGAGATATTGCATCTCATATCTATGTTTCATGGTAAGATATAATATTCATTGCGAAGTGTTATGCATTCCTCGTCTACGATTCAAATGAATGTAAATGCGACACTTCCTTGCAAGGAAATAGCGTTTGCAGATGTCTACGTATCGTAGCAATAGAGTTCCAATGCTTCTTAAAACGCGATATCGCATCTCATTTCTATGTTTCTTGGTAAGGTATAATATGATTTGCGAAATGTTATGTATCCGTCGTCTACACTTCAAATGAATGTAAATGCGACACTTTCTTGCAAGGAAATAGCGTTTGCAGATGTCTACGTACCGTAGCAATGTATTTCTGCTGCTTCTTAAAACGCGATATCGCATCTCATTTCTATGTTTCATGGTAAGGTATAATATGATTTGCGAAGTGTTATGTATTCCTCGTCTACACTTCAAATGAATGTAAATGCGACACTTTCTTGCAAGGAAATAGCGTATGCAGATGTCTACGTATCGTAGCAATGGATTTCTGCTGCTTCTTAAAACGCGATATCGCATCTCACCTCTATGATTCATGGTGAGCTATAATATGATTTGCGAAGTGTCATGTATTCCTCGTCTACACTTCAAATTAATGTAAATGCGACTCTTCCCTGCAAGGAAATAGCGTTTGCAGATGTCTACGTATCGTAGCAATAGAGCTCTTATGATTCTTAAAACGCGATATCGGATCTTATTTCTATGTTTCATGGTAAGGTATAATATGATTTGCAAAGTGTTATGTATTCCTCGTCTGCACTTCAAATGAATGTAAATGCGACACTTTCTTGCAAGGAAATAGCGTTTGCAGATGTCTACATATCGTAGCAATAGATTTCTTATGATACTTAAAACGCGATATCGCATCTCATTTCTATGTTTCATGGTAAGATATTATATGGTTTGTGAAGTGTCATGTATTCCTCGTCTACACTTCAAATGAATGTAAATGCGACACTTCCTTGCAAGGAAATAGCGTTTGCAAATGTCTACCTATCGTAGCAATAGTGTTCTAATGCTTCTTAAATCGCGATATCGCATCTCATTTCTATGTCTCATGGTAAGATATAATATGATTTGCGAAGTGTTATGTATTCCTCGTCTACACTTCAAATGAATGTAAATGCGACACTCCCTTGCAAGGAAATAGCGTTTGCAGATGTCTACGTATCGTAGCAATAGATTTCTAATGCTTCTTAGAACGAGATATTGCATCTCATATCTATGTTTCATGATAAGATATAATAATCGTTGCGAAATGTTATATATTCCTCGTCAACACTTCAAATGTAATTGCGACACTTCCTTCCAAGGAAATAGCGTTTGCAGATATCTACGTATCGTTGCAATAGATTTCTCATGCTTCTTAAAACACGATATCGCATCTCATTTCTATGTTTCATGGTAAGATATAATATTCATTGCGAAGTGTTATGCATTCCTCGTCTACACTTCAAATGAATGTAAATGCGACACTCCCTTGCAAGGAAATAGCGTTTGCAGATGTCTACGTATCGTAGCAATAGAGTTCAAATGCTTCTTAAAACGAGATATTGCATCTCATATCTATGTTTCATGATAAGATATAATATTCATTGCGAAGTGATATGCATTCCTCGTCTACGATTCAAATGAATGTAAATGCGACACTTCCTTGCAAGGAAATAGCGTTTGCAGATGTCTGCGTATCGTAGCAATATAGTTCTTATGATTCTTAAAACGCGATATCGCATCTCATTTCTATGTTTCATGGTAAGATGTAATATGATTTGCGAAGTGTTATGTATTCCTCGTCTACACTTCAAATGAATGTAACTGCGACACATCCTTGCTAGGAAATAGCGTCTGCAGATGTCTAGGTGTCGTAGCAATAGAGTTCTAATGCTTCTTAAAACGCGATATCGCATCTCATTTCTATGTTTCATGGTAAGATATAATATGATTTGCGAAGTGTTATGTATTCCTCGTCTACACTTCAAATGAATGCAAATGCGACACTTCTTTGCAAGGAAATAGCGTTTGCAGATGTCTACGTATCGTAGCAATAGAGTTCTTATGATTCTTAAAACGCGATATCGCATCACATTTCTATGTTTCATGGTAAGATATAATATGATTTGCGAAGTGTTATGTATTCCTCGTCTACACTTCAAATGAATGTAAATGCGACACTTTCTTGCAAGGAAATAGCGTTTGCAGATGTCTACGTATCGTAGCAATGGATTTCTGCTGCTTCTTAAAACGCGATATCGCATCTCACTTCTATGATTCATGGTAAGATATAATATGATTTGCGAAGTGTCATGTATTCCTCGTCTACACTTCAAATTAATGTAAATGCGACACTTCCCTGCAAGGAAATAGCGTTTGCAGATGTCTACGTATCGTAGCAATAGAGCTCTTATGATTCTTAAAACGCGATATCGGATCTTATTTCTATGTTTCATGGTAAGATATAATATGATTTGCGAAGTGTTATGTATTTCTCGTCTACACTTCAAATGAATGTAAATGCGACACTTCCTTGCAAGGAAATAGCGTTTGCAGATGTCTACGTATCGTAGCAATGGATTTCTGCTGCTTCTTAAAACGCGATATCGCATTTCATTTCTATGTTTCATGGTAAGGTATAATATGATTTGCGAAGTGTTATGTATTCCTCGTCTACACTTCAAATGAATGTAAATGCGACACTTCCTTGCAAGGAAATAGCGTTTGCAGATGTCTACGTATCGTAGCAATGGATTTCTGCTGCTTCTTAAAACGCGATATCGCATCTCACTTCTATGATTCATGGTAAGATATAATATGATTTGCGAAGTGTCATGTATTCCTCGTCTACACTTCAAATTAATGTAAATGCGACACTTCCCTGCAAGGAAATAGCGTTTGCAGATGTCTACGTATCGTAGCAATAGAGCTCTTATGATTCTTAAAACGCGATATCGGATCTTATTTCTATGTTTCATGGTAAGATATAATATGATTTGCGAAGTGTTATGTATTTCTCGTCTACACTTCAAATGAATGTAAATGCGACACTTCCTTGCAAGGAAATAGCGTTTGCAGATGTCTAAGTATCGTAGCAATGGATTTCTGCTGCTTCTTAAAACGCGATATCGCATCTCATTTCTATGTTTCATGGTAAGGTATAATATGATTTGCGAAGTGTTATGTATTCCTCGTCTACACTTCAAATGAATGTAAATGCGACACTTCCTTGCAAGGAAATAGCGTTTGCAGATGTCTACGTATCGTAGCAATGGATTTCTGCTGCTTCTTAAAACGCGATATCGCATCTCATTTCTATGTTTCATGGTAAGGTATAATATGATTTGCGAAGTGTTATGTATTCCTCGTCTACACTTCAAATGAATGTAAATGCGACACTACCTTGCTAGGAAATAGCTTCTGCAGATGTCTACGTATCGTAGCAATAGAGTTCATATGATTCCTAAAACGCGATATCGCATCTCATTTCTATATTTCATGGTAAGATATAACATGATTTGCGAAGTGTTATGTAGTCCTCGTCTACACTTCAAATGAATGTAAATGCGACACTTCGTTGCTAGGAAATAGCGTTTGCAGATGTCTACGTATCGAAGCAATAGAGTTCAAATGCTTCTTAAAACGAGATATAGCATCTCTCATCTATGTCTCATGATAAGATATTATATTCTTTGCGAAGTGTTATGCATTCCTCGTCTACGATTCAAATGAATGTAAATGCGACACTACCTTGCAAGGAAATAGCGTTTCCAGATGTCTACGTATCGAAGCAATAGAGTTCAAATGCTTCTTAAAACAAGATATCGCATCTCATTTCTATGTTTCATGGTAAGATATAATATGATTTGCGAAGTGTCATGTATCCCTCGTCTACACTTCAAATGAATGTAAATGCGACACTTCCTCGCTAGGAAATAGCGTCTGCAAATGTCTACCTATCGTAGCAATAGAGTTCTAATGCTTCTTAAAACGCGATATCGCATCTCATTTCTATGTTTCATGGTAAGATATAATATGATTTGCGAAGTGTAATGTATTCCTCGTCTACACTTCAAATGAATGTAAATGCGACACTTCCTTGCAAGGAAATAGCGTTTGCAGATGTCTACGTATCGTAGCAATGGATTTCTGCTGCTTCTTAAAACGCGATATCGCATCTCATTTCTATGTTTCATGGTAAGGTATAATATGATTTGCGAAGTGTTATGTATTCCTCGTCTACACTTCAAATGAATGTAAATGCGACACTTTCTTGCAAGGAAATAGCGTTTGCAGATGTCTACGTATCGTAGCAATGGATTTCTGCTGCTTCTTAAAACGCGATATCGCATCTCACTTCTATGATTCATGGTAAGATATAATATGATTTGCGAAGTGTCATGTATTCCTCGTCTACACTTCAAATTAATGTAAATGCGACACTTCCCTGCAAGGAAATAGCGTTTGCAGATGTCTACGTATCGTAGCAATAGAGCTCTTATGATTCTTAAAACGCGATATCGGATCTTATTTCTATGTTTCATGGTAAGATATAATATGATTTGCGAAGTGTTATGTATTCCTCGTCTACACTTCAAATGAATGTAAATGCGACACTTCCTTGCAAGGAAATAGCGTTTGCAGATGTCTACGTATCGTAGCAATGGATTTCTGCTGCTTCTTAAAACGCAATATCGCATCTCATTTCTATGTTTCATGGTAAGGTATAATATGATTTGCGAAGTGTTATGTATTCCTCGTCTACACTTCAAATGAATGTAAATGCGACACTTCCTTGCAAGGAAATAGCGTTTGCAGATGTCTACGTATCGTAGCAATGGATTTCTGCTGCTTCTTAAAACGCGATATCGCATCTCATTTCTATGTTTCATGGTAAGGTATAATATGATTTGCGAAGTGTTATGTATTCCTCGTCTACACTTCAAATGAATGTAAATGCGACACTACCTTGCTAGGATATAGCTTCTGCAGATGTCTACGTATCGTAGCAATAGAGTTCATATGATTCCTAAAACGCGATATCGCATCTCATTTCTATATTTCATGGTAAGATATAATATGATTTGCGAAGTGTTATGTAGTCCTCGTCTACACTTCAAATGAATGTAAATGCGACACTTCGTTGCTAGGAAATAGCGTTTGCAGATGTCTACGTATCGAAGCAATAGAGTTCAAATGCTTCTTAAAACGAGATATAGCATCTCTCATCTATGTCTCATGATAAGATATTATATTCTTTGCGAAGTGTTATGCATTCCTCGTCTACGATTCAAATGAATGTAAATGCGACACTACCTTGCAAGGAAATAGCGTTTCCAGATGTCTACGTATCGAAGCAATAGAGTTCAAATGCTTCTTAAAACAAGATATCGCATCTCATTTCTATGTTTCATGGTAAGATATAATATGATTTGCGAAGTGTCATGTATCCCTCGTCTACACTTCAAATGAATGTAAATGCGACACTTCCTCGCTAGGAAATAGCGTCTTCAAATGTCTACCTATCGTAGCAATAGAGTTCTAATGCTTCTTAAAACGCGATATCGCATCTCATTTCTATGTTTCATGGTAAGATATAATATGATTTGCGAAGTGTCATGTATTCCTCGTCTACACTTCAAATGAATGTAAATGCGACACTTCCTTGCAAGGAAATAGCGTCTGCAGATGTCTAGGTATCGTAGCAATAGAGTTCTTATGATTCTTAAAACGCGATATCGCAACTCATTTCCATGTTTCATGGTAAGATATAATATGATTTGCGATGTGTTATGTATTCCTCGTCTACACTGCAAACGAATGTAAATGCGACACTTCCTTGCAAGGAAATAGCGTTTGCAAATTTCTACCTATCGTAGCAATAGTGTTCTAATGCTTCTTAAAACGCGATATCGCATCTCATTTCTATGTTTCATGGTAAGATATAATATGATGTGCGAAGTGTTATGTATTCCTCGTCTACACTTCAAATGAATGTAAATGCGACACTACCTTGCTAGGAAATAGCGTCTGCAGATGTATAGGTATCGTAGCAATAGAGTTCTAATGGCTCTTAAAACGCGATATCGCATCTCATTTCTATGTTTCATGGTAAGATATAATATGATTTGCGAAGTGTTATGTAGTCCTCGTCTACACTTCAAATGAATGTAAATGCGACACTTCGTTGCTAGGAAATAGCGTTTGCAGATGTCTACGTATCGAAGCAATAGAGTTCAAATGCTTCTTAAAACGAGATATTGCATCTCTTATCTATGTCTCATGATAAGATATAATATGATTTGCGAAGTGTCATGTATTCCTCGTCTACACTTCAAATGAATGTAAATGCGACACTTCCTTGCAAGGAAATAGCGTCTGCAGATGTCTAGGTATCGTAGCAATAGAGTTCTTATGATTCTTAAAACGCGATATCGCAACTCATTTCCATGTTTCATGGTAAGATATAATATGATTTGCGATGTGTTATGTATTCCTCGTCTACACTGCAAACGAATGTAAATGCGACACTTCCTTGCAAGGAAATAGCGTTTGCAAATTTCTACCTATCGTAGCAATAGTGTTCTAATGCTTCTTAGAACGCGATATCGCATCTCATTTCTATGTTTCATGGTAAGATATAATATGATGTGCGAAGTGTTATGTATTCCTCGTCTACACTTCAAATGAATGTAAATGCGACACTTCCTTGCAAGGAAATAGCGTTTGCAGATGTCTACGTATCGTAGGGATAGAGTTCTAATGCTTCTTAAAACGAGGTATTGCATCTCATATCTATGTTTCATGATAAGATATAATATTCATTGCTAAGTGTTATGCATTCCTCGTCTACGATTCAAATCAATGTAAATGCGACACTTCCTTGTAAGGAAATTGCGTTTGCAGATGTCTACGTATCGTAGCAATAGAGTTCTTATGATTCTTAAAACGCGATGTCGCATCTCATTTCTATGTTTCATGGTAAGATATAATATGATTTGCGAAGTGTTATGTATTCCTCGCCTACACTTCAAATGAATGTAAATGCGACACTTCCTTACAAGGAAATAGCGATTGCAGATGTCTACGTATCGTAGCAATAGAGTTCATATGATTCCTAAAACGCGATATCGCATCTCATTTCTATATTTCATGGTAAGATATAATATGATTTGCGAAGTGTTATGTATTCCTCGTCTACACTTCAAATGAATGTAAATGCGACACTTCCTTGCAAGGAAATAGCGATTGCAGATGTCTACGTATCGTAGCAATAGAGTTCATATGATTCCTAAAACGCGATATCGCATCTCATTTCTATGTTTCATGGTAAGATATAACATGATTTGCGAAGTATTATGTATTCCTCGTCTACACTTCAAATGAATGTGAATGCGATACTTCCTCGCTAGGAAATAGCGTTTGCAGATGTCTACGTATCGTAGCAATAGCTTTCTAATGCTTCTTAAAACGCGATATCGAATCTCATTTCTATGTTTCATGGTAAGATATAATATGATTTGCGAAGTGTTATGTATTCCTCGTCTACACTTCAATTGAATGTAAATGCGACACTTCCTCGCTAGGAAATAGCGTTTGCAGATGTCTACGTATCGAAGCAATAGAGTTCAAATGCTTCTTAAAACGCGATATCGCAGCTCATTTCTATGTTTCATGGTAAGATATAATATGATTTGCGAAGTGTTATGTATTCCTCGTCTACACTTCAAATGAATGTAAATGCGACACTACCTTGCTAGGAAATAGCGTCTGCAGATGTATAGGTATCGTAGCAATAGAGTTCTAATGGCTCTTAAAACGCGATATCGCATCTCATTTCTATGTTTCATGGTAAGATATAATATGATTTGCGAAGTGTTATGTAGTCCTCGTCTACGTTTCAAATGAATGTAAATGCGACACTTCCTTGCAAGGAAATAGCGTTTGCAGATGTCTACGTATCGTAGCAATAGATTTCTAATGCTTCTTAAAACGCGATATCGCATCTCATTTCTATGTTTCATGGTAAGATATATCATGATTTGCGAAGTGTTATGTAGTCCTCGTCTACACTTCAAATGAATGTAAATGCGACACTTCGTTGCTAGGAAATAGCGTTTGCAGATGTCTACGTATCGAAGCAATAGAGTTCAAATGCTTCTTAAAACGAGATATTGCATCTCTTATCTATGTCTCATGATAAGATATTATATTCTTTGCGAAGTGTTATGCATTCCTCGTCTACGATTCAAATGAATGTAAATGCGACACTACCTTGCAAGGAAATAGCGTTTCCAGATGTCTACGTATCGAAGCAATAGAGTTCAAATGCTTCTTAAAACAAGATATCGCATCTCATTTCTATGTTTCATGATAAGATGTAATATTCATTGCGAAGTGTTATGTAATCCTCGCCTACACTTCAAATCAATGTAAATGCAACACTTCCTTGCTAGGAAATAGCGTTTGCAGATGTCTACGTATCGAAGCAATAGAGTTCAAATGCTTCTTAAAACGAGATATCGCATCCCATTTCTATGTTTCATGGTAAGATGTAATATGATTTGCGAAGTGTCATGTATTCCACGTCTACACTTCAAATGAATGTTAATGCGACACTACCTTGCAAGGAAATAGCGTTTGCAGATGTCTACGTATCGAAGCAATAGAGTTCAAATGCTTCTTAAAACGAGATATTGCATCTCATATCTATGTATCTTGATAAGATATAATATTCATTGCGAAGTGTTATGCATTCCTCGTCTACGATTCAAATGAATGTAAATGCGACACTTCCTTGCAAGGAAATAGCGTTTGCAGATGTCTACGTATCGTAGCAATAGAGTTCTAATGCTTCTTAAAACGCGATATTGCATCTCTTATCTATGTCTCATGATAAGATATTATATTCTTTGCGAAGTGTTATGCATTCCTCGTCTACGATTCAAATGAATGTAAATGCGACACTACCTTGCAAGGAAATAGCGTTTCCAGATGTCTACGTATCGAAGCAATAGAGTTCAAATGCTTCTTAAAACAAGATATCGCATCTCATTTCTATGTTTCATGATAAGATGTAATATTCATTGCGAAGTGTTATGTAATCCTCGCCTACACTTCAAATCAATGTAAATGCGACACTTCCTTGCTAGGAAATAGCGTTTGCAGATGTCTACGTATCGAAGCAATAGAGTTCAAATGCTTCTTAAAACGAGATATCGCATCCCATTTCTATGTTTCATGGTAAGATGTAATATGATTTGCGAAGTGTCATGTATTCCACGTCTACACTTCAAATGAATGTTAATGCGACACTACCTTGCAAGGAAATAGCGTTTGCAGATGTCTACGTATCGAAGCAATAGAGTTCAAATGCTTCTTAAAACGAGATATTGCATCTCATATCTATGTTTCTTGATAAGATATAATATTCATTGCGAAGTGTTATGCATTCCTCGTCTACGATTCAAATGAATGTAAATGCGACACTTCCTTGCAAGGAAATAGCGTTTGCAGATGTCTACGTATCGTAGCAATAGAGTTCTAATGCTTCTTAAAACGCGATATCGCATCTCATTTCTATGTTTCATGGTAAGATATAACATGATTTGCGAAGTGTTATGTATTCCTCGTCTACACTACAAATGAATGTGAATGCGATACTTCCTCGCTAGGAAATAGCGTTTGCAGATGTCTACGTATCGTAGCAATAGCTTTCAAATGCTTCTTAAAATGCGATATCGAATCTCATTTCTATGTTTCATGGTAAGATATAATATGATTTGCGAAGTGTTATGTATTCCTCGTCTACACTTCAAATGAAAGTAAATGCGACACTTCCTTGCTAGGAAATAGCGTTTGCAGATGTCTACGTATCGAAGCAATAGAGTTCAAATGCTTCTTAAATCGAGATATTGCATCTCATATCCATGTTTCATAATAAGATATAATATTCATTGCGAAGTGTTATGCATTCCTCGTCTACGATTCAAATGAATGTAAATGCGACACTTCCTTACAAGGAAATAGCGTTTGCAGATGTCTACGTATCGTAGCAATAGAGTTCTAATGCTTCTTAAAACGCGATATCGCATCTCATTTCAATGTTTCATGGTAAGATATAATATGATTTGCGAAGTGTTATGTATTCCTCGTCTACACTTCAAATGAATGTGAATGCGATACTTCCTCGCTAGGAGATAGCGTTTGCAGATGTCTGCGTATCGTATGTGACGTCAGGCGTGCCGCCTGCCACCCTCTCAACGCACCACAGCAACCACCCTCACGCGCCTGCACCACAGGCAACACCCAGGCGCAACTCGCCGTCTCACTCAGGCCAAGGGCTACGACCATCGACTCGCTCGCACCCGCAGAGGTGCTCGCCGTCTCTCTCACTCCAAGGGACCTACCCTCCGTCTCACTCGCACCCGCAGAGGTGCTCGCCGTCTCTCTCACTCCAAGGGACCTACCCTCCGTCTCACTCGCACCCGCAGAGGTGCTCGCCGTCTCTCTCACTCCAAGGGACCTACCCTCCGTCTCACTCGCACCCGCAGAGGTGTTCGCCACATCTCTCGCTCCAAGGGCAACACACTCTGTCCCACTCGCACCGAGGACCTCGTGCGCCATCTCGCTCGCACCAAGGACCATGTGCGCTGTCTCGCTCCCACTCAAGGAGTCACCCACCGTCTCACTCTTACCTGCAGGGAAACTCGCCCTCTCGCTCACTTCAGGGACGTACCAGGAGAATCAACCTCTACGAGATCCGACGACGGGAACCCTCACCGTACAAAGGACTCTACGATTTCACCATCCCAGATCTGCCATGCCCAAAATACTATTTCTAAGATTATTAATTAACATTATATATATACTCTTACATTCTAAGCTCTGTATTCCTAGCTCATAGAATTTACACGACACAACTTTATAACGACATAAACAACACACATTTTACATTTAAGGCGTAATTTCTAATTTCATTCTTGTACCTCTATATTCATAAGTTGCGCTAATTAAGTAAGCCGCGACGCGCGAAATCGCGACCGCCTCAGCGGCACGCGCACTCCACATACTCCCACCTACGTTCGCACGCGACCGAAGCGCTCCGAGAGTCAGAGAGGTCGCAGACGCATCTTGGGAGACACAGTGAGTCTCCACAGTCAATCAGAGACAGTCAGTCTCCACAGTCAATTAGAGACAGTTAGTCTCTACAGTCAATTAGAGACAGTCATGACGGACAGTCAGACACAGTCAGTCAGTACCGTCAGTACGGTACAGTTCTATCCCGCCTTCGGGCACTTCTAATTCCAAGTCTCTTCCAAGTCGCGCCTTAGGGCCGTCGCGCAGCCTCGAAGAGGTTCCTAGTTCTAAAGTCTTTGTTCTAATTCCTAATTCATAGTTAACCTAGTCTTAATACTTAGAAATAATTGTTCTTGTACTCTTTGATTTAGAATATACTTTATTACTTTTCTACCACATCGAGTTCTAGTTCATTCCATCTCCATTTCTAAATTCAATTTTATTTTAATACAAATTCTTCCAAGTTCGTAACAACTTGAGTGTTTATAAACGAACTCTTCGCGCCGGGAGGAAGAATTTAATCCATTATCTCGTGCGGAATACGTTGGTAAAACGCCAGAATTCTTCGTTCATCGGCGGACGGCGACATTCATCGCAGCTTCCACCGTCACAACGCCGATTCCAGCCAGCCGTACGCCGACTCCTCCCTCGAGAACGACCTTCGACGATCGCCACATCTGAAAGTAGAAGAGGGAAATCAGCGAAAGGTAAGTAAAATCCCTCCTTATACGCGTTCGCGATTGTTTACGGTGCCCGCGTCTTGCCAGAATCGACGGACCCGGTTATACGCGTTTTATACCGGACCGAATTCGCGACTAAAAGGCTTGTGTCATTCAGCCTCCTGGGATACGAATAATTTGTTCGCCAGGACGTGACACGTAGCAATAGCTTTCTAATGCTCCTTAAAACGCGATATCGAATCTCATTTCTATGTTTCATGGTAAGATATAATATGATGTGCGAAGTGTTATGTATTCCTCGTCTACACTTCAAATGAAAGTAAATGCGACACTTCTTTGCAAGGAAATAGCGATTGCAGATGTCTACGTATCGTAGCAATAGAGTTCATATGATTCTTAAAACGCAATATCGCATCTCATTTCTATGTTTCATGGTAAGATATAACATGATTTGCGAAGTGTTATGTATTCCTCGTCTACACTTCAAATGAATGTGAATGCGATACTTCCTCGCTAGGAAATAGCGTTTGCAGATGTCTACGTATCGTAGCAATAGCTTTCTAATGCTTCTTAAAACGCGATATCGAATCTCATTTCTATGTTTCATGGTAAGATTTAATATGATTTGCGAAGTGTTATGTATTCCTCGTCTACACTTAAAATGTATGTAAATGCGGCACTTCCTCGCTAGGAAATAGCGTTTGCAGATGTCTACGTATCGTAGCAATAGAGTTCTTATGATTCTTAAAACGCTATATTGCATCTCATTTCTACGTTTCATGGTAAGATATAATATTCATTGCGAAGTGTTATGCATTCCTCGTCTACACTTCAAATGAATGTGAATGCGACACTTCCTCGCTAGGAAATAGCGTTTGCAGATGTCTACGTATCGTAGCAATAGAGTTCTAATGCTTCTTAAAACGCGATATCGCATCTCATTTCTATGTTTCATGGTCAAATATAATATGATTTGCGAAGTGTTATGTATTCCTCGTCTACACTTCAAATGAATGTAAATGCGACACTTCCTTGCTAGGAAATAGCGTTTGCAGATGTCTACGTATCGAAGCAATAGAGTTCAAATGCTTCTTAAAACGAGATATTGCATCTCATATCTATGTTTCATGATAAGATATAATATTCATTGCGAAGTGTTATGCATTCCTCGTCTACGATTCAAATGAAGGTAAATGCGACACTTCCTTGCAAGGAAATAGCGTTTGCAGATGTCTACGTATCGTAGCAATAGAGTTCTAATGCTTCTTAAAACGAGATATCGCATCTCATTTCTATGTTTCATGGTAAGATATAATATGATTTGCGAAGTGTTATGTATTGCTCGCCTACACCTCAAATGAATGTAAATGCGACACTTCTTTGCTAGGAAATGGCGTTTGCAAATGTCTACCTATCGTAGCATTAGTGTTCTAATGCTTCTTAAAGCACGATATCGCATCTCATTTCTATGTTTCATGGTAAAATATAATATGATTTGCGAAGTATCATGTATTCCTCGTCTACACTTCAAATGAATGTAAATGCGACACTTCCTTGCTAGGAAATAGCGTCTGCAGATGTCTAGGTATCGTAGCAATAGAGTTCTAATGCTTCTTAAAACGCGACATCGCATCTCATTTCAATGTTTCATGGTAAGATATAATATGATTTGCGAAGTGTTATGTATTCCTCGTCTACACTTCAAATGAATGTAAATGCGACACTTCTTTGCTAGGAAATAGCGTTTGCAAATGTCTACCTATCGTAGCAATAGTGTTCTAATGCTTCTTAAAACGCGATATCGCATCTCATTTCTATGTTTCATGGTAAGATATAATATGATTTGCGAAGTATCATGTATTCCTCGTCTACACTTCAAACGAATGTTAATGCGACACTTCCTTGCTAGGAAATAGCGTCTGCAGATGTCTAGGTATCGTAGCAATAGAGTTCTAATGCTACTTAAAACGCGATAACGCATCTCATTTCTATGTTTCATGGTAAGGTATAATATTCATTGCGAAGTGTTATGCATTCCTAGTCTACGATTCAAATGAATGTAAATGCGACACTTCCTTGCAAGGAAATAGCGTTTGCAAATGTCTAAGTATCGTTGCAATAGAGTTCTTATGATTCTTAAAACGCGATATCGCATCTCATTTCTATGTTTCATGGTAAGATATAATATGATTTGCGAAGTGTTATGTATTCCTCGTCTAGACTTCAAATGAAAGTAAATGCGACACTTCCTTGCAAGGAAATAGCGATTGCAGATGTCTACGTATCGTAGCAATAGAGTTCATATGATTCTTAAAACGCGATATCGCATCTCATTTCTATGTTTCATGGTAAGATATAACATGATTTGCGAAGTGTTATGTATTCCTCGTCTACACTTCAAATGAATGTGAATGCGATACTTCCTCGCTAGGAAATAGCGTTTGCAGATGTCTAGGTATCGAAGCAATAGAGTTCTAATGCTTCTTAAAACGCGATATCGCATCTCATTTCTATGTTTCATGGTAAAATATAATATGATTTGCGAAGTGTCACGTATTCCTCGCCTACACTTCAAATGAATGTAAATGCGACACTTCCTTGCTAGGAAAAAGCGTTTGCAGATGTCTACGTATCGTAGCAATAGAGTTCAAATGCTTCTTAAAACGAGATATTGCATCTCATATCTATGTTTCCTGATAAGATATAATATTCATTGCGAAGTGTTATGCATTCCTTGTCTACGATTCAAATGAATGTAAATGCGACACTTCCTTGCAAGGAAATAGCCATTGCAGATGTCTACGTATCGTGGCAATAGAGTTCATATGATACTTAAAACGCGATATCGCATCTCATTTCTATGTTTCATGGTAAGATATAACATGATTTGCGAAGTGTTATGTATTCCTCGTCTACACTTCAAATGAATGTGAATGCGATACTTCCTCGCTAGGAAATAGCGTTTGCAGATGTCTACGTATCGTAGCAATAGCTTTCTAATGCTTCTTAAAACGCGATATCGAAACTCATTTCTATGTTTCATGGTAAGATATAATATGATTTGCGAAGTGTCATGTATTTCTCGTGTACACTTCAAATGAATGTAAATGCGACACTTCCTTCCAAGGAAATAGCGTTTACAGATGTCTAGCTATCGTAGCAATAGTGTTCTAATGCTTCTTAAAACGCGATATCGCATCTCATTTCTATGTTTCATGGTATGATATAATATTCATTGCGAAGTGTTATGCATTCCTCGTCTACGATTCAAATGAATGTAAATGCGACACTTCCTTGCAAGGAAATAGCGTTTGCAGATGTCTACGTATCGTAGCAATAGAGTTCTTATGATTCTTAAAACGCGATATCGCATCTCATTTCTATGTTTCATGGTAAGATATAATATGATTTGCGAAGTGTTATGTATTCCTCGTCTACACTTCAAATGAAAGTAAATGCGACACTTCCTTGCAAGGAAATAGCGATTGCAGATGTCTACGTATCGTAGCAATAGAGTTCTTATGATTCTTAAAACGCGATATCGCATCTCATTTCTATGTTTCATGGTAAGATATAATATGATTTGCGAAGTGTCATGTATTCCTCGTCTACACTTCAAATGCATGTAAATGCGACACTTCCTTGCAAGGAAATAGCGTTTGCAGATGTCTACGTATCGTAGCAATAGAGTTCTAATGCTTCTTAAAACGCGATATCGCATCTCATTTCTATGTTTCATGGTAAGATATAATATGATTTGCGAAGTGTTATGTATTCCTCGTCTACACATCAACTAAATGTAAATGCGCACTTCCTTGCAAGGAAATAGCGTTTGCAGATGTCAACGTATCGTAGCAATAGAGTTCTTATGATTCTTAAAACGCGATATCGCATCTCATTTCTATGTTTCATGGTAAGATACAATATGATTTGCGAAGTGTTATGTATTCCTCGTCTACACTTCAAATGAATGTAAATGCGACACTTCTTTGCAAGGAAATAGCGTTTGCAGATGTCTACGTATCGTAGCAATAGAGTTCCTATGATTCTTAAAACGCGATATCGCATCTCATTTCTATGTTTCATAGTAAGATATAATATGATTTGCGAAGTGTTATGTATTCCTCGTCTACACTTCAAATGAATGTAAATGCGACACTTCTTTGCTAGGAAATAGCGTTTGCAGATGTCTACGTATCGTAGCAATAGAGTTCCTATGATTCTTAAAACGCGATATCGTATCTCATTTCTATGTTTCATGGTAAGATATAATATGATTTGCGGAGTGTTATGTATTCCTCGTCCACACTTCAAATGAATGTAAATGCGACACTTCCTTGCAAGGAAATAGCGTTTGCAAATGTCTACCTATCGTAGCAGTAGTGTTCTAATGCTTCTTAGAACGCGATGTCGCATCTCATTTCTATGTTTCATGGTAAGATATAATATGATTTGCGAAGTGTTATGTATTCCTCGTCTACACTTCAAATGAATGTAAATGCGACACTTCCTTGCAAGGAAATAGCGTTTGTAGATGTCTACGTATCGAAGCAATAGAGTTCAAATGCTTCTTAAAACGAGATATTGCATCTCATATCTATGTTTCATGATAAGATATAATATTCATTGCGAAGTGTTATGCATTCCTCGCCTACGATTCAAATGAATGTAAATGCGACACTTCCTTGCTAGGAAATAGCGTTTGCACAAGTCTACGTATCGTAGCAATAGAGTTCTAATGCTTCTTAAAACGCGATATCGCATCTCATTTCTATGTTTCAAGGTAAGATGTAATATTATTTGCGAAGTGTTATGTATTCCTCGCCTATACTTCAAATGAATGTAAATGCGAGACTTCTTTCCTAGGAAATAGCGTTTGCAAATGTCTACCTATCGTAGCAATAGTGTTCTAATGCTTCTTAAAACGCGATATCGCATCTCATTTCTATGTTTCATGGTAAGCTATAATATGATTTGCGAAGTATCATGTATTCCTCGTCTACACTTCAAATGAATGTAAATGCGACACTTCCTTGCTAGGAAATAGCGTCTGCAGATGTCTAGGTATCATAGCAATAGAGTTCTAATACTTCTTAAAACGCGATATCGCATCTCAATTCTATGTTTCATGGTAAGATATAATATGATTTGCGAAGTGTTATGTATTCCTCGTCTACACTTCAAATGAATGTAAATGCGAAACTTCCTTGCCAGGAAATAGCGATTGCAGATGTCTACGTCTCGTAGCAATAGAGTTCTAATACTTCTTAAAACGCGATATCGCATCTCATTTCTATGTTTCATGGTAAGATGTAATATTATTTGCGAAGTGTTATGTATTCCTCGCCTATAATTCAAATGAATGTAAATGCCAGACTTCTTTGCTAGGAAATAGCGTCTGCAGATGTCTACGTCTCGTAGCAATAGAGCTCATATGATTCTTAAAACCCGATATCGCATCTCATTTCTATGTTTCATTGTAAGATATAACATGATTTGCGAAGTGTTATGTATTCCTTGTCTACGATTAAAATGAATGTTAATGCGACACTTCCTTGCAAGGAGATAGCGTTTGCAGATGTCTACGTATCGTAGCAATAGAGTTCAAATGCTTCTTAAAACGCGATATCGCATCTCATTTCTATGTTTCATGGTAAGATATAATATGATTTGCGAAGTGTTATGTATTCCTCGTCTACACATCAACTAAATATAAATGCGCACTTCCTTGCAAGGAAATAGCGTTTGCAGATGTCTACGTATCGTAGCAATAGAGTTCTTATGATTCTTAAAACGCGATATCGCATCTCATTTTTATGTTTCATGGTAAGATGTAATATGATTTGCGAAGTGTTATGTATTCCTCGTCTACACTTCAAATGAATGTAAATGCGACACTTCTTTGCAAGGAAATAGCGTTTGCAGATGTCTACGTATCGTAGCAATATAGTTCCTATGATTCTTAAAACGCGATATCGCATCTCATTTCTATGTTTCATGGTAAGATATAATATTCATTGCGAAGTGTTATGTATTCCTCGTCTACACTTCAAATGAATGTAAATGCGACACTTCTTTGCAAGGAAATAGCGTTCGCAGATGTCTACGTATCGTAGCAATAGGGTTCCTATGATTCTTAAAACGCGATATCCTATCTCATTTCTATGTTTCATGGTATAATATATAATATGATTTTATTTTATATATAATATATAATATGATTTGCGGAGTGTTATGTATTCCTCGTCTACACTTCAAATGAATGTAAATGCGACACTTCCTTGCAAGGAAATAGCGTTTGCAAATGTCTACCTATCGTAGCAGTAGTGTTCTAATGCTCCTTAGAACGCGATGTCGCATCTCATTTCTATGTTTCATGGTAAGATGTAATATTATTTGCGAAGTGTTATGTATTCCTCGCCTATAATTCAAATGAATGTAAATGCCAGACTTCTTTGCTAGGAAATAGCGTCTGCAGATGTCTACGTCTCGTAGCAATAGAGCTCATATGATTCTTAAAACCCGATATCGCATCTCATTTCTATGTTTCATTGTAAGATATAACATGATTTGCGAAGTGTTATGTATTCCTTGTCTACGATTAAAATGAATGTTAATGCGACACTTCCTTGCAAGGAGATAGCGTTTGCAGATGTCTACGTATCGTAGCAATAGAGTTCAAATGCTTCTTAAAACGCGATATCGCATCTCATTTCTATGTTTCATGGTAAGATATAATATGATTTGCGAAGTGTTATGTATTCCTCGTCTACACATCAACTAAATATAAATGCGCACTTCCTTGCAAGGAAATAGCGTTTGCAGATGTCTACGTATCGTAGCAATAGAGTTCTTATGATTCTTAAAACGCGATATCGCATCTCATTTTTATGTTTCATGGTAAGATGTAATATGATTTGCGAAGTGTTATGTATTCCTCGTCTACACTTCAAATGAATGTAAATGCGACACTTCTTTGCAAGGAAATAGCGTTTGCAGATGTCTACGTATCGTAGCAATATAGTTCCTATGATTCTTAAAACGCGATATCGCATCTCATTTCTATGTTTCATGGTAAGATATAATATTCATTGCGAAGTGTTATGTATTCCTCGTCTACACTTCAAATGAATGTAAATGCGACACTTCTTTGCAAGGAAATAGCGTTCGCAGATGTCTACGTATCGTAGCAATAGGGTTCCTATGATTCTTAAAACGCGATATCCTATCTCATTTCTATGTTTCATGGTATAATATATAATATGATTTTATTTTATATATAATATATAATATGATTTGCGGAGTGTTATGTATTCCTCGTCTACACTTCAAATGAATGTAAATGCGACACTTCCTTGCAAGGAAATAGCGTTTGCAAATGTCTACCTATCGTAGCAGTAGTGTTCTAATGCTCCTTAGAACGCGATGTCGCATCTCATTTCTATGTTTCATGGTAAGATATAATATGATTTGCGAAGTGTTATGTATTCCTCGTCTACACTTCAAATGAATGTAAATGCGACACTTCATTGCAAGGAAATAGCTTTTGCAAATGTCTACCTATCGTAGCAGTAGTGTTCTAATGCTTCTTAGAACGCGATGTCGCATCTCATTTCTATGTTTCATGGTAAGATATAATATGATTTGCGAAGTGTTATGTTTTCCTCGTCTACACTTCAAATGAATGTAAATGCGACACTTCCTTGCAAGGAAATAGCGTTTGCAAATGTCTACGTATCGAAGCAATAGAGTTCAAATGCTTCTTAAAACGAGATATTGCATCTCATATCTATGTTTCATGATAAGATATAATATTCAATGCGAAGTGTTATGCATTCCTCGCCTACGATTCAAATGAATGTAAATGCGACTCTTCCTTGCTAGGAAATAGCGTTTGCAGAAGTCTACGTATCGTAGCAATAGAGTTCTAATGCTTCTTAAAACGCGATATCGCATCTCATTTCTATGTTTCATGGTAAGATGTAATATTATTTGCGAAGTGTTATGTATTCCTCGCCTATACTTCAAATGAATGTAAATGCGAGACTTCTTTGCTAGGAAATAGCGTTTGCAAATGTCTACCTATCGCAGCAATAGTGTTCTAATGCTTCTTAAAACGCGATATCGCATCTCATTTCTATGTTTCATGGTAAGATATAATATGATTTGCGAAGTATCATGTATTCCTCGTCTACACTTAAAATTAATGTAAATGCGACACTTCCTTGCAAGGAAATAGCGTTTGCAAATGTCTACCTATCGTAGCAGTAGTGTTCTAATGCTTCTTAGAACGCGATGTCGCATCTCATTTCTATGTTTCATGGTGAGATATAGTATGATTTGCGAAGTGTGATGTATTCCTCGTCTACACTTCAAATGAATGTAAATGCGACACATCCTTGCTAGGAAATAGCGTTTGCAGAAGTCTACGTATCGTAGAAATAGAGTTCATATGATTCTTAAAACGCGATATCGCATCTCAATTCTATGTTTCATGGTAAGATATAACATGATTTGCGAAGTGTTATGTATTCCTTGTCTACACTTCAAATGAATGTGAATGCGATACTTCCTCGCTAGGAAATAGCGTTTGCAGATGTCTACGTATCGTAGCAATAGAGTTCTAATGCTTCTTAAAACGCGATATCGCATCTCATTTCTATGTTTCATGGTAAGATATAACATGATTTGCGAAGTATTGTGTATTCCTCGTCTACATTTCAAATGAATGTGAATGCGATACTTCCTCGCTAGGAAATAGCGTTTGCAGATGTCTACGTATCGAAGCAATAGAGTTCAAATGCTTCCTAAAACGAGATATTGCATCTCATATCTATGTTTCATGATAAGATATAATATTCATTGCGAAGTGTTATGCATTCCTCGTCTACGATTCAAATGGATGTAAATGCGACACTTCCTTGCTAGGAAATAGCGTTTGCAGATGTCTACGTATCGAAGCAATAGAGTTCAAATGCTTCTTAAAACAAGATATCGCATCTCAATTCTATATTTCATGATAAGATGTAATATTCATTGCGAAGTGTTATGCATTCCTCGTCTACGATTCAAATGAATGTAAATGCGAGACTTCTTTGCTAGGAAATAGCGTTTGCAAATGTCTACCTATCGCAGCAATAGTGTTCTAATGCTTCTTAAAACGCGATATCGCATCTCATTTCTATGTTTCATGGTAAGATATAATATGATTTGCGAAGTATCATGTATTCCTCGTCTACACTTAAAATTAATGTAAATGCGACACTTCCTTGCAAGGAAATAGCGTTTGCAAATGTCTACCTATCGTAGCAGTAGTGTTCTAATGCTTCTTAGAACGCGATGTCGCATCTCATTTCTATGTTTCATGGTAAGATATAATATGATTTGCGAAGTGTTATGTGTTCCGCGTCTACACTTCAAATGAAAGTAAATGCGACACTTCCTTGCAAGGAAATAGCGTTTGCAGATGTCTACGTATCGAAGCAATAGAGTTCAAATGCTTCTTAAAACGAGATGTTGCATCTCATATCTATGTTTCATGATAAGATATAATATTCATTGCGAAGTGTTATGCATTCCTCGTCTACGATTCAAACTGATGTAAATGCGACACTTCCTTGCTAGGAAATAGCGTTTGCAGATGTCTACGTATCGAAGCAATAGAGTTCAAGTGCTTCTTAAAACAAGATATCGCATCTCAATTCTATATTTCATGATAAGATGTAATATTCATTGCGAAGTGTTATGCATTCCTCGTCTACGATTCAAATGAATGTAAATGCGACACTTCCTTGCAAGGAAATAGCGTTTGCAGATGTCTACGTATCGTAGCAATAGAGTTCTTATGATTCTTAAAACACGATATCGCATCTCATTTCTATGTTCCATGGTAAGATATAATATGATTTGCGAAGTATTGTGTATTCCTCGTCTACACTTCAAATGAATGTAAATGCGACATTTTCTTGCAAGGAAATAGCGTTTGCAGATGTCAACGTATCGTAGCAATAGAGTTCTAATGCTTCTTAAAACGCGATATCGCATCTCATTTCTATGTTTCATGGTGAGATATAGTATGATTTGCGAAGTGTGATGTATTCCTCGTCTACACTTCAAATGAATGTAAATGCGACACATCCTTGCTAGGAAATAGCGTTTGCAGAAGTCTACGTATCGTAGCAATAGAGTTCATATGATTCTTAAAACGCGATATCGCATCTCAATTCTATGCTTCATGGTAAGATATAACATGATTTGCGAAGTGTTGTGTATTCCTTGTCTACACTTCAGATGAATGTGAATGCGATACTTCCTCGCTAGGAAATAGCGTTTGCAGATGTCTACGTATCGTAGCAATAGCTTTCTAATGCTTCTTAAAACGCGATATCGAATCTCATTTCTATGTTTCATGGTGAGATATAATATGATTTGCGAAGTGTCATGTATTCCTCGCCTACACTTCAAATGAATGTAAATGCGACACTTCCTTGCTAGGAAATAGCGTTTGCAGATGTCTACGTATCGAAGCAATAGAGTTCAAATGCTTCTTAAAACGAGATATTGCATCTCAAATCTATGTTTCCTGATAAGAAATGATATTCATTGCGAAGTGTTATGCATTCCTCGTCTATGATTCAAATGAATGTAAATGCGACATTTCCTTCCAAGGAAATAGCGCCTGCAGATGTCAACGTATCGTAGCAATAGAGTTCTAATGCTTCTTAAAACGCGATATCGCATCTCATTTCTATGTTTCATGGTAAGACATAATATGATTTGCGAAGTGTGATGTATTCCTCGTCTACACTTCAAATGAATGTAAATGCGACACTTCCTTGCAAGGAAATAGCGATTGCAGATGTCTACGTCTCGTAGCAATAGAGTTCTAATGTTCTTAAAACGCGATATCGCATCTCAATTCTATGTTTCATGGTAAGATATAACATGATTTGCGAAGTGTTATGTATTCCTTGTCTACACTTCAAATGAATGTGAATGCGATACTTCCTCGCTAGGAAATAGCGTCTGCAGATGTCTAGGTATCGTAGCAATAGAGTTCTAATGCTTCTTAAAACGCGATATCGCATCTCATTTCTATGTTTCATGGTGATATATAATATGATTTGCGAAGTGTTATGTATTCCTCGTCTACACATCAACTAAATGTAAATGCGCACTTCCTTGCAAGGAAATAGCGTTTGCAGATGTCTACGTATCGTAGCAATAGAGTTCTAATGCTTCTTAAAACAAGATATCGCATCTCAATTCTATATTTCATGATAAGATGTAATATTCATTGCGAAGTGTTATGCATTCCTCGTCTACGATTCAAATGAATGTAAATGCGACACTTCCTTGCAAGGAAATAGCGTTTGCAGATGTCTACGTATCGTAGCAATAGAGTTCTTATGATTCTTAAAACACGATATCGCATCTCATTTCTATGTTCCATGGTAAGATATAATATGATTTGCGAAGTATTGTGTATTCCTCGTCTACACTTCAAATGAATGTAAATGCGACATTTTCTTGCAAGGAAATAGCGTTTGCAGATGTCAACGTATCGTAGCAATAGAGTTCTAATGCTTCTTAAAACGCGATATCGCATCTCATTTCTATGTTTCATGGTGAGATATAGTATGATTTGCGAAGTGTGATGTATTCCTCGTCTACACTTCAAATGAATGTAAATGCGACACATCCTTGCTAGGAAATAGCGTTTGCAGAAGTCTACGTATCGTAGCAATAGAGTTCATATGATTCTTAAAACGCGATATCGCATCTCAATTCTATGCTTCATGGTAAGATATAACATGATTTGCGAAGTGTTGTGTATTCCTTGTCTACACTTCAGATGAATGTGAATGCGATACTTCCTCGCTAGGAAATAGCGTTTGCAGATGTCTACGTATCGTAGCAATAGCTTTCTAATGCTTCTTAAAACGCGATATCGAATCTCATTTCTATGTTTCATGGTGAGATATAATATGATTTGCGAAGTGTCATGTATTCCTCGCCTACACTTCAAATGAATGTAAATGCGACACTTCCTTGCTAGGAAATAGCGTTTGCAGATGTCTACGTATCGAAGCAATAGAGTTCAAATGCTTCTTAAAACGAGATATTGCATCTCAAATCTATGTTTCCTGATAAGAAATGATATTCATTGCGAAGTGTTATGCATTCCTCGTCTATGATTCAAATGAATGTAAATGCGACATTTCCTTCCAAGGAAATAGCGCCTGCAGATGTCAACGTATCGTAGCAATAGAGTTCTAATGCTTCTTAAAACGCGATATCGCATCTCATTTCTATGTTTCATGGTAAGACATAATATGATTTGCGAAGTGTGATGTATTCCTCGTCTACACTTCAAATGAATGTAAATGCGACACTTCCTTGCAAGGAAATAGCGATTGCAGATGTCTACGTCTCGTAGCAATAGAGTTCTAATGTTCTTAAAACGCGATATCGCATCTCAATTCTATGTTTCATGGTAAGATATAACATGATTTGCGAAGTGTTATGTATTCCTTGTCTACACTTCAAATGAATGTGAATGCGATACTTCCTCGCTAGGAAATAGCGTCTGCAGATGTCTAGGTATCGTAGCAATAGAGTTCTAATGCTTCTTAAAACGCGATATCGCATCTCATTTCTATGTTTCATGGTGATATATAATATGATTTGCGAAGTGTTATGTATTCCTCGTCTACACATCAACTAAATGTAAATGCGCACTTCCTTGCAAGGAAATAGCGTTTGCAGATGTCTACGTATCGTAGCAATAGAGTTCTAATGCTTCTTAAAACAAGATATCGCATCTCAATTCTATATTTCATGATAAGATGTAATATTCATTGCGAAGTGTTATGCATTCCTCGTCTACGATTCAAATGAATGTAAATGCGACACTTCCTTGCAAGGAAATAGCGTTTGCAGATGTCTACGTATCGTAGCAATAGAGTTCTTATGATTCTTAAAACACGATATCGCATCTCATTTCTATGTTCCATGGTAAGATATAATATGATTTGCGAAGTATTGTGTATTCCTCGTCTACACTTCAAATGAATGTAAATGCGACATTTTCTTGCAAGGAAATAGCGTTTGCAGATGTCAACGTATCGTAGCAATAGAGTTCTAATGCTTCTTAAAACGCGATATCGCATCTCATTTCTATGTTTCATGGTGAGATATAGTATGATTTGCGAAGTGTGATGTATTCCTCGTCTACACTTCAAATGAATGTAAATGCGACTCATCCTTGCTAGGAAATAGCGTTTGCAGAAGTCTACGTATCGTAGCAATAGAGTTCATATGATTCTTAAAACGCGATATCGCATCTCAATTCTATGTTTCATGGTAAGATATAACATGATTTGCGAAGTGTTGTGTATTCCTTGTCTACACTTCAAATGAATGTGAATGCGATACTTCCTCGCTAGGAAATAGCGTTTGCAGATGTCTACGTATCGTAGCAATAGCTTTCTAATGCTTCCTAAAACGCGATATCGAATCTCATTTCTATGTTTCATGGTGAGATATAATATGATTTGCGAAGTGTCATGTATTCCTCGCCTACACTTCAAATGAATGTAAATGCGACACTTCCTTGCTAGGAAATAGCGTTTGCAGATGTCTACGTATCGAAGCAATAGAGTTCAAATGCTTCTTAAAACGAGATATTGCATCTCAAATCTATGTTTCCTGATAAGAAATGATATTCATTGCGAAGTGTTATGCATTCCTCGTCTACGATTCAAATGAATGTAAATGCGACACTTCCTTGCAAGGAAATAGCGTTTGCAAATGTCTACCTATCGTAGCAGTAGTGTTCTAATGCTTCTTAGAACGCGATGTCGCATCTCATTTCTATGTTTCATGGTAAGATATAATATGATTTGCGAAGTGTGATGTATTCCTCGTCTACACTTCAAATGAATGTAAATGCGACACTTCCTTGCAAGGAAATAGCGTTTGCAAATGTCTACGTATCGAAGCAATAGAGTTCAAATGCTTCTTAAAACGAGATATTGCATCTCATATCTATGTTTCATGATAAGATATAATATTCAATGCGAAGTGTTATGCATTCCTCGCCTACGATTCAAATGAATGTAAATGCGACTCTTCCTTGCTAGGAAATAGCGTTTGCAGAAGTCTACGTATCGTAGCAATAGAGTTCTAATGCTTCTTAAAACGCGATATCGCATCTCATTTCTATGTTTCATGGTAAGATGTAATATTATTTGCGAAGTGTTATGTATTCCTCGCCTATACTTCAAATGAATGTAAATGCGAGACTTCTTTGCTAGGAAATAGCGTTTGCAAATGTCTACCTATCGCAGCAATAGTGTTCTAATGCTTCTTAAAACGCGATATCGCATCTCATTTCTATGTTTCATGGTAAGATATAATATGATTTGCGAGGTGTTATGTATTCCTCGTCTACACATCAACTAAATGTAAATGCGCACTTCCTTGCAAGGAAATAGCGTTTGCAGATGTCAACGTATCGTAGCAATAGAGTTCTTATGATTCATAAAACGCGATATCGCATTTCATTTCTATGTTTCATGGTAAGATATAATATGATTTGCGAAGTGTTATGTATTCCTCGTCTACACTTCAAATGAATGTAAATGCGACACTTCCTTGCTAGGAAATAGCGTTTGCAGATGTCTACGTATCGAAGCAATAGAGTTCAAATGCTTCCTAAAACGAGATATTGCATCTCATATCTATGTTTCATGATAAGATATAATATTCATTGCGAAGTGTTATGCATTCCTCGTCTACGATTCAAACTGATGTAAATGCGACACTTCCTTGCAAGGAAATAGCGTTTGCAGATGTCTACATATCGAAGCAATAGAGTTCAAGTGCTTCTTAAAACAAGATATCGCATCTCATTTCTATGTTCCATGGTAAGATATAATATGATTTGCGAAGTATTGTGTATTCCTCGTCTACACTTCAAATGAATGTAAATGCGACACTTCCTTGCAAGGAAATAGCGTTTGCAAATGTCTACGTATCGAAGCAATAGAGTTCAAATGCTTCTTAAAACGAGATATTGCATCTCATATCTATGTTTCATGATAAGATATAATACTCAATGCGAAGTGTTATGCATTCCTCGCCTACGATTCAAATGAATGTAAATGCGACTCTTCCTTGCTAGGAAATAGCGTTTGCAGAAGTCTACGTATCGTAGCAATAGAGTTCTAATGCTTCTTAAAACGCGATATCGCATCTCATTTCTATGTTTCATGGTAAGATGTAATATTATTTGCGAAGTGTTATGTATTCCTCGCCTATACTTCAAATGAATGTAAATGCGAGACTTCTTTGCTAGGAAATAGCGTTTGCAAATGTCTACCTATCGCAGCAATAGTGTTCTAATGCTTCTTAAAACGCGATATCGCATCTCATTTCTATGTTTCATGGTAAGATATAATATGATTTGCGAGGTGTTATGTATTCCTCGTCTACACATCAACTAAATGTAAATGCGCACTTCCTTGCAAGGAAATAGCGTTTGCAGATGTCAACGTATCGTAGCAATAGAGTTCTTATGATTCATAAAACGCGATATCGCATTTCATTTCTATGTTTCATGGTAAGATATAATATGATTTGCGAAGTGTTATGTATTCCTCGTCTACACTTCAAATGAATGTAAATGCGACACTTCCTTGCTAGGAAATAGCGTTTGCAGATGTCTACGTATCGAAGCAATAGAGTTCAAATGCTTCCTAAAACGAGATATTGCATCTCATATCTATGTTTCATGATAAGATATAATATTCATTGCGAAGTGTTATGCATTCCTCGTCTACGATTCAAACTGATGTAAATGCGACACTTCCTTGCAAGGAAATAGCGTTTGCAGATGTCTACGTATCGAAGCAATAGAGTTCAAGTGCTTCTTAAAACAAGATATCGCATCTCAATTCTATATTTCATGATAAGATGTAATATTCATTGCGAAGTGTTATGCATTCCTCGTCTACGATTCAAATGAATGTAAATGCGACACTTCCTTGCAAGGAAATAGCGTCTGCAGATGTCTACGTATCGTAGCAATAGAGTTCTTATGATTCTTAAAACATGATATCGCATCTCATTTCTATGTTCCATGGTAAGATATAATATGATTTGCGAAGTATTGTGTATTCCTCGTCTACACTTCAAATGAATGTAAATGCGACATTTTCTTGCAAGGAAATAGCGTTTGCAGATGTCAACGTATCGTAGCAATAGAGTTCTAATGCTTCTTAAAACGCGGTATCGCATCTCATTTCTATGTTTCATGGTGAGATATAGTATGATTTGCGAAGTGTGATGTATTCCTCGTCTACACTTCAAACGAATGTGAATGCGATACTTCCTCGCTAGGAAATAGCGTTTGCAGATGTCTACGTATCGTAGCAATAGAGTTCTAATGCTTCTTAAAACGCGATATCGCATCTCATTTCTATGTTTCATGGTAAGATATAACATTATTTGCGAAGTATTGTGTATTCCTCGTCTACACTTCAAATGAATGTGAATGCGATACTTCCTCGCTAGTAAATAGCATTTGCAGATGTCTACGTATCGAAGCAATAGAGTTCAAATGCTTCCTAAAACGAGATATTGCATCTCATATCTATGTTTCATGATAAGATATAATATTCATTGCGAAGTGTTATGCATTCCTCGTCTACGATTCAAATGGATGTAAATGCGACACTTCCTTGCTAGGAAATAGCGTTTGCAGATGTCTACGTATCGAAGCAATAGAGTTCAAATGCTTCTTAAAACAAGATATCGCATCTCAATTCTATATTTCATGATAAGATGTAATATTCATTGCGAAGTGTTATGCATTCCTCGTCTACGATTCAAATGAATGTAAATGCGACACTTCCTTGCTAGGAAATAGCGTTTGCAGATGTCTACGTATCGAAGCAATAGAGTTCAAATGCTTCTTAAAACAAGATATCGCATCTCAATTCTATATTTCATGATAAGATGTAATATTCATTGCGAAGTGTTATGCATTCCTCGTCTACGATTCAAATGAATGTAAATGCGACACTTCCTTGCAAGGAAATAGCGTTTGCAGATGTCTACGTATCGTAGCAATAGAGTTCTTATGATTCTTAAAACACGATATCGCATCTCATTTCTATGTTCCATGGTAAGATATAATATGATTTGCGAAGTATTGTGTATTCCTCGTCTACACTTCAAATGAATGTAAATGCGACATTTTCTTGCAAGGAAATAGCGTTTGCAGATGTCAACGTATCGTAGCAATAGAGTTCTAATGCTTCTTAAAACGCGATATCGCATCTCATTTCTATGTTTCATGGTGAGATATAGTATGATTTGCGAAGTGTGATGTATTCCTCGTCTACACTTCAAATGAATGTAAATGCGACACATCCTTGCTAGGAAATAGCGTTTGCAGAAGTCTACGTATCGTAGCAATAGAGTTTATATGATTCTTAAAACGCGATATCGCATCTCAATTCTATGTTTCATGGTAAGATATAACATGATTTGCGAAGTGTTGTGTATTCCTTGTCTACACTTCAAATGAATGTGAATGCGATACTTCCTCGCTAGGAAATAGCGTTTGCAGATGTCTACGTATCGTAGCAATAGCTTTCTAATGCTTCTTAAAACGCGATATCGAATCTCATTTCTATGTTTCATGGTGAGATATAATATGATTTGCGAAGTGTCATGTATTCCTCGCCTACACTTCAAATGAATGTAAATGCGACACTTCCTTGCTAGGAAATAGCGTTTGCAGATGTCTACGTATCGAAGCAATAGAGTTCAAATGCTTCTTAAAACGAGATATTGCATCTCAAATCTATGTTTCCTGATAAGAAATGATATTCATTGCGAAGTGTTATGCATTCCTCGTCTACGATTCAAATGAATGTAAATGCGACATTTCCTTCCAAGGAAATAGCGCCTGAAGATGTCAACGTATCGTAGCAATAGAGTTCTAATGCTTCTTAAAACGCGATATCGCATCTCATTTCTATGTTTCATGGTAAGACATAATATGATTTGCGAAGTGTGATGTATTCCTCGTCTACACTTCAAATGAATGTAAATGCGACACTTCCTTGCAAGGAAATAGCGATTGCAGATGTCTACGTCTCGTAGCAATAGAGTTCTAATGTTCTTAAAACGCGATATCGCATCTCAATTCTATGTTTCATGGTAAGATATAACATGATTTGCGAAGTGTTATGTATTCCTCGTCTACACTTCAAATGAATGTAAATGCGACACTTCCTTGCAAGGAAATAGCGATTGCAGATGTCTACGTCTCGTAGCAATAGAGTTCATATGTTCTTAAAACGCGATATCGCATCTCAATTCTATGTTTCATGGTAAGATATAACGTGATTTGCGAAGTGTTATGTATTCCTTGTCTACACTTCAAATGAATGTGAATGCGGTACTTCCTCGCTAGGAAATAGCGTCTGCAGATGTCTAGGTATCGTAGCAATAGAGTTCTAATGCTTCTTAAAACGCGATATCGCATCTCATTTCTATGTTTCATGGTAAGATATAATATGATTTGCGAAGTGTGATGTATTCCTCGTCTACACTTCAAATGAATGTAAATGCGACACTTCCTTGCAAGGAAATAGCGATTGCAGATGTTTCCGTCTCGTAGCAATAGAGTTCATATGTTCTTAAAACGCGATATCGCATCTCAATTCTATGTTTCATGGTAAGATATAACATGATTTAGGAAGTGTTATGTATTCCTTGTCTACACTTCAAATGAATGTGAATGCGATACTTCCTCGCTAGGAAATATCGTCTGCAGATGTCTAGGTATCGTAGCAATAGAGTTCTAATGCTTCTTAAAACGCGATATCGCATCTCATTTCTATGTTTCATGGTAAGATATAATATGATTTGCGAAGTGTGATGTATTCCTCGTCTACACTTCAAATGAATGTAAATGCGACACTTCCTTGCTAGGAAATAGCGTTTGCAGATGTCTACGTATCGAAGCAATAGAGTTCAAATGCTTCTTAAAACGAGATATTACATCTCATTACTATGTTTCCCGATAAGATATAATATTCATTGCGATGTGTTATGCATTCCTCGTCTACGATTCAAATGAATGTAAATGCGACACTTCCTTGCAAGGAAATAGCGTTTGCAGATATCTACGTTTCGTAGCAATAGAGTTCTAATGCTTCTTAAAACGCGATATCGCATCTCATTTCTATGTTTCATGGTAAGATATAACATGATTTGCGAAGTGTTATGTATTCCTCGTCTACACTTCAAATGAATGTGAATGCGATACTTCCTCGCTAGGAAATAGCGTTTGCAGATGTCTACGTATCGAAGCAATAGAGTTCAAATGCTTCCTAAAACGAGATATTGCATCTCATATCTATGTTTCATGATAAGATATAATTTTCATTGCGACGTGTTATGCAGTCCTCGTCTACGATTCAAATGGATGTAAATGCGACACTTCCTTGCTAGGAAATAGCGATTGCAGATGTCTATGTATCGAAGCAATAGAGTTCAAATGCTTCTTAAAACAAGATATCGCATCTCAATTCTATATTTCATGATAAGATGTAATATTCATTGCGAAGTGTTATGCATTCCTCGTCTACGATTCAAATGAATGTAAATGCGACACTTCCTTGCAAGGAAACAGCGTTTGCAGATGTCTACGTATCGTAGCAATAGAGTTCTTGTGATTCTTAAAACACGATATCGCATCTCATTTCTATGTTCCATGGTAAGATATAATATGATTTGCGAAGTACTGTGTATTCCTCGTCTACACTTCAAATGAATGTGAATGCGACACTACCTTGCAAGGAAATAGCGTTTGCAGATGTCTACGTATCGTAGCAATAGAGTTCTAATGCTTCTTAAAACGCGATATCGCATCTCATTTCTATGTTTCATAGTAAGATATAATATGATTTGCGAAGTGTTATGTATTCCTCGTCTACACTTCAAATGAATGTAAATGCGACACTTCTTTGCTAGGAAATAGCGTTTGCAAATGTCTACCTATCGTGGCAATAGTATTCTAATGCTTCTTAAAACGCGATATCGCATCTCATTTCTATGTTTCATGGTAAGATATAATATGATTTGCGAAGTGTCATGCATTCCTCGTCTACACTACAAATGATTGTATATGCGACACTTCCTTGCTAGGAAATAGCGTCTGCAGATGTCTAGGTATCGTAGCAATAGAGTTCTAATGCTTCTTAAAACGCGATATTGCATCTCATATCTATGTTTCCTGTGTGACGTCCGGCGTACCGCCGTACACCCTCCAGCGCCTCCCGCAGCATCCAGCAGCATCTTACCTGCAACAAGCTGCACCTGAGCGTACGAGACGAGCACATCCGCACACGGGGTTACCGCCCTACAGCCGAGCCAAGGCAGCCAAGCCGCAGCATCAACCCAGGAGTTCGACCATTCGACCGAGCTATCGCGCGTATCCAGCGACATACGAGGCATCTGAGGAACAACGCATCGAATCGCCCGCTATAACTCGTCCATATACATATTATTCGAACGTATATACACGTAGATACTAAAATCCTAGATCTAAGTACACGACACATCCATTGTAACACGAACAACACACATATGTATTTCTAAGACTAAGTTCGTTAATTTGTAATTTGCGACGCGCTTACGCGCGCACCCGACGCGCGCGGCTCACGCTGAACGCGAGCCGCGCCCCACTCCGGCCGGCCGCCCCACCGCAAGGGCCGTGCGGCCGCCCTACCTCGACCGTCCATCCCCACCGCGGGGCCCAGCGACTCGCGCGCCACGCGATCCGAGGAGGTCGCGTGCACGCGAGACGATAGTCACTTCTTATCCGAACTCGCTCGACTTCACTTCAATCCAATGCCTTAGGGCCGTTCCATCACCTCACTTCGAGGTGTCTTGATTCTAAGTTCATATCCGTTCAAGTTCTAGTTCGTACTAAGTCTACTTTAATCTAGTTTAGGGAAAGTTAAGTGTAAGCGTAGGTTTTATATTAGAATATATCTTTGTTTTATTTTACATATTCCACTTGCAATTATTTCTAATACCCTCATACATTCTACGGTATTCGCGTACTCGAAACACACATTCACTCTTCGAATAAGTCCATTGTTTTGAATTCGACTTAGTTAGAGAGGACCGCCGCTTAACTCTGTTGAATGATAAGCATTGACTGTTCGAAGATATAAATCGATTCTTCGTTCTCCTGGACCGACAAGGCTAGAGCGGACCGCCGCTTACCGACTCGTATCCAGCCAGACGAATTACGTTTTGAATGTGCCGCGCCGCTAAACGAAGAACGCGTCGTGCGGGACGTAAAAACTTCCTTCGACGATTATTTCGTGAGTACATCAGTTCCGAGACGGGTTCACCCCGCTACCCTGCCGCTGCAGTTGCGCCTGCTGTCCTGCTTCCGTCGGTTCAACGGTCCAGCCCGAGCCGTTGGAAGCTCATCCAGCTGACGATACCTCGACGCAGCCCGTACGCAGCGACTATCCCGGAAGGCGATCCGAGACGACAGCGGTACCTGCAACAAAATTATTGAAACAACTGCAGTAACGAGTGGCCGCAAAGGTAAGAATCTTTGATATTTACCGCGTCCGCGAGTGATAACAGTGTTCGCGTCCCATCAACGGAACCCTCATCCGTCGCGATTTAGCGACTATATTCCGTGACTTGGCTGCGTGTCATCCGCGAGTTATATCGGAAATTTTCCTAGACCGCGACGTGACACATCAACTAAATGTAAATGCGCACTTCCTTGCAAGGAAATAGCGTTTGCAGATGTCAACGTATCGTAGCAATAGAGTACTTATGATTCTTAAAACGCGATATCGCATCTCATTTCTATGTTTCATGGTAAGATATAATATGATTTGCGAAGTGTTATGTAATCCTCGTCTACACTTCAAATGAATGTAAATGCGACTCTTCCTTGCTAGGAAATAGCGTTTGCAGATGTCTACGTATCGAAGCAATAGAGTTCAAATGCTTCTTAAAACGAGATATTGCATCTCATATCTATGTTTCCTGATAAGATATAATATTCATTGCGATGTATTATGCATTCCTCGTCTACGATTCAAATGAATGTAAATGCGACACTTCCTTGCAAGGAAATAGCGTTTGCAGATGTCTACGTATCGTAGCAATAGAGTTCAAATGCTTCTTAAAACGCGATATCGCATCTCATTTCTATGTTTCATGGTAAGATGTAATATGATTTGCGAAGTGTTATGTATTCCTCGTCTACACTTCAAATGAATGTAAATGCGACACTTCCTTGCTAGGAAATAGCATCTGCAGATGTCTAGGTATCGTAGCAATAGAGTTCTAATGCTTCTTAAAACGCGATATCGCATCTCATTTCTATGTTTCATGGTAAGATATAATATGATTTGCGAAATATCATGTATTCCTCGTCTACACTTCAAATGAATGTAAATGCGACACTTCCTTGCTAGGAAATAGCATCTGCAGATGTCTAGGTATCGTAGCAATAGAGTTCTAATGCTTCTTAAAACGCGATATCGCATCTCATTTCTATGTTTCATGGTAAGATATAATATGATTTGCGAAGTATCATGTATTCCTCGTCTACACTTCAAATGAATGTAAATGCGACACTTCCTTGCTAGGAAATAGCATCTGCAGATGTCTAGGTATCGTAGCAATAGAGTTCTAATGCTTCTTAAAACGCAATATCGCATCTCATTTCTATGTTTCATGGTAAGATATAATATGATTTGCGAAGTATCATGTATTCCTCGTCTACACTTCAAATGAATGTAAATGCGACACTTCCTTGCTAGAAAATAGCATCTGCAGATGTCTAGGTATCGTAGCAATGGAGTTCTAATGCTTCTTAAAACGCGATAACGCATCTCATTTCTATGTTTCATGGTAAGATATAATATGATTTGCGAAGTATCATGTATTCCTCGTCTACACTTCAAATGAATGTAAATGCGACACTTCCTTGCTAGGAAATAGCGTCTGCAGATGTCTAGGTATCGTAGCAATAGAGTTCTAATGTTACTTAAGACGCGATATCGCATCTCATTTCTATGTTTCATGGTAAGATGTAATATGATTGGCGAAGTGTTATGTATTCCTCGTCTACACATCAACTAAATGTAAATGTGCACTTCCTTGCAAGGAAATAGCGTTTGGAGATGTCAACGTATCGTAGCAATAGAGTTCTTATGATTCTTAAAACGCGATATCGCATCTCATTTCTATGTTTCATGGTAAGATATAATATGATTTGCGAAGTGTTATGTAATCCTCGTCTACACTTCAAATGAATGTAAATGCGACACTTCCTTGCTAGGAAATAGCGTTTGCAGATGTCTACGTATCGAAGCGATAGAGTTCAAATGCTTCTTAAAACGAGATATTGCATCTCATATCTATGTTTCCTGATAAGATATAATATTCATTGCGATGTGTTATGCATTCCTCGTCTACGATTCAAATGAATGTAAATGCGACACTTCCATGCGAGGAAATAGCGTTTGCAGATGTCTAGGTATCGTAGCAATAGAGTTCATATGATTCTTAAAACGCGATATCACATCTCATTTCTATGTTTCATGGTAAGATATAACATGATTTGCGAAGTGTTATGTATTCCTCGTCTACACTTCAAATGAATGTGAATGCGATACTTCCTCGCTAGGAAATAGCGTTTGCAGATGTCTACGTATCGTAGCAATAGCTTTCTAATGCTTCTTAAAACGCGATATCGAATCTCATTTCTATGTTTCATAGTAAGATATAATATGATTTGCGAAGTGTTATGTATTCCTCGTCTACACTTCAAATGAATGTAAATGCGACACTTCCTTGCTAGGAAATAGCGTCTGCAGATGTCTAGGTATCGTAGCAATAGAGTTCAAATGCTTCCTAAAACAAGATATCGCATCTCAATTCTATGTTTCATGATAGGATGTAGTATTCATTGCGAAGTGTTATGTATTCCTCGCCTACACTTCAAATGAATGTAAATGCGACACTTCCTTGCTAGGAAATAGCGATTGCAGATGTCTACGTATCGTAGCAATAGAGTTCATATGATACTTTAAACGCGATATCGCATCTCATTTCTATGTTTCATGGTGAGATATAACATGTTTTGCGAAGTGTTATGTATTACTCGTCTACACTTCAAATGAATGTGAATGCGATACTTCCTCGCTAGGAAATAGCGTTTGCAGATATCTACGTATCGTAGCAACAGCTTTCTAATGCTACTCAAAACGCGATATCGAATCTCATTTCTATGTTTCATGGTAAGATATATTATGATTTGCGGCGTGTCATGTATTCCTCGTCTACACTACAAATGAATGTAAATGCGACACTTCCTTGTAAGGAAATAGCGTTTGCAGATGTCTACGTATCGAAGCAATAGAGTTCAAATGCTTCCTAAAACGAGATATTGCATCTCATATCTATGTTTCATGATAAGATATAATATTCATTGCGAAGTGTTATGCATTCCTCGTCTACGATTCAAATGGATGTAAATGCGACTCTTCCTTGCAAGGAAATAGCGTTAGCAGATGTCTACGTATCGAAGCAATAGAGTTCAAATGCTTCCTAAAACGAGATATTGCATCTCATATCTATCTTTCATGATAAGATATAATATTCATTGCGAAGTGTTATGCATTCCTCGTCTACACTTCAAATGAATGTGAATGCGAAACTTCCTCGCTAGGAAATGGCGTTTGCAGATGTCTACGTATCGAAGCAATAGATTTCAAATGCTTCTTAAAACGCGATATCGCATCTCATTTCTATGTTTCATGGTAAGATATAATATGAATTGCGAAGTATCATGTATTCTTCGTCTACACTTCAAATGAATGTAAATGCGACTCTCCCTTGCAAGGAAATAGCGTTTGCAGATGTCTACGTATCGAAGCAATAGAGTTCAAATGCTTCCTAAAACGAGATATTGCATCTCATATCTATGTTTCATGATAAGATATAATATTCATTGCGAAGTGTTATGCATTCCTCGTCTACGATTCAAATGGATGTAAATGCGACACTTCCTTGCTAGGAAATAGCGTTTGCAGATTTCTACGTATCGAAGCAATAGATTTCAAATGCTTCTTAAAACAAGATATCGCATCTCAATTCTATGTTTCATGATAAGATGTAATATTCATTGCGAAGTGTCATGTATTCCTCGCCTACACTTCAAATGAATGTAAATGCGATACTTCCTTGCAAGGAAATAGCGTTTGCAAATGTCTACCTATCGTAGCAATAGTGTTCTAATGCTTCTTAAAACGCGATATCGCATCTCATTTCTATGCTTCATGGTAAGATGTAATATGATTTGCGAAGTGTTGTGTATTCCTCGTCTACACTTCAAATGAATGTAAATGCGACACTTCCTGGCTAGGAAATAGCGTCTGCATATGTCTACGTATCGTAGCAATAGAGTTCATATGATTCTTAAAACGCGATATCGCATCTAATTTCTATGTTTCATGGTAAGATATAATATGACTTGCGAAGTGTCATGTATTACTCGTCTACACTTCAAATGAATGTGAATGCGATATTTCCTCGCTAGGAAATAGCGTTTGCAGATGTCTACGTATCGTAGCAACAGCTCTCTAATGCTTCTTAAAACGCGATATCGAATCTCATTTCTATGTTTCATGGTAATATATAATATGATTTGCGAAGTATTGTGTATTCCTCGTCTACACTTCAAATGAATGTGAATGCGACACTTCCTCGCTAGGAAATGGCGTTTACAGATGTCTACGTATCGTAGCAATAGATTTCTAATGCTTCTTAAAACGCAATATCGCATCTCATTTCTATGTTTCATGGTAAGATATAATATGATTTGCGAAGTGTCATGTATTCCTCGTCTACACTACAAATGAATGTAGATGCGACACTTCCTTACTAGGAAATAGCGTTTGCAGATGTCCACGTATCGAAGCAATAGAGTTCAAATGCTTCTTAGAACGCGATATCGCATCTCATCTCTATGTTTCATGGTAAGATGTAATATGATTTGCGAAGTGTTATGTATTCCCCGTCTACACTTCAAATGAATGTAAATGCGACACTTCCTTGCTAGGAAATAGCGTCTGCAGATGTCTACGTATCGTAGCAATAGAGTTCTAATGCTTCTTGAAACGCGATATCGCATCTCATTTCTATGTTTCATGGTAAGATATAATATGATTTGCGAAGTGTTATGTATTCCTCGTCTACACTTCAAATGAATGTGAATGCGACACATCCTCGCTAGGAAATGGTGTTTGCAGATGTCTACGTATCGTAGCAATAGATTTCTAATGCTTCTTAAAACGCGATATCGCATCTCATTTCTATGTTTCATGGTAAGATATAATATGATTTGCGAAGTGTCATGTATTCCTCGTCTACACTACAAATGAATGTAGATGCGACACTTCCTTACTAGGAAATAGCGTTTGCAGATGTCCACGTATCGAAGCAATAGAGTTCAAATGCTTCTTAGAACGCGATATCGCATCTCATCTCTATGTTTCATGGTAAGATGTAATATGATTTGCGAAGTGTTATGTATTCCTCGTCTACACTTCAAATGAATGTAAATGCGACACTTCCTTGCTAGGAAATAGCGTCTGCAGATGTCTACGTATCGTAGCAATAGAGTTCATATGATTCTTAAAACGCGATATCGTATCTCATTTCTTTGTTTCATGGTAAGATATAACATGATTTGCGATGTGTCATGTATTACTCGTCTACACTTCAAATGAATGTGAATGCGATACTTCCTCGCTAGGAAATAGCGTTTGCAGATGTTTACGTATCGTAGCAATAGCTTTCTAATGCTTCTTAAAACGCGATATCGAATCTCATTTCTATGTTTCATGGTAAGATGTAATATGAGTTGCGAAGTATCATGTATTCCTCGTCTACACTTCAAATGAATGTAAATGCGACACTTCCTTGCTAGGAAATAGCTTCTGCAGATGTCTAGGTATCGTAGCAATAGAGTTCTAATGCTTCTTAAAACGCTATATCACAACTCATTTCTATGTTTCATGGTAAGATATAATATGATTTGCGAAGTGTTATGTATTCCTCGTCTACACTTCAAATGAATGTAAACGCGACACTTCCTTGCTAAAAAATAGCGTCTGCTGATGTCTAGGTATCGTAGCATAAGTGTTCTAATTCTTCTTAAAACGCGATATCGCATCTCATTTCTATGTTTCACGGTAAGATATATTATGATTTGCGAAGTGTTATGTATTCCTCGTCTACACTTCAAATGAATGTAAATGCGACACTTCTTTGCTAGGAAATAGCGATTGCAAATGTTTACCTATCGTAGCATTAGTGTTCTAATGCTTCTTAAAACGCGATATCGCATCTCATTTCTATGTTTCATGGTAAGAAATAATATGAGTTGCGAAGTATCATGTATTCCTCGTCTACACTTCAAATGAATGTAAATGCGACACTTCCTTGCTAGGAAATAGCTTCTGCAGATGTCTAGGTATCGTAGCAATAGTGTTCTAATGCTTCTTAAAACGCGAAATCGCATCTCATTTCTATGTTTCATGGTAAGATATAATACGATTTGCGAAGTGTTATGTATTCCTCGCCTACACTTCAAATGAATGTAAATGCGACACTTCCTTGCAAGGATATAGCGTTTGCAGATGTCTACGTATCGTAGCAATAGAGTTCATATGATTCTTAAAACGCGATATCGCATCTCATTCTATGTTTCAAGGTAAGATATAACATGATTTGCGAAGTGTTATGTATTCCTCGTCTACACTTCAAATGAATGTGAATGCGATACTTCCTCGCTAGGAAATAGCGTTTGCAGATGTCTACGTATCGTAGCAATAGCTTTCTAATGCTACTTAAAACGCGTTATCGAATCTCATTTCTATGTTTCATGGTAAGATATAATATGATTTGCGAAGTGTCATGTATTCCTCGTCTACACTTCAAATGAATGTAAATGCGACACTTCCTTGCAAGGAAATAGCGTTTGCAGATGTCTACGTATCGAAGCAATAGTGTTCAAATGCTTCTTAAAACGCGATATCGCATCTCATCTCTATGTTTCATGGTAAGATATAATATGATTTGCGAAATATCATGTATTCCTCGTCCACAATTCAAATGAATGTAAATGCGACACTTCCTTGCAAGGAAATAGCGTTTGCATATGTCTACGTATCGAAGCAATAGAGTTCAAATGCTTCCTAAAACGAGATATTGCATCTCATATCTATGTTTCATGATAAGATATAATATTCATTGCGAAGTGTTATGCATTTCTCGTCTGCGATTCAAATGAATGTAAATGCGACACTTCTTTGCTAGGAAATAGCGTTTGCAGATGTCTACGTATCGTAGCAACAGCTTTCTAATGCTTCTTAAAACTCGACATCGAATCTCATTTCTATGTTTCATGGTAAGATATAATATTCATTACGAAGTGTTATGCATTCCTCGTCTACGATTCAAATGAATGTAAATGCGACACTTCCTTGCAAGGAAATAGCGTCTGCGGATGTCTACGTATCGTAGCAATAGATTTCTAATGCTTCTTAAAACGCGATATCGCATCTCGTTTCTATGTTTCATGGTAAGATATAATATGATTTGCGAAGTATCATGTATTCCTCGTCTACACTTCAAAAGAATGTAAATGCGACACTTCCTTGCTAGGAAATAGCGTCTGCAGATGTCTAGGTATCGTAGCAATAGAGTTCTAATGCTTCTTCAAACGCGATATCGCATCTCATTTCTATGTTTCATGGTCAGATATAAAATGATTTGCGAAGTGTCATGTATTAATCGTCTACACTTCAAATGAATGTGAATGCGATACTTCCTCGCTAGGAAATAGCGTTTGCAGATGTCTACGTATCGTAGCAATAGCTTTCTAATGCTTCTTAAAACGCGATATCGAATCTCATTTCTATGTTTCATGGTAAGATATAATATTCATTACGAAGTGTTATGCATTCCTCGTCTACGATTCAAATGAATGTAAATGCGACACTTCTTTGCTAGGAAATAGCGTTTGCAAATGTCAACCTATCGTAGCAATTGTGTTCTAATGCTTCTTAAAACGCGATATCGCATCTGATTTCTATGGTCCATGGTAAGATATAACATGATTTGCGAAGTATCATGTATTCCTCGCCTACACTTCAAATGAATGTAAATGCGACACTTCCTTGCTAGGAAATAGCGTCTGCAGATGTCTAGGTATCGTTGCAATAGAGTTCTAATGCTTCTCAAAACGCGATATCGCATCTCATTTCTATGTTTCATGGTAAGATATAATATGATTTGCGAAGTATCATGTATTCCTCGTCTACACTTCAAATGAATGTAAATGCGACACTTCCTTGCAAGGAAATAGCGATTGCAGTTGTCTACGTATCGTAGCAATAGAGTTCATATTATTCTTAAAACGCGATATCGCATCTCATTTCTATGTTTCATGGTAAGATATAAAACGATTTGCGAAGTGTTATGTATTCCTCGCCTACACTTCAAATGAATGTAAATGCGACACTTCCTTGCAAGGATATAGGGTTTGCAGATGTCTACGTATCGTAGCAATAGAGTTCATATGATTCTTAAAACGCGATATCGCATCTCATTCTATGTTTCATGGTAAGATATAACATGATTTGCGAAGTGTTATGTATTCCTCGTCTACACTTCAAATGAATGTGAATGCGATACTTCCTCGCTAGGAAATAGCGTTTGCAGATGTCTACGTATCGTAGCAATAGCTTTCTAATGCTTCTTAAAACGCGTTATCGAATCTCATTTCTATGTTTCAAGGTAAGATATAATATGATTTGCGAAGTGTCATGTATTCCTCGTCCACACTTCAAATGAATGTAAATGCGACACTTCCTTGCTAGGAAATAACGTTTGCATATGTCTACGTATCGAAGCAATAGAGTTCAAATGCTTCCTAAAACGAGATATTGCATCTCATATCTATGTTTCATGATAAGATATAATATTCATTGCGAAGTGTTATGCATTTCTCGTCTGCGATTCAAATGGATGTAAATGCGACACTTCCTTGCTAGGAAATAGCGTTTGCAGATGTCTACGTATCGAAGCAATAGAGTTCAAATGCTCCTTAAAACGCGATATCGCATCTCATTTCTATGTTTCATGGTAAGATATAATATTCATTGAGAAGTGTTATGCATTCCTCGTCTACGATTCAAATGAACGTAAATGCGACACTTCCTTGCAAGGAAATAGCGTCTGCAGATGTCTACGTATCGTAGCAATTGATTTCTAATGCTTCTTAAAACGCGATATCGCATCTCATTTCTATGTTTCATGATAAGATGTAATATTCATTGCGAAGTGTTATGTATTCCTCGTCTGCACTTCAAATGAATGTAAATGCGACACTTCCTTGCAAGGAAATAGCGTTTGCAGATGTCTACGTATCGTAGGGCTAGGGTTCTTATGCTTCTTAAAACGTGATATCGTATCGCATTTCTATGTTTCATGGTATGATTTAATATGATTGGCGAAGTGTTATGTATTCTTCGTCTACACTTCAAATGAATGTAAATGCGACATTTCCTTGCTAGGAAATAGCGTTTGCAGATGTCTACGTATCGAAGCAATAGAGTTCAAATGCTTCTTAAAACGAGATATCGCATCTCATTTCTATGTTTCACGATAAGATGTAATATTCATTGCGAAGTGTTATGTATTCTTCGCCTACATTTCAAATGAATGTAAACGCGACACTTTCTTGCTAGGAAATAGCGTTTGTAGATGTCTACGTATCGAAGAAATAGATTTCAAATGCTTCTTAAAACGAGATATTGCATCTCATATCTATGTTTCATGATAAGATGTAATATTCATTGCGAAATGTTATGTATTCCTCGTCTACACTTCAAATGAATGTAAATGCGACACTTCCTTGCTAGGAAATAGCGTTTGCAGATGTCTACGTATCGTAGCAATAGAGTTCAAATGCTTCTTAAAACGAGATATCGCATCTCATTTCTATGCTTGATGATCAGATGTAATATTCATTGCGAAGTGTTATGTATTCCTCGTCAACACTTCAAATGAATGTAAATGCGACACTTCCTTGCAAGGAAATAGCGTTTGCAGATGTCTACGTATCGAAGCAATAGAGTTCAAATGCTTCTCAAAACGAGATATCGCATCTCATTTCTATGTTTCATGGTAAGATATAATATGATTTGCGAAGTGTTATGTAGTCCTCGTCTACACTTCAAATGAACGTAAATGCGACACTTCCTTGCTAGGAAATAGCGTTTGCAGATGTCTACGTATCGCAGGGATGGAGTTCTAATGCTTCTTAAAACGTAATATCGCATCTCATTTCTATGTTTCATGATAAGATGTAATATTCATTGCGAAGTGTTATGTATTCCTCGTCTGCACTTCAAATGAATGTAAATGCGACACTTCCTTGCAAGGAAATAGCGTTTGCAGATGTCTACGTATCGTAGGGCTAGGGTTCTAATGCTTCTTAAAACGTGATATCGTATAGCATTTCTATGTTTCATGGTAAGATATATTATGATTGGCGAAGTGTTATGTATTCCTCGTCTACACTTCAAATGAATGTGAATGCGACACTTCCTTGCAAGGAAATAGCGTTTGCAGATGTCTACGTATCGAAGCAATAGAGTTCAAATGCTTCCTAAAACGAGATATTGCATCTCATATCTATGTTTCATGATAAGATATAATATTCATTGCGAAGTGTTATGCATTTCTCGTCTGCGATTCAAATGGATGTAAATGCGACACTTCCTTGCTAGGAAATAGCGTTTGCAGATGTCTACGTATCGAAGCAATAGAGTTCAAATGCTCCTTAAAACGCGATATCGCATCTCATTTCTATGTTTCATGGTAAGATATAATATTCATTGCGAAGTGTTATGCATTCCTCGTCTACGATTCAAATGAACGTAAATGCGACACTTCCTTGCAAGGAAATAGCGTCTGCAGATGTCTACGTATCGTAGCAATTGATTTCTAATGCTTCTTAAAACGCGATATCGCATCTCATTTCTATGTTTCATGGTAAGATATAATATGATTTGCGAAGCGTCATGGATTCCTCGTCTACTCTTCAAATGAATGTAAATGCGACACTTCCTTGCTAGGAAATAGCGTTTGCAGATGTCTACGTATCGTAGCAATAGCTTTCTAATGCTTCTTAAAACTCGATATCGAATCTCATTTCTATGTTTCATGGTAAGATATAATATTCATTACGAACTGTTATGCATTCCTCGTCTACGATTCAAATGAATGTAAATGCGACACTTCTTTGCTAGGAAATAGCGTTTGCAAATGTCTACCTATCGTAGCAATAGTGTTCTAATGCTTCTTAAAACGAGATATTGCATCTCATATCTATGTTTCATGATAAGATATAATATTCATTGCGAAGTGCTATGCATTCCTCGTCTACAAATCAAATGAACGTAAATGCGACACTTCCTTGCAAGGAAATAGCGTCTGCAGATGTCTACGTATCGTAGCAATAGATTTCTAATGCTTCTTAAAACGCGATATCGCATCTCGTTTCTATGTTTCATGGTAAGATATAATATGATTTGCGAAGTATCATGTATTCCTCGTCTACACTTCACAAGAATGTAAATGCGACACTTCCTTGCTAGGAAATAGCGTCTGCAGATGTCTAGGTATCGTAGCAATAGAGTTCTAATGCTTCTTCAAACGCGATATCGCATCTCATTTCTATGTTTCATGGTAAGATATAAAATGATTTGCGAAGTGTTATGTATTCCTCGTCTACACTTCAAATGAATGTAAATGCGACACTTCCTTGCAAGGAAATAGCGATTGCAGATGTCTACGTATCGTAGCAATAGAGTTCATATGATTCCTAAAACGCGATATCGCATCTCATTTCTATGTTTCATGGTAGATATAACATGGTTTGCGATGTGTTATGTATTCCTCGTCTACACTTCAAATTAATGTGAATGCGATACATCCTCGCTAGGAAATAGCGTCTGCAGATGTCTAGGTATCGTAGCAAAGGTGTTCTAATGCTTCTTAAACCGCGATATCGCATCTCATTTCTATGTTCAGTGGTAAGATATAATATGACTGGCGAAGTGTTATGTAGTCCTCGTCTACACTTCAAATGAATGTAAGTGCGACACTTCCTTGCTAAGAAATAGCGTTTGCAGATGTCTACCTATCGTTGCAATAGAGTTCTAATGCTTCTTAAAACGCGATATCGCATCTCATTTCTATGTTTAATTGTAAGATATAATATGATTGGCGAAGTGTTATGTATTCCTCGTCTACACTTCAAATGAATGTGAATGCGACACTTTCTTGGTAGGAAATAGCGTTTGCAGATGTCTACCTATCGTAGCAATAGAGTTCTAATGCTTCTTAAAACGTGATATCGCATCTCATTTCTATGTTTAATGGTAAGATATATTATGATTTGCGAAGTTTCATGTATTCCTCGTCTACACTTCAAATGAATGTAAACGCGACACTTCCTTCATAGGAAATAGCGTTTGTAGATGTCTACGTATCGTAGCAATAGAGTTCTAATGCTTCTTAAAACGCGATATTGCTTCTCATTTCTATGTTTCATGGTAAGATATAATATGACTTGCGAAGTGTTATGTAGTCCTCGTCTAAACTTCAAATGAATGTAAATGCGACACTTCCTTGCTAGGAAATAGCGTTTGCAGATGTCTACCTATCGTTGCAATAGAGTTCTAATGCTTCTTAAACCGCGATATCGCATCTCACTTCTATGTTTCATGGTAAGATATAATATGATTTGCGAAGTGTTATGTAGTCCTCATCTACACTTCAAATATATGTAAATGCGACACATCCTTGCTAGGAAATAGCGTTTGCAGATGTCTACGTTTCGAAGCAATAGAGTTCAAATGCTTCTTAAAACGAGATATCGCATCTCATTTCTATGTTTCATGATAAGATGTAATATTCATTGCGAAATGTTATGTATTCCTCGTCTACACTATAAATGAATGTAAATGCGACACTTCCTTGCTAGGAAATAGCGTTTGCAGATGTCTACGTATCGTAGCAATAGAGTTCTAATGCTTCTTAAAACGCGATATCGCATCTCATTTCTATGTTACATGGTAAGATATAATATGATTTTCTAAGTGTTATGTAGTCCTCGTCTACACTTCAAATAAATGTAAATGCGACACATCCTTGCTAGGAAATAGCGTTTGCAGATGTCTACGTATCGAAGCAATAGAGTTCAAATGCTTCTTAAAACGAGATATCGCATCTCATTTCTATGTTTCATGATAAGATGTAATATTCATTGCGAAATGTTATGTATTCCTCGTCTACACTTCAAATGAATGTAAATGCGACACATCCTTGATTGGAAATAGCGTTTGCAGATGTCTACGTATCGTAGGGATGGAGTTGTAATGCTTCTTAAAACGCGATATCGCTTCTAATTTCTATGTTTCATGGTAAGATATAATATGACTTGCGAAGTGTTATGTAGTCCTCGTCTACACTTCAAATGAATGTGAATGCGATACTTCCTCGCTAGGAAATAGCGTTTGCAGATGTCTACGTATCGTAGCAATAGATTTCTAATGCTTCTTAAAACGCGATATCGCATCTCATTTCTATGTTTCATGGTAAGATATAATATGATTTGCGAAGCGTCATGGATTCCTCGTCTACTCTTCAAATGAATGTAAATGCGACACTTCCTTGCTAGGAAATAGCGTTTGCAGATGTCTACGTATCGTAGCAATAGTGTTCTAATGCTTCTTAAACCGCGATATCGCATCTCATTTCTATGTTTAATGGTAAGATATAATATGATTTGCGAAGTTTTATGTATTCCTCGTCTACACTTCAAATGAATGTAAACGCGACACTTCCTTCATAGGAAATAGCGTTTGTAGATGTCTACGTATCGTAGCAATAGAGTTCTAATGCTTCTTAAAACGCGATATCGCTTCTCATTTCTATGTTTCATGGTAAGATATAATATGACTTGCGAAGTGTTATGTAGTCCTCGTCTACACTTCAAATGAATGTGAATGCGATACTTCCTCGCTAGGAAATAGCGTTTGCAGATGTCTACGTATCGTTGCAATAGAGTTCTAATGCTTCTTAAAACGCGATATCGCATCTCATTCATATGTTTAATTGTAAGATATAATATGATTGGCGAAGTGTTATGTATTCCTCGTCTACACTTCAAATGAATGTGAATGCGACACTTCCTTGCAAGGAAATAGCGTTTGCAGATGTCTACGTATCGCAGCAATATAGTTAAAATGCTTCTTAAAACGAGATATCGCAACTCATTTCCATGTTTCATGATAAGATGAAATATTCATTGCGAAATGTTATATATTCCTCGTCTACACTTCAGATGAATGTAAATGCGACACTTCCTTGCTAGGAAATAGCGTTTGCAGATGTCTACGTATCGTAGCAATAGATTTCTAATGCTTCTTAAAACGCGATATCGCATCTCATTTCTATGTTTCATGGTAAGATATAATATGATTTGCGAAGCGTCATGGATTCCTCGTCTACTCTTCAAATGAATGTAAATGCGACACTTCCTTGCTAGGAAATAGCGTTTGCAGATGTCTACGTATCGTAGCAATAGTGTTCTAATGCTTCTTAAACCGCGATATCGCATCTCATTTCTATGTTTAATGGTAAGATATAATATGATTTGCGAAGTTTTATGTATTCCTCGTCTACACTTCAAATGAATGTAAACGCGACACTTCCTTCATAGGAAATAGCGTTTGTAGATGTCTACGTATCGTAGCAATAGAGTTCTAATGCTTCTTAAAACGCGATATCGCTTCTCATTTCTATGTTTCATGGTAAGATATAATATGACTTGCGAAGTGTTATGTAGTCCTCGTCTACACTTCAAATGAATGTGAATGCGATACTTCCTCGCTAGGAAATAGCGTTTGCAGATGTCTACGTATCGTTGCAATAGAGTTCTAATGCTTCTTAAAACGCGATATCGCATCTCATTTCTATGTTTAATTGTAAGATATAATATGATTGGCGAAGTGTTATGTATTCCTCGTCTACACTTCAAATGAATGTGAATGCGACACTTCCTTGCAAGGAAATAGCGTTTGCATATGTCTACGTATCGCAGCAATATAGTTAAAATGCTTCTTAAAACGAGATATCGCATCTCATTTCCATGTTTCATGATAAGATGAAATATTCATTGCGAAATGTTATATATTCCTCGTCTACACTTCAGATGAATGTAAATGCGACACTCCCTTGCTAGGAAATAGCGTTTGCAGATGTCTACGTATCGTAGCAATAGAGTTCTAATGCTTCTTAATAAGCGATTTCGCATCTCATTTCTGTGTTTCATGGTAAGATATAATATTCATTGCGAAGTGTTATGCATTCCTCGTCTACATTTCAAATGAATGTAAACGCGACACTTCCTTGCTAGGAAATAGCGTTTGCAGATGTCTACGTATCGTAGCAATAGAGTTCAAATGCTTCTTAAAACGAGATATCGCATCTCATTTCTATGCTTGATGATCAGATGTAATATTCATTGCGAAGTGTTATGTATTCCTCGTCAACACTTCAAATGAATGTAAATGCGACACTTCCTTGCAAGGAAATAGCGTTTGCAGATGTCTACGTATCGAAGCAATAGAGTTCAAATGCTTCTCAAAACGAGATATCGCATCTCATTTCTATGTTTCATGGTAAGATATAATATGATTTGCGAAGTGTTATGTAGTCCTCGTCTACACTTCAAATGAACGTAAATGCGACAATTCCTTGCTAGGAAATAGCGTTTGCAGATGTCTACGTATCGCAGGGATGGAGTTCTAATGCTTCTTAAAACGTAATATCGCATCTCATTTCTATGTTTCATGATAAGATGTAATATTCATTGCGAAGTGTTATGTATTCCTCGTCTGCACTTCAAATGAATGTAAATGCGACACTTCCTTGCAAGGAAATAGCGTTTGCAGATGTCTACGTATCGTAGGGCTAGGGTTCTAATGCTTCTTAAAACGTGATATCGTATCGCATTTCTATGTTTCATGGTAAGATATATTATGATTTGCGAAGTGTTATGTATTCCTCGTCTACACTTCAAATGAATGTAAATGCGACACTTCCTTGCTAAGAAATAGCGTTTGCAGATGTCTACGTATCGAAGCAATAGGGTTCAAATGCTTCTTAAAACGAGATATCGCATCTCATTTCTATGTTTCATGATAAGATGTAATATTCATTGCGAAGTTTTATGTATTCTTCGCCTACATTTCAAATGAATGTGAACGCGACACTTTCTTGCTAGGAAATAGCGTTTGTAGATGTCTACGTATCGTAGCAATAGAGTTCTAATGCTTCTTAATACGCGATATCGCATCTCATTTCTATGTTTAATTGTAAGATATAATATGATTGGCGAAGTGTTATGTATTCCTCGTCTACACTTCAAATGAATGTGAATGCGACACTTCCTTGCAAGGAAATAGCGTTTGCAGATGTCTACGTATCGAAGCAATAGAGTTCAAATGCTTCTCAAAACGTGATATCGCATCTCATTTCTATGTTTCATGATAAGATGTAATATTCATTGCGAAATGTTATGTATTCCTCGTCTACACTTCAAATGAATGTAAATGCGACACTTCCTTGCTAGGAAATAGCGTTTGCAGATGTCTGCGTATCGTAGGGATGGAGTTCTAATGCTTCTTAAAACGTGATATCGTATCTCATTTCTATGTTGCATGATAGGATATAATATTCATTGTAAAGTGTTATGTATACCTCTTATTCTCTTCAGAAGAATGTAAATGCGACACTTCCTTCCAAGGAAGTAGCCTTTGCAGATGTCTACGTATCGCAGCAATAGAGTTCTTATGCTTCTTAATACGCGATATTGCATCTCATTTCTATGTTTCATGATAAGATGTAATATTCATTGCGAAGTGTCATGTATTCCTCGTCTACACTTCAAATGAATGTAAATGCGACACTTCCTTGCTAGGAAATAGCGTTTGCAGATGTCTACGTATCGTAGCAATAGATTTCTAATGCTTCTTAAAACGCGATTTCGCATCTCACTTCTATGTTTCATGGTAAGATATAATATGATTTGCGAAGTGTTATGTAGTCCTCATCTACACTTCAAATATATGTAAATGCGGCACATCCTTGCTAGGAAATAGCGTTTGCAGATGTCTACGTTTCGAAGCAATAGAGTTCAAATGCTTCTTAAAACGAGATATCGCATCTCATTTCTATGTTTCATGATAAGATGTAATATTCATTGCGAAATGTTATGTATTCCTCGTCTACACTATAAATGAATGCAAATGCGACACTTCCTTGCTAGGAAATAGCGTTTGCAGATGTCTACGTATCGTAGCAATAGAGTTCTAATGCTTCTTAAAACGCGATATCGCATCTCATTTCTATGTTTCATGCTAAGATATAATATGATTTGCGAAGTGTTATGTAGTCATTGTCTACATTTCAAATGAATGTAAACGCGACACTTCCTTGCTAGGAAATGGCGTTTGTCGATGTCTACGTATCGTAGCAATAGAGTTCTAATGCTTCTTAAAACGCGATATCGCATCTCATTTCTACGTTTCATGACAAGGTATAGTATTCATTGCGAAGTGTTATGTATACCTATTATTCACTTCAAAAGAATGTAAATGCGACACTTCCTTGCTAGCAAATAGCGTTTTCAGATGTCTACGTATCGTAGCAATAGAGTTCTAATGCTTCTTAAAACGCGATTCCGCATCTCATTTCTATGTTACATGGTAAGATATAATATGATTTTCTAAGTGTTATGTAGTCCTCGTCTACACTTCAAATAAATGTAAATGCGACACATCCTTGCTAGGAAATAGCGTTTGCAGATGTCTACGTATCGAAGCAATAGAGTTCAAATGCTTCTTAAAACGAGATATCGCATCTCATTTCTATGTTTCATGATAAGATGTAATATTCATTGCGAAATGTTATGTATTCCTCGTCTACACTTCAAATAAATGTAAATGCGACACATCCTTGCTAGGAAATAGCGTTTGCAGATGTCTACGTATCGAAGCAATAGAGTTCAAATGCTTCTTAAAACGAGATATCGCATCTCATTTCTATGTTTCATGATAAGATGTAATATTCATTGCGAAATGTTATGTATTCCTCGTCTACACTTCAAATGAATGTAAATGCGACACTTCCTTGCTAGGAAATAGCGTTTGCAGATGTCTACGTATCGTAGCAATAGAGTTCTAATGCTTCTTAAAACGCGATATCGCATCTCATTTCTACGTTTCATGACAAGGTATAGTATTCATTGCGAAGTGTTATGTATACCTATTATTCACTTCAAAAGAATGTAAATGCGACACTTCCTTGCTAGCAAATAGCGTTTGCAGATATCTACGTATCGTAGCAATAGAGTTCTAATGCCTCTTAAAACGCGATATCGCATCTCATTTCTATGTTTCATGGTAAGATATAATATGATTTTCTAAGTGTTATGTAGTCCTCGTCTACACTTCTAATAAATGTAAATGCGACACATCCTTGATTGGAAATAGCGTTTGCAGATGTCTACGTATCGTAGGGATGGAGTTGTAATGCTTCTTAAAACGCGATATTGCATCTCATTTCTATGTTTCATTGTAAGATATAATATGACACGCGAAGTGTTATGTAGTCCTCATCTACACTTCAAATATATGTAAATGCGACACATCCTTGCTAGGAAATAGCGTTTGCAGATGTCTACGTTTCGAAGCAATAGAGTTCAAATGCTTCTTAAAACGAGATATCGCATCTCATTTCTATGTTTCATGATAAGATGTAATATTCATTGCGAAATGTTATGTATTCCTCGTCTACACTATAAATGAATGTAAATGCGACACTTCCTTGCTAGGAAATAGCGTTTGCAGATGTCTACGTATCGTAGCAATAGAGTTCTAATGCTTCTTAAAACGCGATATCGCATCTCATTTCTATGTTTCATGCTAAGATATAATATGATTTGCGAAGTGTTATGTAGTCCTCGTCTACATTTCAAATGAATGTAAACGCGACACTTCCTTGCTAGGAAATGGCGTTTGTAGATGTCTACGTATCGTAGCAATAGAGTTCTAATGCTTCTTAAAACGCGATATCGCATCTCATTTCTACGTTTCATGACAAGGTATAGTATTCATTGCGAAGTGTTATGTATACCTATTATTCACTTCAAAAGAATGTAAATGCGACACTTCCTTGCTAGCAAATAGCGTTTGCAGATATCTACGTATCGTAGCAATAGAGTTCTAATGCCTCTTAAAACGCGATATCGCATCTCATTTCTATGTTTCATGGTAAGATATAATATGATTTTCTAAGTGTTATGTAGTCCTCGTCTACACTTCTAATAAATGTAAATGCGACACATCCTTGATTGGAAATAGCGTTTGCAGATGTCTACGTATCGTAAGGATGGAGTTGTAATGCTTCTTAAAACGCGATATTGCATCTCATTTCTATGTTTCATGGTAAGATATAATATGACACGCGAAGTGTTATGTAGTCCTCGTCTACACTTCAAATGAATGTAAATGCGACACTTCCTTGCTAGGAAATAGCGTTTGCAGATGTCTACCTATCGTAGCAATAGATTTCTAATGCTTCTTAAACCGCGAAATCGCATCTGATTTCCATGTTTAATGGTAAGATATAATATGACTGGCGAAGTGTTATGTATTCCTCGTCTACACTTCAAATGAATATAAATGCGACACTTCCATGCTAGGAAATAGCGTTTGCAGATGTCTACGTATCGAATCGATAGAGTTCAAATGCTTCTTAAAACGAGATATCGCATCTCATTTCTATGTTTCATGATAAGATGTAATATTCATTGCGAAGTGTCATGTATTCCTCGTCTGCACTTCAAATGAATGTAAATGCGACACTTCCTTGCTAGGAAATAGCGTTTGCAGATGTCTACGTATCGTAGCAATAGATTTCTAATGCTTCTTAAAACGCGATTTCGCATCTCACTTCTATGTTTCATGGTAAGATATAATATGATTTGCGAAGTGTTATGTAGTCCTCATCTACACTTCAAATATATGTAAATGCGACACATCCTTGCTAGGAAATAGCGTTTGCAGATGTCTACGTTTCGAAGCAATAGAGTTCAAATGCTTCTTAAAACGAGATATCGCATCTCATTTCTATGTTTCATGATAAGATGTAATATTCATTGCGAAATGTTATGTATTCCTCGTCTACACTATAAATGAATGTAAATGCGACACTTCCTTGCTAGGAAATAGCGTTTGCAGATGTCTACGTATCGTAGCAATAGAGTTCTAATGCTTCTTAAAACGCGATATCGCATCTCATTTCTATGTTTCATGCTAAGATATAATATGATTTGCGAAGTGTTATGTAGTCCTCGTCTACATTTCAAATGAATGTAAACGCGACACTTCCTTGCTAGGAAATGGCGTTTGTAGATGTCTACGTATCGTAGCAATAGAGTTCTAATGCTTCTTAAAACGCGATATCGCATCTCATTTCTATGTTCAGTGGTAAGATATAATATGACTGGCGAAGTGTTATGTAGTCCTCGTCTACACTTCAAATGAATGTAAATGCGACACTTTCTTGGTAGGAAATAGCGTTTGCAGATGTCTACCTATCGTAGCAATAGTGTTCTAACGCTTCTTAAACCGCGATATCGCATCTCATTTCTATGTTTAATGGTAAGATATAATATGATTTGCGAAGTTTTATGTATTCCTCGTCTACACTTCAAATGAATGTAAACGCGACACTTCCTTCATAGGAAATAGCGTTTGTAGATGTCTACGTATCGTAGCAATAGAGTTCTAATGCTTCTTAAAACGCGATATTGCATCTCATTTCTATGTTTCGTGGTAAGATATAATATGACATGCGAAGTGTTATGTAGTCCTCGTCTACACTTCAAATGAATGTAAATGCGACACTTTCTTGGTAGGAAATAGCGTTTGCAGATGTCTACCTATCGTAGCAATAGTGTTCTAATGCTTCTTAAACCGCGATATCGCATCTCATTTCTATGTTTAATGGTAAGATATAATATGATTTGCGAAGTTTTATGTATTCCTCGTCTACACTTCAAATGAATGTAAACGCGACACTTCCTTCATAGGAAATAGCGTTTGTAGATGTCTACGTATCGTAGCAATAGAGTTCTAATGCTTCTTAAAACGCGATATTGCATCTCATTTCTATGTTTCGTGGTAAGATATAATATGACATGCGAAGTGTTATGTAGTCCTCGTCTACACTTCAAATGAATGTAAATGCGACACTTTCTTGGTAGGAAATAGCATTTGCAGATGTCTACCTATCGTAGCAATAGTGTTCTAATGCTTCTTAAACCGCGATATCGCATCTCATTTCTATGTTTAATGGTAAGATATAATATGATTTGCGAAGTTTTATGTATTCCTCGTCTACACTTCAAATGAATGTAAACGCGACACTTCCTTCATAGGAAATAGCGTTTGTAGATGTCTACGTATCGTAGCAATAGAGTTCTAATGCTTCTTAAAACGCGATATTGCTTCTCATTTCTATGTTTCATGGTAAGATATAATATGACTTGCGAAGTGTTATGTAGTCCTCGTCTACACTTCAAATGAATGTAAGTGCGACACTTCCTTGCTAAGAAATAGCGTTTGCAGATGTCTACCTATCGTTGCAATAGAGTTCTAATGCTTCTTAAAACGCGATATCGCATCTCATTTCTATGTTTAACTGTAAGATATAATATGATTGGCGAAGTGTTATGTATTCCTCGTCTACACTTCAAATGAATGTGAATGCGACACTTCCTTGCAAGGAAATAGCGTTTGCAGATGTCTACGTATCGCAGCAATATAGTTAAAATGCTTCTTAAAACGAGATATCGCATCTCATTTCCATGTTTCATGATAAGATGAAATATTCATTGCGAAATGTTATATATTCCTCGTCTACACTTCAGATGAATGTAAATGCGACACTTCCTTGCTAGGAAATAGCGTTTGCAGATGTCTACGTATCGTAGCAATAGAGTTCTAATGCTTCTTAATAAGCGATTTCGCATCTCATTTCTATGTTTCATGGTAAGATATAATATGATTTGCGAAATGTTATGTAGTCCTCGTCTACACTACAAATAAATGTAAATGCGGCACATCCTTGCTAGGAAATAGCGTTTGCAGATGTCTACGTATCGTAGGGATGGAGTTCTAATGCTTCTTAAAACGTGATATCGCATCTCATTTCTATGTTTCATGGTAAGATATAATATGTCTTGCGATGTGTTATGTAGTCCTCGTCTACACTTCAAATGAATGTAAATGCGACACTTCCTTGCTAGGAAATAGCGTTTGCAGATGTCTACCTATCGTTGCAATAGAGTTCTAATGCTTCTTAAACCGCGATATCGCATCTCATTTCCATGTTTAATGGTAAGATGTAACATGATTTGCGAAGTGTTATGTAGTCCTCGTCTACACTTCAAATAAATGTAAATGCGACACATCCTTGCTAGGAAATAGCGTTTGCAGATGTCTACGTATCGTAGGGATGGAGTTCTAATGCTTCTTAGAACGCGATATCGTATCTCATTTCTATGTTGCATGATAGGATATAATATTCATTGTAAAGTGTTATCTATACCTTTTATTCTCTTCAGAAGAATGTAAATACGACACTTCCTTGCAAGGAAATAGCGTTTGCAGATGTCTACATATCGTAGCAATAGAGATCTTATGCTTCTTAAAACGCGATATTGCATCTAATTTCTATGTTTCATGGTAAGATATAATATGACTTGCGAAGTGTTATGTAGTCCTCGTCTACACTTCAAATGAATGTAAATGCGACACTTCCTTGCTAGGAAATAGCGTTTGCAGATGTCTACCTACCGTAGCAATAGAGTTCTAATGCTTCTTAAACCGCGATATCGCATCTCATTCCTATGTTCAATGGTAAGATATAATATGACTGGCGAAGTGTTATGTATTCCTCGTCTACACTTCAAATGAATATAAATGCGACTCTTCCATGCAAGGAAATAGCGTTTGCAGATGTCTACATATCGTAGCAATAGAGATCTTATGCTTCTTAAAACGCGATATTGCATCTCATTTCTATGTTTTATGGTAAGATATAATACGACTTGCGAAGTGTTATGTAGTCCTAGTCTACACTTCAAATGAATGTAAATGCGACACTTCCTTGCTAGGAAATAGCGTTTGCAGATGTCTACCTATCGTAGCAATAGAGTTCTAATGCTTCTTAAACCGCGATATCGCATCTCATTCCTATGTTCAATGCTAAGATATAATATGACTGGCGAAGTGTTATGCATTCCTCGCCTACACTTCAAATGAATATAAATGCGACACTTCCATGCAAGGAAATAGCGTTTGCAGATGTCTACGTATCGAAGCGATAGAGTTCAAATGCTTCTTAAAACGAGATATCGCATCTCATTTCTATGTTTCATGGTAAGATATAATATTCATTGCGAAGTGTTATGCATTCCTCGCCTACACTTCAAATGAATATAAATGCGACACTTCCATGCAAGGAAATAGCGTTTGCAGATGTCTACGTATCGAAGCGATAGAGTTCAAATGCTTCTTAAAACGAGATATTGCATCTCATATCTATGTTTCATGGTAAGATATAATATTCATTGCGAAACGTTACATATTCCTCGTCTACACTTCAAATGAATGTAAATGCGACACTTCCTTGCAAGGAAATAGCGTTTGCAAATGTCTACCTATCGTAGCAGTAGTGTTCTAATGCTTCTTAGAACGCGATGTCGCATCTTATTTCTAAGTTTCATGGTAAGATATAATAATATTTGCGAAGTGTTATGTATTCCTCGTCTACACTTCAAATGAATGTAAATGCGACACTTCCTTGCAAGGAAATAGCGTTTGCAGATGTCTACGTATCGAAGTAATAGAGTTCTTATGATTCTTAAAACGCGATATCGCATCTCATTTCTATGTTTCATGGTAAGGTATAATATGATTTGCGAAGTGTTATGTATCCGTCGTCTACACTTCAAATGAATGTAAATGCGATACTTTCTTGCAAGGAAATAGCGTTTGCAGATGTCTACGTATCGTAGCAATGGATTTCTGATGTTTCTTAAAACGCGATATCGCATCTCATTTCTATGTTTCATGGTAAGATATAATATGATTTGCGAAGTGCTATGTATTCCTCGTCTACACATCAAATGAATGTAAATGCGACACTTCTTTGCAAGGAAATAGCGTTTGCAGATATCTACGTATCGTAGCAATAGAGTTCTAATGCCTCTTAAAACGCGATATCGCATCTCATTTCTAGGTTTCATGGTAAGATATAATATGATTTGCGAAGTATCATGTATTCCTCGTCTACACTTCAAATGAATGTAAATGCGACACTTCCTTGCAAGGAAATAGCGTTTGCAAATGTCTACCTATCGTAGCAGTAGTGTTCTAATGCTTCTTAGAACGCGATGTCGCATCTTATTTCTAAGTTTCATGGTAAGATATAATAATATTTGCGAAGTGTTATGTATTCCTCGTCTACACTTCAAATGAATGTAAATGCGACACTTCCTTGCAAGGAAATAGCGTTTGCAGATGTCTACGTATCGAAGTAATAGAGTTCAAATGCTTCTTAAAACGAGATATTGCATCTCATATCTATGTTTCATGATAAGATATAATATTCATTGCGAAGTGTTATGCATTCCTCGTCTACGATTCAAATGAATGTAAATGCGACACTTCCTTGCAAGGAAATAGCGTTTGCAGATGTCTACGTATCGTAGCAATAGAGTTCTAATGCTTCTTAAAACGCGATATCGCATCTCATTTCTATGTTTCATGGTAAGATATAATATGATTTGCGAAGTGTTATGTATTCCTCGTCTACACATCAAGTGAATGTAAATGCGACACTTCCTTGCAAGGAAATAGCGCTTGCAGATGTCTACGTATCGTAGCAATAGAGTTCTTATGATTCTTAAAACGCGATATCGCATCTCATTTCTATGTTTCATGGTAAGATATTATATGATTTGCGAAGTGTCATGTATTCCTCGTCTCCACTTCAAATGAATGTAAATGCGACACTTCTTTGCAAGGAAATAGCGTTTGCAGATGTCTACGTATCGTTGCAATGGAGTTCTTATGATTCTTAAAACGCGATATTGCATCTCATTTCTATGTTTAATGGTAAGATATAATATGATTTGCGGAGTGTTATGTATTCCTCGTCTACACTTCAAATGAATGTAAATGCGACACTGCCTTGAAAGGAAATAGCGTTTGCAGATGTCCATGTATCGTAGCAATGGATTTCTGATGTTTCTTAAAACGCGATATCGCATCTCATTTCTATGTTTCATGGTAAGATATAATATGATTTGCGAAGTGCTATGTATTCCTCGTCTACACTTCAAATGAATGTAAATGCGACACTTCCTTGAAAGGAAATAGCGTTTGCAGATGTCCACGTATCGTAGCAATAGAGTTCTTATGATTCTTAAAACGCGATATCGCATCTCATTTCTATGTTTCATGGTAAGATATAGTATGATTTGCGAAATGTTATGTATTCCTCGTCTACACTTCAAATGAATGTAAATGCGACACTTCCTTGCAAGGAAATAGCGTTTGCAAATGTCTACCTATCGTAGCAGTAGTGTTCTAATGCTTCTTAGAACGCGATGTCGCATCTTATTTCTAAGTTTCATGGTAAGATATAATATGATTTGCGAAGTGTTATGTATTCCTCGTCTACACTTCAAGTGAATGTGAATGCGACACTTCCTCGCTAGGAAATAGCGTTTGCAGATGTCTACGTATCGAAGCAATAGAGTTCAAATGCTTCTTAAAACGAGATATTGCATCTCATATCTATGTTTCATGATAAGATATAATATTCATTGCGATGTGTTATGCATTCCTCGTCTACGATTCAAATGAATGTAAATGCGACACTTCCTTTCAAGGAAATAGCGTTTGCAGATGTCTACGTATCGTAGCAATAGAGTTCTTATGATTCTTAAAACGCGATATCGCATCTCATTTCTATGTTTCATGGTAAGGTATAATATGATTTGCGAAGTGTTATGTATTCCTCGTCTACACTTCAGATGAATGTAAATGCGACACTTCCTTGTAAGGAAATAGCGTTTGCAGATATCTACCTATCGTAGCAATAGAGTTCTTATGATTCTTAAATCGCGATAACGCATCTCATTTCTATGTTTCATGGTAAGATATAACATGATTTGCGAAGTGTTATGTATTCCTCGACTACACTTCAAATGAATGTGAATGCGATACTTCCTCGCTAGGAAAAAGCGTTTGCAGATGTCTACGTATCGTAGCAATACCTTTCTAGTGCTTCTTAAAAGGCGATATCGCATCTCATTTCTATGTTTCATGGTAAGATATAACATGATTTGCGAAGTGTTGTGTATTCCTCGTCCACACTTCAAATGAATGTGAATGCGATACTTCCTCGCTAGGAAATAGCGTTTGCAGATGTCTACGTATCGTAGCAATAGCCTTCTAGTGCTTCTTAAAACGCGATATCGCATCTCATTTCTATGTTTCATGGTAAGATATAATATGATTTGCGAAGTGTTATGTAGTCCTCGTCTACACTTCAAATGAATGTAAATGCGACACATCCTTGCTAGGAAATAGCGTTTGCAGATGTCTACGTATCGTAGGGACGGAGTTCTAGTGCTTCTTAAACCGTGATATTGCATCTCATTTCTATGTTTCATGATAAGATGTAATATTCTTTGCGAAGTGATATGTATTCCTCGTTTACACTTCAAATGAATGTAAATGCGACACTTCCTTGCTAGGAAATAGCGTTTGCAGATGTCTACCTATCGTAGCAATAGAGTTCTAATGCTTCTTAAAACGCGATATCGCACCTCATTTCTATGTTTCATGGTAAGATATAATATGATTTGCGAAGTATCATGTATTCCTCGTCTACACTTCAAATGAATGTAAATGCGACACTTCCTTGCAAGGAAATAGCGTTTGCAAATGTCTACCTATCGTAGCAGTAGTGTTCTAATGCTTCTTAGAACGCGATGTCGCATCTCATTTCTAAGTTTCATGGTAAGATATAATATGATTTGCGAAGTATCATGTATTCCTCGTCTACACTTCAAACGAATGTAAATGCGACACTTCCTTGCTAGGAAATAGCGATTGCAGATGTCTACGTATCGTAGCAATAGAGATCTAATGCTTCCTAAAATGCGATATCGCATCTCATTTCTATGTTGCATGATAGGATATAATAGTCATTGTAAAGTGTAATGTATTCCTCGTCTACACTTCAAATGAATGTAAATGCGAAACTTCCTTGCTAGGAAATAGCGTTTGCAGATGTTTACGTATCGTAGGGATAGAGTTCTAATGCTTCTTAAAACGCGATATCGCATCTCATTTCTATGTTTCATGATAAGATGTAATATTCATAGCGAAATGTTATGTAGTCCTCGTCTACACCTCAAATGAATGTAAATGTGATACCTCCTTGCTAGGAAATAGCGTTTGCAGATGTCTACCTATCGTTGCAATAGGGTTCTAATGCATCTTAAAACGCGATATCGCATCTCATTTCTATGTTTCATGATAGGATGTAATATTCATAGCGAAATGTTATGTATTCCTCGTCTACACTTCAAATGAATGTAAATGCGACACTTCCTTGCAAGGAAATAGCGTTTGCAGATGTCTACCTATCGAAGCAATAGAGTTCAAATGCTTCTTAAAACGAGATATCGCATCTCATTTCTATGTTTCATGATAAGATGTAATATTCATTGCGAAGTGTTATGTATTCCTCGTCTACACTTCAAATGAATGTAAAAGCGACACTTCCTTGCAAGGAAATAGCGTTTGGAGATGTCTACGTATCGTAGCAATAGCTTTCTAGTGCTTCTTAAAACGCGATATCGCATCTCATTTCTATGTTTCATGGTAAGATATAACATGATTTGCGGAGTGTTATGTATCCGTCGTCTACACTTCAAATGAATGTAAATGCGACGCTTTCTTGCAAGGAAATAGCGTTTGCAGATGTCTACGTATCGTTGCAATAGAGTTCTTATGATTCTTAAAACGCGATATCGCATCTCATTTCTATGTTTCATGGTAAGATATAATATGATTTGCGGAGTGTTATGTATTCCTCGTCTACACTTCAAATGAATGTTAAATGCGGCACTTCCTTGCAAGGAAATAGCGTTTGCAGATGTCTACGTATCGTAGGGATAGAGTTCTAATGCTTCTTAAAACGTGTTATCGTACCTCATTTCTATGTTTCACGATAAGGTTTAATATTCATTGCGAAGTGTTATGTAAACCTCGCATTCACTTCAAGAGTATGTAAATGCGACACTTTCTTGCAAGAAAATGGCATTTGCAGTTGTCTACGTATCGAAGCAATAGAGGTCAAATGCATCTTAATACTAGATTTCGTATCTCATATCTGTGTTTCATGATAAGATATAATATTCATTGCGATGTGTTATGCATTCCCCGTCTTCGATTCAAATGAATGTAAATGCGACACTTCCTTTCAAGGAAATAGCGTTTGCAGATGTCTACGAATCGTAGCAATAGAGTACTAATGCTTCTTATAACGCGATATCGCATCTCATTTCTATGTTTCATGGTAAGATATAATATGATTTGCGAAGTGTTATGTAGTCCTCGTCTACACTTCAAATGAATGTAAATGCGACACATCCTTGCTAGGAAATAGCGTTTGCAGATGTCTACGTATCGTAGGGACGGAGTTCTAATGCTTCTTAAATCGTGATATCGCATCTCATTTCTATGTTTCATGATAAGATGTAATATTCATTGCGAAGTGATATGTATTCCTTGTCTACACTTCAAATGAATGTAAATGCGACACTTCCTTGCAAGGAAATAGCGTTTGCAGGTGTCTACCTATCGTAGCAACAGATTTCTAGTGCTTCTTAAAACGCGATATCGCATCTCATTTCTATGTATCATGGTAAGATATAATATGATTTGCGAAGTGTCATGTATTCCTCGTCTACACTTCAAATGATTGTAAATGGGACACTTCCTTGCTAGGAAATAGCGTCTGCAGATATCTGGGTATCGTAGCAATAGAGTTCTAATGCTTCTTAAAACGCGATATCGCATCTCACTTCTATGTTTCATGGTAAGGTATAATATGATTTGCGAAGTGTTATGTAGTCCTCGTCTACATTTCAAATGATGTAAACGCGACACTTCCTTGCTAGGGAATAGCGTTTGTAGATGTCTACGTATCGTAGCAATAGAGTTGTAATGCTTCTTAAAACGCGATATCGCATCTCATTTCTACGGTTCATGACATGGTATAGTATTCATTGCGAAGTGTTATGTATACCTATTATTCACTTCAAAAGAATGTAAATGCGACACTTCCTTGCTAGGAAATAGCGTTTGAAGATGTCTACGTATCGAAGCGATAGTGTTCAAATGCTTCTTAAAACGAGGTATTGCATCTAGTTTCTATGTTTCATGGTAAGATATAATATGACTTGAGAATTGTTTTGTAGTCCTCGTCTACACTTCAAGTGAATGTAAATGCGACACTTCCTTGCTAGGAAATAGCGTTTGCAGATGTCTACGTATCGAAGCAATAGAGTTCAAATGCATCTTAAAAGGAGATATTGCATCTCATAACTATGTTTCATGGTAAGATATAATATTCATTGCGAAGTGTTATGCATTCCTCGTCTACGATTCAAATGGATGTAAACGCGACACTTCCTTGCTAGGAAATAGCGTTTGCAGATTTCTACGTATCGAAGCACTAGAGTTCAAATGCTTCTTAAAACGAGATACCGCATCTCACTTCTATATTTCATGATAAGATGTAATATTCATTGCGAAGTGTTATGTATTCCTCGTCTACACTTCAAATGAATGTAAATGCGACACTTCTTTGCAAGGAAATAGCGTTTGCAGATGTCTACGTATCGTAGCAATAGAGTTCTTATGATTCTTAAAACGCGATATCGCATCACATTTCTATGTTTCATGGTAAGATATAATATGATTTGCGGAGTGTTATGTATTCCTCATCTACACTTCAAATGAATGTGAATGCGACACTTCCTCGCTAGGAAATAGCGGTTGCAGATGTCTACGTATCGTAGCAATAGAGTTCTTATGATTCTTAAAACGCGATATCGCATCTCATTTCTATGTTTCATGGTAAGGTATAATATGATTTGCGAAGTGTTATGTATCCGTCGTCTACACTTCAAATGAATGTAAATGCGACACTTTCTTGCAAGGAAATAGCGTTTGCAGATGTCTACGTATCGTAGCAATGGATTTCTGATGTTTCTTAACAAGCGATATCGCATCTCATTTCTATGTTTCATGGTAAGATATAGTATGATTTGCGAAGTTTTATGTATTCCTCGTCTACACTTCAAATGAATGTAAATGCGACACTTCCTTGCAAGGAAATAGCGTTTGCAAATGTCTACCTATCGTAGCAGTAGTGTTCTAAAGCTTCTTAGAACGTGATGTCGCATCTCATTTCTATGTTTCATGGTAAGATATAATATGATTTGCGAAGTGTTATGTATACCTCGTCTACACTTCAAATGAATGTAAATGCGACACTTCCTTGCAAGGAAATAGCGTTTGCAGATGTCTACGTATCGAAGCAATAGAGTTCAAATGCTTCTTAAGACGAGATATTGCATCTCATATCTACGTTTCATGATAAGACATAATATTCATTGCGAAGTGTTATGTATTCCTCGTCTACGATTCAAATGAATGTAAATGCGACACTTCCTTGCAAGGAAATGGCGTTTGCAGATGTCTACCTATCGTAGCAATAGAGTTCAAGTGCTTCTTAAAACGCGATATCGCATCTCATTTCTATGTTTCATGGTAAGATATAATATGATTTGCGAAGTGTTATGTATTCCTCGTCTACACTTCAAATGAATGTAAATGCGACACTTCCCTGCATGGAAGTAACGTTTGCAGATGTCTACGTATCGTAGCAATGGATTTCTGATGCTTCTTAAAACGCGATATCGCATCTCATTTCTATGTTTCATGGTAAGATATAGTATGATTTGCGAAGTGTCATGTATTCCTCGTCCACACTTCAAATGAATGTAAATGCGACACTTCCTTGCAAGGAAATAGCGTTTGCAGATGTCTACGTATCGTTGCAATAGAGTTCTTATGATTCTTAAAACGCGATATCGGATCTCATTTCTATCTTTCATGGTAAGATATAATATGATTTGCGAAGTGTTATGTATTCCTCGTCTACACTTCAAATGAATGTAAATGCGACACTTCCTTGCTAGGAAATAGCGTCTGCAGATGTCTACGTATCGTAGCAATAGAGTTCTTATGATTCTTAAAATGCGATATCGCATCACATTTCTATGTCTCATGGTAAGATATAATATGATTTGCGAAGTATCATGTATTCCCCGTCTACACTTCAAATGAATGTAAATGCGACACTTCCTTGCTAGGATATAGCGATTGCAGATGTCTACGTATCGTAGCAATATAGTTCATATGATTCTTAAAACGCGATATCGCAACTCATTTCTATGTTTCATGGTAAGATATAACATGATTTGCCAAGTGTTATGTATTCCTCGTCTACACTTCAAATGAATGTAAATGCGACACCTCCTTGCTAGGAAATAGCGTCTGCAGATGTGTAGGTATCGTAGCAATAGAGTTCTAATGCCTCTTAAAACGCGATATCGCATCTCATTTCTATGTTTCATGGTAAGATATAATATGATTTGCGAAGTGTTACGTATTCCTCGTCTACACTTCAAATGAATGTAAATGAGACACTTCTTTGCTAGGAAATAGCGTTTGCAAATGTCTACCTATCGTAGCAATAGTGTTCTAATGCTTCTTAAAACGCGATATCGCATCTCATTTCTATGTTTCATGATAAGATATAATATGATTTGCGAAGTATCATGTACTCCTCGTCTACACTTCAAATGAATGTAAATGCGACACTTCCTTGCTAGGAAATAGCGTTTGCAAATGTCTACCTATCGTAGCAATAGTGTTCTAATGCCTCTTAAAACGCGATATCGCATCTCATTTCTATGTTTCATGGTAAGATATAATATGTTTTGCGAAGTGTCATGTATTCCTCGTCTACACTTCAAATGAATGTAAATGCGACACTTCCTTGCTAGGAAATAGCGTCTGCAGATGACTAGGTATCGTAGCAATAGAGTTCTAATGCTTCTTGTAACGCGATATCGCATCTCATTTCTATGTTTCATGGTAAGATATAATATGATTTGCGAAGTGTTATGTATTCCTCGTCTACACTTCAAATGAATGTAAATGCGACACTTCCTTGCAAGGAAATAGCGTTTGCAGATGTCTACGTATCGTAGCAATAGCTTTCTAGTGCTTCTTAAAACGCGATATCGCATCTCATTTCTATGTTTCATGGTAAGATATAATATGATTTGCGAAGTGTCATGTATTCCTCGTCTACACTTCAAATGAATGTAAATGCGACACTTCCTTGCTAGGAAATAGCGTCTGCAGATGTCTAGGTATCGTAGCAATAGAGTTCTAATGCTTCTTGGAACGCGATATCGCATCTCATTTCTATGTTTCATGGTAAGATATAATATGATTTGCGAAGTGTTATGTATTCCTCGTCTACACTTCAAATGAATGTAAATGCGACACTTCCCTGCAAGGAAATAGCGTTTGCAGATGTTTACGTATCGTAGCAATAGAGTTCTTATGATTCTTAAAACGAGATATTGCATCTCATATCTATGTTTCATGATAAGATATAATATGGTTTGCGAAGTGTCATGTATTCCTCGTCTACACTTCAAATGAATGTAAATGCGACACTTCCTTGCAAGGAAATAGCGTTTGCAGATGTCTACGTATCGTAGCAATAGCTTTCTAGTGCTTCTTAAAACGCGATATCGCATCACATTTCTATGTTTCATGGTAAGATATAATATGATTTGCGAAGTGTCATGTATTCCTCGTCTACACTTCAAATGAATGTAAATGCGACACTTCCTTGCTAGGAAATAGCGTCTGCAGATGTCTAGGTATCGTAGCAATAGAGTTCTAATGCTTCTTGAAACGCGATATCGCATCTCATTTCTATGTTCCATGGTAAGATATAATATGATTTGCGAAGTGTTATGTATTCCTCGTCTACACTTCAAATGAATGTAAATGCGACTCTTCCCTGCAAGGAAATAGCGTTTGCAGATGTTTACGTATCGTAGCAATAGAGTTGTTATGATCCTTAAAACGCGATATCGCATCTCATTTCCATGTTTCATGCTAAGATATAACATGATTTGCGAAGTGTTACGTATTCCTCGTCTACACTTCAAATGAATGTGAATGCGATACTTCCTCGCTAGGAAATAGCGTTTGCAGATGTCTACGTATCGTAGCAATAGCTTTCTAGTGCTTCTTCAAACGCGATATCGCATCTCATTTCTATGTTTCATGGTAAGATATAATATGATTTGCGAAGTGTCATGTATTCCTCGTCTACACTTCAAATGAATGTAAATGCGACACTTCGTTGCTAGGAAATAGCGTCTGCAGATGTCTAGGTATCGTAGCAATAGAGTTCTAATGCTTCTTGAAACGCGATATCGCATCTCATTTCTATGTTCCATGGTAAGATATAATATGATTTGCGAAGTGTTATGTATTCCTCGTCTACACTTCAAATGAATGTAAATGCGACACTTCCCTGCAAGGAAATAGCGTTTGCAGATGTTTACGTATCGTAGCAAGAGAGTTGTTATGATCCTTAAAACGCGATATCGCATCTCATTTCCATGTTTCATGGTAAGATATAACATGATTTGCGAAGTGTTATGTATTCCTCGTCTACACTTCAAATGAATGTGAATGCGATACTTCCTCGCTAGGAAATAGCGTTTGCAGATGTCTACGTATCGTAGCAATAGCTTTCTAGTGCTTCTTCAAACGCGATATCGCATCTCATTTCTATGTTTCATGGTAAGATATAATATGATTTGCGAAGTGTCATGTATTCCTCGTCTACACTTCAAATGAATGTAAATGCGACACTTCGTTGCTAGGAAATAGCGTCTGCAGATGTCTAGGTATCGTAGCAATAGAGTTCTAGTGCTTCTTGAAACGCGATATCGCATCTCATTTCTATGTTTCATGGTAAGATATAATGTGATTTGCGAAGTGTTATGTATTCCTCGTCTACACTTCAAATGAATGTAAATGCGACACTTCCTTGCAAGGAAATAGCGTTTGCAGATGTCTACGTATCGTAGCAATAGAGTTCTCATGATTCTTAAAACGCGATATCGCATCTCATTTCTATGTTTCGTGGTAAGATATAACATGATTTGCGAAGTGTTATGTATTCCTCGTCTACACTTCAAATCAATGTGAATGCGATACTTCCTCGCTAGGAAATAGCGTTTGCAGATGTCTACGTATCGTAGCAATAGCTTTCTAGTGCTTCTTTAAACGCGATATCGCATCTCATTTCTATGTTTCATGGTAAGATATAATATGATTTGCGAAGTGTCATGTATTCCTCGTCTACACTTCAAATGAATGTAAATGCGACACTTCCTTGCTAGGAAATAGCGTCTGCAGATGTCTAGGTATCGTAGCAATAGAGTTCTATTGCTTCTTGAAACGCGATATCGCATCTCATTTCTATGTTCCATGGTAAGATATAATATGATTTGCGAAGTGTTATGTATTCCTCGTCTACACTTCAAATGAATGTAAATGCGACACTTCCCTGTAAGGAAATAGCGTTTGCAGATGTTTACGTATCGTAGCAATAGAGTTCTTATGATTCTTAAATCGAGATATTGCATCTCATATCTATGTTTCATGGTAAGATATAACATGATTTGCGAAGTGTTATGTATTCCTCGTCTACACTTCAAATGAATGTGAATGCGATACTTCCTCGCTAGGAAATAGCGTTTGCAGATGTCTACGTATCGTAGCAATAGCTTTCTAGTGCTTCTTCAAACGCGATATCGCATCTCATTTCTATGTTTCATGGTAAGATATAATATGATTTGCGAAGTGTCATGTATTCCTCGTCTACACTTCAAATGAATGTAAATGCGACACTTCGTTGCTAGGAAATAGCGTCTGCAGATATCTAGGTATCGTAGCAATAGAGTTCTAGTGCTTCTTGAAACGCGATATCGCATCTCATTTCTATGTTTCATGGTAAGATATAATGTGATTTGCGAAGTGTTATGTATTCCTCGTCTACACTTCAAATGAATGTAAATGCGACACTTCCTTGCAAGGAAATAGCGTTTGCAGATGTCTACGTATCGTAGCAATAGAGTTCTTATGATTCTTAAAACGCGATATCGCATCTCATTTCTATGTTTCATGGTAAGATATAACATGATTTGCGAAGTGTTATGTATTCCTCGTCTACACTTCAAATCAATGTGAATGCGATACTTCCTCGCTAGGAAATAGCGTTTGCAGATGTCTACGTATCGTAGCAATAGCTTTCTAGTGCTTCTTAAAACGCGATATCGCATCTCATTTCTATGTTTCATGGTAAGATATAATATGATTTGCGAAGTGTCATGTATTCCTCGTCTACACTTCAAATGAATGTAAATGCGACACTTCCTTGCTAGGAAATAGCGTCTGCAGATGTCTAGGTATCGTAGCAATAGAGTTCTAATGCTTCTTGAAACGCGATATCGCATCTCATTTCTATGTTTCATGGTAAGATATAATATGATTTGCGAAGTGTTATGTATTCCTCGTCTACACTTCAAATGAATGTAAATGCGACACTTCCCTGCAAGGAAATAGCGTTTGCAGATGTTTACGTATCGTAGCAATAGAGTTCTTATGATTCTTAAAACGAGATATTGCATCTCATATCTATGTTTCATGGTAAGATATAATATGATTTGCGAAGTGTCATGTATTCCTCGTCTACACTTCAAATGAATGTAAATGCGACACTTCGTTGCTAGGAAATAGCGTCTGCAGATATCTAGGTATCGTAGCAATAGAGTTCTAGTGCTTCTTGAAACGCGATATCGCATCTCATTTCTATGTTTCATGGTAAGATATAATGTGATTTGCGAAGTGTTATGTATTCCTCGTCTACACTTCAAATGAATGTAAATGCGACACTTCCTTGCAAGGAAATAGCGTTTGCAGATGTCTACGTATCGTAGCAATAGAGTTCTTATGATTCTTAAAACGCGATATCGCATCTCATTTCTATGTTTCATGGTAAGATATAACATGATTTGCGAAGTGTTATGTATTCCTCGTCTACACTTCAAATCAATGTGAATGCGATACTTCCTCGCTAGGAAATAGCGTTTGCAGATGTCTACGTATCGTAGCAATAGCTTTCTAGTGCTTCTTAGAACGCGATATCGCATCTCATTTCTATGTTTCATGGTAAGATATAATATGATTTGCGAAGTGTCATGTATTCCTCGTCTACACTTCAAATGAATGTAAATGCGACACTTCCTTGCTAGGAAATAGCGTCTGCAGTTGTCTAGGTATCGTAGCAATAGAGTTCTAATGCTTTTTGAAACGCGATATCGCATCTCATTTCTATGTTCCATGGTAAGATATAATATGATTTGCGAAGTGTTATGTATTCCTCGTCTACACTTCAAATGAATGTAAATGCGACACTTCCCTGCAAGGAAATAGCGTTTGCAGATGTTTACGTATCGTAGCAATAGAGATGTTATGATTCTTAAAACGCGATATCGCATCTCATTTCCATGTTTCATGGTAAGATATAACATGATTTGCGAAGTGTTATGTATTCCTCGTCTACAATTCAAATGAATGTGAATGCGATACTTCCTCGCTAGGAAATAGCGTTTGCAGATGTCTACGTATCGTAGCAATAGCTTTCTAGTGCTTCTTCAAACGCGATATCGCATCTCATTTCTATGTTTCATGGTAAGATATAATATGATTTGCGAATTGTCATGTATTCCTCGTCTACACTTCAAATGAATGTAAATGCGACACTTCGTTGCTAGGAAATAGCGTCTGCAGATGTCTAGGTATCGTAGCAATAGAGTTCTAGTGCTTCTTGAAACGCGATATCGCATCTCATTTCTATGTTTCATGGTAAGATATAATGTGATTTGCGAAGTGTTATGTATTCCTCGTCTACACTTCAAATGAATGTAAATGCGACACTTCCTTGCAAGGAAATAGCGTTTTCAGATGTCTACGTATCGTAGCAATAGAGTTCTCATGATTCTTAAAACGCGATATCGCATCTCATTTCTATGTTTCGTGGTAAGATATAATATGATTTGCGAAGTGTTATGTATTCCTCGTCTACACTTCAAATCAATGTGAATGCGATACTTCCTCGCTAGGAAATAGCGTTTGCAGATGTCTACGTATCGTAGCAATAGCTTTCTAGTGCTTCTTAAAACGCGATATCGCATCTCATTTCTATGTTTCATGGTAAGATATAATATGATTTGCGAAGTGTTATGTATACCTCGTCTACACTTCAAATGAATGTAAATGCGACACTTCCTTGCAAGGAAATAGCGTTTGCAGATGCCTACGCATCGTAGCAATAGAGTTCAAATGCTTCTTAAGACGAGATATTGCATCTCATATCTACGTTTCATGATAAGACATAATATTCATTGCGAAGTGTTATGTATTCCTCGTCTACGATTCAAATGAATGTAAATGCGACACTTCCTTGCAAGGAAATAGCGTTTGCAGATGTCTACGTATCGTAGCAATGGATTTCTGATGTTTCTTAACAAGCGATATCGCATCTCATTTCTATGTTTCATGGTAAGATATAGTATGATTTGCGAAGTTTTATGTATTCCTCGTCTACACTTCAAACGAATGTAAATGCGACACTTCCTTGCAAGGAAATAGCGTTTGCAAATGTCTACCTATCGTAGCAGTAGTGTTCTAAAGCTTCTTAGAACGTGATGTCGCATCTCATTTCTATGTTTCATGGTAAGATATAATATGATTTGCGAAGTGTTATGTATACCTCGTCTACACTTCAAATGAATGTAAATGCGACACTTCCTTGCAAGGAAATAGCGTTTGCAGATGTCTACGTATCGTAGCAATAGAGTTCAAATGCTTCTTAAGACGAGATATTGCATCTCATATCTACGTTTCATGATAAGACATAATATTCATTGCGAAGTGTTATGTATTCCTCGTCTACGATTCAAATGAATGTAAATGCGACACTTCCTTGCAAGGAAATGGCGTTTGCAGATGTCTACCTATCGTAGCAATAGAGTTCAAGTGCTTCTTAAAACGCGATATCGCATCTCATTTCTATGTTTCATGGTAAGATATAATATGATTTGCGAAGTGTTATGTATTCCTCGTCTACACTTCAAATGAATGTAAATGCGACACTTCCCTGCATGGAAGTAACGTTTGCAGATGTCTACGTATCGTAGCAATGGATTTCTGATGCTTCTTAAAACGCGATATCGCATCTCATTTCTATGTTTCATGGTAAGATATAGTATGATTTGCGAAGTGTCATGTATTCCTCGTCCACACTTCAAATGAATGTAAATGCGACACTTCCTTGCAAGGAAATAGCGTTTGCAGATGTCTACGTATCGTAGCAATAGAGTTCTTATGATTCTTAAAACGCGATATCGGATCTCATTTCTATCTTTCATGGTAAGATATAATATGATTTGCGAAGTGTTATGTATTCCTCGTCTACACTTCAAATGAATGTAAATGCGACACTTCCTTGCTAGGAAATAGCGTCTGCAGATGTCTACGTATCGTAGCAATAGAGTTCTTATGATTCTTAAAATGCGATATCGCATCACATTTCTATGTCTCATGGTAAGATATAATATGATTTGCGAAGTATCATGTATTCCCCGTCTACACTTCAAATGAATGTAAATGCGACACTTCCTTGCTAGGATATAGCGATTGCAGATGTCTACGTATCGTAGCAATATAGTTCATATGATTCTTAAAACGCGATATCGCAACTCATTTCTATGTTTCATGGTAAGATATAACATGATTTGCCAAGTGTTATGTATTCCTCGTCTACACTTCAAATGAATGTAAATGCGACACCTCCTTGCTAGGAAATAGCGTCTGCAGATGTGTAGGTATCGTAGCAATAGAGTTCTAATGCCTCTTAAAACGCGATATCGCATCTCATTTCTATGTTTCATGGTAAGATATAATATGATTTGCGAAGTGTTACGTATTCCTCGTCTACACTTCAAATGAATGTAAATGAGACACTTCTTTGCTAGGAAATAGCGTTTGCAAATGTCTACCTATCGTAGCAATAGTGTTCTAATGCTTCTTAAAACGCGATATCGCATCTCATTTCTATGTTTCATGATAAGATATAATATGATTTGCGAAGTATCATGTACTCCTCGTCTACACTTCAAATGAATGTAAATGCGACACTTCCTTGCTAGGAAATAGCGTTTGCAAATGTCTACCTATCGTAGCAATAGTGTTCTAATGCCTCTTAAAACGCGATATCGCATCTCATTTCTATGTTTCATGGTAAGATATAATATGATTTGCGAAGTGTTACGTATTCCTCGTCTACACTTCAAATGAATGTAAATGCGACACTTCCTTGCTAGGAAATAGCGTCTGCAGATGTCTACGTATCGTAGCAATAGCTTTCTAGTGCTTCTTAAAACGCGATATCGCATCTCATTTCTATGTTTCATGGTAAGATATAATATGATTTGCGAAGTGTCATGTATTCCTCGTCTACACTTCAAATGAATGTAAATGCGACACTTCCTTGCTAGGAAATAGCGTCTGCAGATGACTAGGTATCGTAGCAATAGAGTTCTAATGCTTCTTGTAACGCGATATCGCATCTCATTTCTATGTTTCATGGTAAGATATAATGTGATTTGCGAAGTGTTATGTATTCCTCGTCTACACTTCAAATGAATGTAAATGCGACACTTCCTTGCAAGGAAATAGCGTTTGCAGATGTCTACGTATCGTAGCAATAGAGTTCTCATGATTCTTAAAACGCGATATCGCATCTCATTTCTATGTTTCGTGGTAAGATATAACATGATTTGCGAAGTGTTATGTATTCCTCGTCTACACTTCAAATCAATGTGAATGCGATACTTCCTCGCTAGGAAATAGCGTTTGCAGATGTCTACGTATCGTAGCAATAGCTTTCTAGTGCTTCTTAAAACGCGATATCGCATCTCATTTCTATGTTTCATGGTAAGATATAATATGATTTGCGAAGTGTCATGTATTCCTCGTCTACACTTCAAATGAATGTAAATGCGACACTTCCTTGCTAGGAAATAGCGTCTGCAGATGTCTAGGTATCGTAGCAATAGAGTTCTAATGCTTCTTGAAACGCGATATCGCATCTCATTTCTATGTTTCATGGTAAGATATAATATGATTTGCGAAGTGTTATGTATTCCTCGTCTACACTTCAAATGAATGTAAATGCGACACTTCCCTGCAAGGAAATAGCGTTTGCAGATGTTTACGTATCGTAGCAATAGAGTTCTTATGATTCTTAAAACGAGATATTGCATCTCATATCTATGTTTCATGGTAAGATATAATATGATTTGCGAAGTGTCATGTATTCCTCGTCTACACTTCAAATGAATGTAAATGCGACACTTCGTTGCTAGGAAATAGCGTCTGCAGATATCTAGGTATCGTAGCAATAGAGTTCTAGTGCTTCTTGAAACGCGATATCGCATCTCATTTCTATGTTTCATGGTAAGATATAATGTGATTTGCGAAGTGTTATGTATTCCTCGTCTACACTTCAAATGAATGTAAATGCGACACTTCCTTGCAAGGAAATAGCGTTTGCAGATGTCTACGTATCGTAGCAATAGAGTTCTTATGATTCTTAAAACGCGATATCGCATCTCATTTCTATGTTTCATGGTAAGATATAACATGATTTGCGAAGTGTTATGTATTCCTCGTCTACACTTCAAATCAATGTGAATGCGATACTTCCTCGCTAGGAAATAGCGTTTGCAGATGTCTACGTATCGTAGCAATAGCTTTCTAGTGCTTCTTAGAACGCGATATCGCATCTCATTTCTCTGTTTCATGGTAAGATATAATATGATTTGCGAAGTGTCATGTATTCCTCGTCTACACTTCAAATGAATGTAAATGCGACACTTCCTTGCTAGGAAATAGCGTCTGCAGTTGTCTAGGTATCGTAGCAATAGAGTTCTAATGCTTTTTGAAACGCGATATCGCATCTCATTTCTATGTTCCATGGTAAGATATAATATGATTTGCGAAGTGTTATGTATTCCTCGTCTACACTTCAAATGAATGTAAATGCGACACTTCCCTGCAAGGAAATAGCGTTTGCAGATGTTTACGTATCGTAGCAATAGAGTTGTTATGATTCTTAAAACGCGATATCGCATCTCATTTCCATGTTTCATGGTAAGATATAACATGATTTGCGAAGTGTTATGTATTCCTCGTCTACAATTCAAATGAATGTGAATGCGATACTTCCTCGCTAGGAAATAGCGTTTGCAGATGTCTACGTATCGTAGCAATAGCTTTCTAGTGCTTCTTCAAACGCGATATCGCATCTCATTTCTATGTTTCATGGTAAGATATAATATGATTTGCGAAGTGTCATGTATTCCTCGTCTACACTTCAAATGAATGTAAATGCGACACTTCGTTGCTAGGAAATAGCGTCTGCAGATGTCTAGGTATCGTAGCAATAGAGTTCTAGTGCTTCTTGAAACGCGATATCGCATCTCATTTCTATGTTTCATGGTAAGATATAATGTGATTTGCGAAGTGTTATGTATTCCTCGTCTACACTTCAAATGAATGTAAATGCGACACTTCCTTGCAAGGAAATAGCGTTTTCAGATGTCTACGTATCGTAGCAATAGAGTTCTCATGATTCTTAAAACGCGATATCGCATCTCATTTCTATGTTTCGTGGTAAGATATAATATGATTTGCGAAGTGTTATGTATTCCTCGTCTACACTTCAAATCAATGTGAATGCGATACTTCCTCGCTAGGAAATAGCGTTTGCAGATGTCTACGTATCGTAGCAATAGCTTTCTAGTGCTTCTTAATACGCGATATCGCATCTCATTTCTATGTTTCATGGTAAGATATAATATGATTTGCGAAGTGTTATGTATACCTCGTCTACACTTCAAATGAATGTAAATGCGACACTTCCTTGCAAGGAAATAGCGTTTGCAGATGCCTACGCATCGTAGCAATAGAGTTCAAATGCTTCTTAAGACGAGATATTGCATCTCATATCTACGTTTCATGATAAGACATAATATTCATTGCGAAGTGTTATGTATTCCTCGTCTACGATTCAAATGAATGTAAATGCGACACTTCCTTGCAAGGAAATAGCGTTTGCAGATGTCTACGTATCGTAGCAATGGATTTCTGATGTTTCTTAACAAGCGATATCGCATCTCATTTCTATGTTTCATGGTAAGATATAGTATGATTTGCGAAGTTTTATGTATTCCTCGTCTACACTTCAAACGAATGTAAATGCGACACTTCCTTGCAAGGAAATAGCGTTTGCAAATGTCTACCTATCGTAGCAGTAGTGTTCTAAAGCTTCTTAGAACGTGATGTCGCATCTCATTTCTATGTTTCATGGTAAGATATAATATGATTTGCGAAGTGTTATGTATACCTCGTCTACACTTCAAATGAATGTAAATGCGACACTTCCTTGCAAGGAAATAGCGTTTGCAGATGTCTACGTATCGTAGCAATAGAGTTCAAATGCTTCTTAAGACGAGATATTGCATCTCATATCTACGTTTCATGATAAGACATAATATTCATTGCGAAGTGTTATGTATTCCTCGTCTACGATTCAAATGAATGTAAATGCGACACTTCCTTGCAAGGAAATGGCGTTTGCAGATGTCTACCTATCGTAGCAATAGAGTTCAAGTGCTTCTTAAAACGCGATATCGCATCTCATTTCTATGTTTCATGGTAAGATATAATATGATTTGCGAAGTGTTATGTATTCCTCGTCTACACTTCAAATGAATGTAAATGCGACACTTCCCTGCATGGAAGTAACGTTTGCAGATGTCTACGTATCGTAGCAATGGATTTCTGATGCTTCTTAAAACGCGATATCGCATCTCATTTCTATGTTTCATGGTAAGATATAGTATGATTTGCGAAGTGTCATGTATTCCTCGTCCACACTTCAAATGAATGTAAATGCGACACTTCCTTGCAAGGAAATAGCGTTTGCAGATGTCTACGTATCGTAGCAATAGAGTTCTTATGATTCTTAAAACGCGATATCGGATCTCATTTCTATCTTTCATGGTAAGATATAATATGATTTGCGAAGTGTTATGTATTCCTCGTCTACACTTCAAATGAATGTAAATGCGACACTTCCTTGCTAGGAAATAGCGTCTGCAGATGTCTACGTATCGTAGCAATAGAGTTCTTATGATTCTTAAAATGCGATATCGCATCACATTTCTATGTCTCATGGTAAGATATAATATGATTTGCGAAGTATCATGTATTCCCCGTCTACACTTCAAATGAATGTAAATGCGACACTTCCTTGCTAGGATATAGCGATTGCAGATGTCTACGTATCGTAGCAATATAGTTCATATGATTCTTAAAACGCGATATCGCAACTCATTTCTATGTTTCATGGTAAGATATAACATGATTTGCCAAGTGTTATGTATTCCTCGTCTACACTTCAAATGAATGTAAATGCGACACCTCCTTGCTAGGAAATAGCGTCTGCAGATGTGTAGGTATCGTAGCAATAGAGTTCTAATGCCTCTTAAAACGCGATATCGCATCTCATTTCTATGTTTCATGGTAAGATATAATATGATTTGCGAAGTGTTACGTATTCCTCGTCTACACTTCAAATGAATGTAAATGAGACACTTCTTTGCTAGGAAATAGCGTTTGCAAATGTCTACCTATCGTAGCAATAGTGTTCTAATGCTTCTTAAAACGCGATATCGCATCTCATTTCTATGTTTCATGATAAGATATAATATGATTTGCGAAGTATCATGTACTCCTCGTCTACACTTCAAATGAATGTAAATGCGACACTTCCTTGCTAGGAAATAGCGTTTGCAAATGTCTACCTATCGTAGCAATAGTGTTCTAATGCCTCTTAAAACGCGATATCGCATCTCATTTCTATGTTTCATGGTAAGATATAATATGATTTGCGAAGTGTTACGTATTCCTCGTCTACACTTCAAATGAATGTAAATGCGACACTTCCTTGCTAGGAAATAGCGTCTGCAGATGTCTACGTATCGTAGCAATAGCTTTCTAGTGCTTCTTAAAACGCGATATCGCATCTCATTTCTATGTTTCATGGTAAGATATAATATGATTTGCGAAGTGTCATGTATTCCTCGTCTACACTTCAAATGAATGTAAATGCGACACTTCCTTGCTAGGAAATAGCGTCTGCAGATGACTAGGTATCGTAGCAATAGAGTTCTAATGCTTCTTGTAACGCGATATCGCATCTCATTTCTATGTTTCATGGTAAGATATAATATGATTTGCGAAGTGTTATGTATTCCTCGTCTACACTTCAAATGAATGTAAATGCGACACTTCCTTGCAAGGAAATAGCGTTTGCAGATGTCTACGTATCGTAGCAATAGCTTTCTAGTGCTTCTTAAAACGCGATATCGCATCTCATTTCTATGTTTCATGGTAAGATATAATATGATTTGCGAAGTGTCATGTATTCCTCGTCTACACTTCAAATGAATGTAAATGCGACACTTCCCTGCAAGGAAATAGCGTCTGCAGATGTCTAGGTATCGTAGCAATAGAGTTCTAATGCTTCTTGAAACGCGATATCGCATCTCATTTCTATGTTTCATGGTAAGATATAATATGATTTGCGAAGTGTTATGTATTCCTCGTCTACACTTCAAATGAATGTAAATGCGACACTTCCCTGCAAGGAAATAGCGTTTGCAGATGTTTACGTATCGTAGCAATAGAGTTCTTATGATTCTTAAAACGAGATATTGCATCTCATATCTATGTTTCATGATAAGATATAATATGGTTTGCGAAGTGTCATGTATTCCTCGTCTACACTTCAAATGAATGTAAATGCGACACTTCCTTGCAAGGAAATAGCGTTTGCAGATGTCTACGTATCGTAGCAATAGCTTTCTAGTGCTTCTTAAAACGCGATATCGCATCACATTTCTATGTTTCATGGTAAGATATAATATGATTTGCGAAGTGTCATGTATTCCTCGTCTACACTTCAAATGAATGTAAATGCGACACTTCCTTGCTAGGAAATAGCGTCTGCAGATGTCTAGGTATCGTAGCAATAGAGTTCTAATGCTTCTTGAAACGCGATATCGCATCTCATTTCTATGTTCCATGGTAAGATATAATATGATTTGCGAAGTGTTATGTATTCCTCGTCTACACTTCAAATCAATGTGAATGCGATACTTCCTCGCTAGGAAATAGCGTTTGCAGATGTCTACGTATCGTAGCAATAGCTTTCTAGTGCTTCTTAAAACGCGATATCGCATCTCATTTCTATGTTTCATGGTAAGATATAATATGATTTGCGAAGTGTCATGTATTCCTCGTCTACACTTCAAATGAATGTAAATGCGACACTTCCTTGCTAGGAAATAGCGTCTGCAGATGTCTAGGTATCGTAGCAATAGAGTTCTAATGCTTCTTGAAACGCGATATCGCATCTCACTTCTATGTTCCATGGTAAGATATAATATGATTTGCGAAGTGTTATGTATTCCTCGTCTACACTTCAAATGAATGTAAATGCGACACTTCCCTGCAAGGAAATAGCGTTTGCAGATGTTTACGTATCGTAGCAATAGAGTTCTTATGATTCTTAAATCGAGATATTGCATCTCATATCTATGTTTCATGGTAAGATATAACATGATTTGCGAAGTGTTATGTATTCCTCGTCTACACTTCAAATCAATGTGAATGCGATACTTCCTCGCTAGGAAATAGCGTTTGCAGATGTCTACGTATCGTAGCAATAGCTTTCTAGTGCTTCTTCAAACGCGATATCGCATCTCATTTCTATGTTTCATGGTAAGATATAATATGATTTGCGAAGTGTCATGTATTCCTCGTCTACACTTCAAATGAATGTAAATGCGACACTTCGTTGCTAGGAAATAGCGTCTGCAGATATCTAGGTATCGTAGCAATAGAGTTCTAGTGCTTCTTGAAACGCGATATCGCATCTCATTTCTATGTTTCATGGTAAGATATAATGTGATTTGCGAAGTGTTATGTATTCCTCGTCTACACTTCAAATGAATGTAAATGCGACACTTCCTTGCAAGGAAATAGCGTTTGCAGATGTCTACGTATCGTAGCAATAGAGTTCTTATGATTCTTAAAACGCGATATCGCATCTCATTTCTATGTTTCATGGTAAGATATAACATGATTTGCGAAGTGTTATGTATTCCTCGTCTACACTTCAAATCAATGTGAATGCGATACTTCCTCGCTAGGAAATAGCGTTTGCAGATGTCTACGTATCGTAGCAATAGCTTTCTAGTGCTTCTTAAAACGCGATATCGCATCTCATTTCTATGTTTCATGGTAAGATATAATATGATTTGCGAAGTGTCATGTATTCCTCGTCTACACTTCAAATGAATGTAAATGCGACACTTCCTTGCTAGGAAATAGCGTCTGCAGATGTCTAGGTATCGTAGCAATAGTGTTCTAATGCTTCTTGAAACGCGATATCGCATCTCATTTCTATGTTTCATGGTAAGATATAATATGATTTGCGAAGTGTTATGTATTCCTCGTCTACACTTCAAATGAATGTAAATGCGACACTTCCCTGCAAGGAAATAGCGTTTGCAGATGTTTACGTATCGTAGCAATAGAGTTCTTATGATTCTTAAAACGAGATATTGCATCTCATATCTATGTTTCATGATAAGATATAATATGGTTTGCGAAGTGTCATGTATTCCTCGTCTACGCTTCAAATGAATGTAAATGCGACACTTCCTTGCAAGGAAATAGCGTTTGCAGATGTCTACGTATCGTAGCAATAGCTTTCTAGTGCTTCTTAAAACGCGATATCGCATCACATTTCTATGTTTCATGGTAAGATATAATATGATTTGCGAAGTGTCATGTATTCCTCGTCTACACTTCAAATGAATGTAAATGCGACACTTCCTTGCTAGGAAATAGCGTCTGCAGATGTCTAGGTATCGTAGCAATAGAGTTCTAATGCTTCTTGAAACGCGATATCGCATCTCATTTCTATGTTCCATGGTAAGATATAATATGATTTGCGAAGTGTTATGTATTCCTCGTCTACACTTCAAATGAATGTAAATGCGACACTTCCCTGCAAGGAAATAGCGTTTGCAGATGTTTACGTATCGTAGCAATAGAGTTGTTATGATTCTTAAAACGCGATATCGCATCTCATTTCTATGTTTCATGATAAGATATAATATGATTTGCGAAGTATCATGTACTCCTCGTTTACACTTCAAATGAATGTAAATGCGACACTTCCTTGCTAGGAAATAGCGTTTGCAAATGTCTACCTATCGTAGCAATAGTGTTCTAATGCCTCTTAAAACGCGATATCGCATCTCATTTCTATGTTTCATGGTAAGATATAATATGATTTGCGAAGTGTTACGTATTCCTCGTCTACACTTCAAATGAATGTAAATGCGACACTTCCTTGCTAGGAAATAGCGTCTGCAGATGTCTACGTATCGTAGCAATAGCTTTCTAGTGCTTCTTAAAACGCGATATCGCATCTCATTTCTATGTTTCATGGTAAGATATAATATGATTTGCGAAGTGTCATGTATTCCTCGTCTACGCTTCAAATGAATGTAAATGCGACACTTCCTTGCTAGGAAATAGCGTCTGCAGATGACTAGGTATCGTAGCAATAGAGTTCTAATGCTTCTTGTAACGCGATATCGCATCTCATTTCTATGTTTCATGGTAAGATATAATATGATTTGCGAAGTGTTATGTATTCCTCGTCTACACTTCAAATGAATGTAAATGCGACACTTCCTTGCAAGGAAATAGCGTTTGCAGATGTCTACGTATCGTAGCAATAGCTTTCTAGTGCTTCTTAAAACGCGATATCGCATCTCATTTCTATGTTTCATGGTAAGATATAATATGATTTGCGAAGTGTCATGTATTCCTCGTCTACACTTCAAATGAATGTAAATGCGACACTTCCTTGCTAGGAAATAGCGTCTGCAGATGTCTAGGTATCGTAGCAATAGAGTTCTAATGCTTCTTGAAACGCGATATCGCATCTCATTTCTATGTTTCATGGTAAGATATAATATGATTTGCGAAGTGTTATGTATTCCTCGTCTACACTTCAAATGAATGTAAATGCGACACTTCCCTGCAAGGAAATAGCGTTTGCAGATGTTTACGTATCGTAGCAATAGAGTTGTTATGATCCTTAAAACGCGATATCGCATCTCATTTCCATGTTTCATGGTAAGATATAACATGATTTGCGAAGTGTTATGTATTCCTCGTCTACACTTCAAATGAATGTGAATGCGATACTTCCTCGCTAGGAAATAGCGTTTGCAGATGTCTACGTATCGTAGCAATAGCTTTCTAGTGCTTCTTCAAACGCGATATCGCATCTCATTTCTATGTTCCATGGTAAGATATAATATGATTTGCGAAGTGTCATGTATTCCTCGTCTACACTTCAAATGAATGTAAATGCGACACTTCGTTGCTAGGAAATAGCGTCTGCAGATGTCTAGGTATCGTAGCAATAGAGTTCTAGTGCTTCTTGAAACGCGATATCGCATCTCATTTCTATGTTTCATGGTAAGATATAATGTGATTTGCGAAGTGTTATGTATTCCTCGTCTACACTTCAAATGAATGTAAATGCGACACTTCCTTGCAAGGAAATAGCGTTTGCAGATGTCTACGTATCGTAGCAATAGAGTTCTCATGATTCTTAAAACGCGATATCGCATCTCATTTCTATGTTTCGTGGTAAGATATAACATGATTTGCGAAGTGTTATGTATTCCTCGTCTACACTTCAAATCAATGTGAATGCGATACTTCCTCGCTAGGAAATAGCGTTTGCAGATGTCTACGTATCGTAGCAATAGCTTTCTAGTGCTTCTTAAAACGCGATATCGCATCTCATTTCTATGTTTCATGGTAAGATATAATATGATTTGCGAAGTGTCATGTATTCCTCGTCTACACTTCAAATGAATGTAAATGCGACACTTCCTTGCTAGGAAATAGCGTCTGCAGATGTCTAGGTAACGTAGCAATAGAGTTCTAATGCTTCTTGAAACGCGATATCGCATCTCATTTCTATGTTCCATGGTAAGATATAATATGATTTGCGAAGTGTTATGTATTCCTCGTCTACACTTCAAATGAATGTAAATGCGACACTTCCCTGCAAGGAAATAGCGTTTGCAGATGTTTACGTATCGTAGCAATAGAGTTCTTATGATTCTTAAATCGAGATATTGCATCTCATATCTATGTTTCATGGTAAGATATAACATGATTTGCGAAGTGTTATGTATTCCTCGTCTACACTTCAAATGAATGTGAATGCGATACTTCCTCGCTAGGAAATAGCGTTTGCAGATGTCTACGTATCGTAGCAATAGCTTTATAGTGCTTCTTAAAACGCGATATCGCATCTCATTTCTATGTTTCATGGTAAGATATAATATGATTTGCGAAGTGTTATGCATTCCTCGTCTACGATTCAAATGAATGTAAATGCGACACTTCCTTGCAAGGATATAGCGTTTGCAGATGTCTACGTATCGTAGCAATAGAGTTGTTATGATTCTTAAAACGCGATATCGCATCTCATTTCTATGTTTCATGGTAAGATATAACATGATTTGCGAAGTGTTATGTATTCCTCGTCTACACTTCAAATGAATGTGAATGCGATACTTCCTCGCTAGGAAATAGCGTCTGCAGATGTCTACGTATCGTAGCAATAGAGTTCTTATGATTCCTAAAACGCGATATCGCATCTCATTTCTATGTTTCATGGTAAGGTATAATATGATTTGCGAAGTGTTATGTATTGCTCGTATACACTTCAAATGAATGTAAATGTGACACTTCCTTGCAAGGAAATAGCGTTTGCAGATGTCTAGCTATCGTAGCAATAGAGTTCTAGTGCTTCTTAAAACGCGATATCGCATCTCATTTCTATGTTTCATGATAAGATATAATATGATTGGCAAAGTGTCATGTATTCCTCGTCTACACTTCAAATGAATGTAAATGCGACACTTCCTTGCTAGGAAATAGCGTCTTCAGATGTCTAGGTATCGTAGCAATAGAGTTCTAATGCTTCTTAAAACACGATATTGCATCTCATTTCTGTTTCATGGTAAGATATAATATGATTTGCGAAATGTCATGTATTCCTCGTCTACACATCAAATGAATGTAAATGCGACACTTCCTTGCTAGGAAATAGCGTCTGCAGATGTCTAGGTATCGTAGCAATAGAGTTCTAATGCTTCTTAAAACGCGATATCGCATCTCATTTCTATGTTTCATGGTAAGATATAATATGATTTGCGAAGTGTCATGTATTCCTCGTCTACACTTCAAATGAATGTAAATGCGACACTTCCTTGCTAGGAAATAGCGTCTGCAGATGTCTACGTATCGTAGCAATAGCTTTCTAGTGCTTCTTAAAACGCGATATCGCATCTCATTTCTATGTTTCATGGTAAGATATAATATGATTTGCGAAGTGTTATGTATTCCTCGTCTACACTTCAAATGAATGTAAATGCGACACTTCCTTGCTAGGAAATAGCGTCTGCAGATGTCTACGTATCGTAGCAATAGCTTTCTAGTGCTTCTTAAAACGCGATATCGCATCTCATTTCTATGTTTCATGGTAAGATATAATATGATTCGCGAAGTGTCATGTATTCCTCGTCTACACTTCAAATGAATGTAAATGCGACACTTCCTTGCTAGGAAATAGCGTCTGCAGATGACTAGGTATCGTAGCAATAGAGTTCTAATGCTTCTTGTAACGCGATATCCCATCTCATTTCTATGTTTCATGGTAAGATATAATATGATTTGCGAAGTGTTATGTACTCCTCGTCTACACTTCAAATGAATGTAAATGCGACACTTCCCTGCAAGGAAATAGCGTTTGCAGATGTCTACGTATCGTAGCAATAGAGTTCTTATGATTCTTAAAACGCGATATCGCATCTCATTTCTATGTTTCATGGTAAGGTATAATATGATTTGCGAAGTGTTATGTATTCCTCGTCTACACTTCAAACGAATGTAAATGCGACACTTCCTTGCAAGGAAATAGCGTTTGCAGATGTCTACGTATCGTAGCAATAGCTTTCTAGTGCTTCTTAAAACGCGATATCGCATCTCATTTCTATGTTTCATGGTAAGATATAATATGATTTGCGAAGTGTCATGTATTCCTCGTCTACACTTCAAATGAATGTAAATGCGGCACTTCCTTGCTAGGAAATAGCGTCTGCAGATGTCTAGGTATCGTAGCAATAGAGTTCTAATGCTTCTTGAAACGCGATATCGCATCTCATTTCTATGTTCCATGTTAAGATATAATATGATTTGCGAAGTGTTATGTATTCCTCGTCTACACTTCAAATGAATGTAAATGCGACACTTCCCTGCAAGGAAATAGCGTTTGCAGATGTCTACGTATCGTAGCAATAGAGTTCTTATGATTCTTAAAACGCGATATCGCATCTCATTTCTATGTTTCATGGTAAGGTATAATATGATTTGCGAAGTGTTATGTATTCCTCGTCTACACTTCAAATGAATGTAAATGCGACACTTCCTTGCAAGGAAATAGCGTTTGCAGATGTCTACGTATCGTAGCAATAGCTTTCTAGTGCTTCTTAAAACGCGATATCGCATCTCATTTCTATGTTTCATGGTAAGATATAATATGATTTGCGAAGTGTCATGTATTCCTCGTCTACACTTCAAATGAATGTAAATGCGGCACTTCCTTGCTAGGAAATAGCGTCTGCAGATGTCTAGGTATCGTAGCAATAGAGTTCTAATGCTTCTTGTGTCACGTCCCGAGGTGCGGTTGCGCTCGCAACGGTGGCACAAAGTCGTAACCGTTCCCGAAAATAACGCGAATTGCGTCCGGACCGGGTTCGTTGGCGTTTCGGACTCGATAAAACGGTAATTAACACGAAACTTACCTTGCGAAGGCTTGATTCCGCTGTCTGATTTCTCTTTCCAGGTACCTGGAGCGCCTTGGATCCGCAACCGGGATGGCGGCGGCGTACGGCTGGAACGGAGGTACGGGTCGTGCGGCGAAGGAAACCTCCTTCACAGGAACCAGGGCTCGAACGTAGGAAATTGAATATTCTGGTGCATCACCCACGTATTCCCGAGCGAGACGACGAATAAACTCTCTCCTCCCCGCGCGTCGTGTACGCTTTGTCGGAGGTGCAAGGCTCATCGAGAATACTTGAACCTCGGTTGAATACGGCACGGCTAAGCGTTGGTTCGCTCTAGCTTACCGGGATCGACCTGGGCGCAAGATATTCTGTACACGGTAGAAGTGAGGATGGAGCAACTAAGCGCTGGTTCGCTCTAGTCGTCGAGCCTCAAGACTATCGTAGATGAGATATAGAATTAGAATAATCGCGAGCGTACCCGTGGATTAGAATTAAGGAATTGTATTTGAACTCGAATAAAGATACTTTGAATCTGGTAAAAATAAACTATATTCTATGATTTCACTATACTAGATACACTTGACTAAATTCTAAGTTACTGACTAGCGATTACAATGAGAATTAGAAATAGTATAAAGTATCGAATGGACTCCGCTATGGGAGTATGGATAGAGACGAATGCATTAGAGCTAATTGCTCGTTGCGAATGAGCCTATTGCTCGGATCGGAAGTGCATCGTTCGGATGCTGGATTAGAACTCTCCAGTTCGGAGATGAGATTGGAACTCTCCAGTTCGGAGATGAGTTGGGAACTCTCCGGTTCGGAGATGAGACGCGAACTGACTCTCGGATCTCGCGTCCGCGACCTCCTCGGGTCGCGCGGCGCGCGAGTCGCTGGGCCCTCGCGGTGGGGCGGACGGTCGGAGTAGGGCGGCCGCTCGGCCCTCGTGGTGGGGCGGCCGTTCGGAGTGGGGCGCGGCCCGCGTTAAGCGTGAGCCGCGAGCGTCGAGTGTGCGCGCGAGTGCACGGAACATAACCGTGCATGAATAAAATATATACATATATTTACTTAAATCTAGGTGTGTGTTGGTGTGTATGTACATATATGAGTAGTGTGCTTATTCTAATCCCACATGTACGAGAAGTACGTATAGGGCTTCGTGATTGCTGGGGATTCGACCCAGTACGTGTCGGAGAGCTCCTCGCCCTCGTAATACGGGGTGAAGTCCTCCCCCTCGTGTGTGGAGATCGCGCGTGGGCGCGGCATGCTGCATCCCTCTTCCCTCTCGTACCTTTGTCTCCTTCTGTAGGGACGGCGAGTCGGCGGGTGGCCCGTGTGCAGGGGCTCCGGATACGGATGCTGGGGATGATGAGGTGGACGCCGGAGGGTGGCAGGCGGTACGCCTGACGTTACACCACCCCCCTTGGAAAAAGAATCTCGGCCATGCCGAGATCTCTTGTCTGTTGGGTAGATTTCGGGATGCTGGATCCTTCTCTTGGTCCTGTCGGCTGGATGCTGCGGAATCTGAGGTTTTTCGCCTGGTTGATCCTGGCGATAACGTTTGGAGTTTGGACCGTGGCTGCGGGCTTCTTTCGGATTGCAGGCACTTTCGTCGCTTTCACTTTCAGCGTTCGTTTGAATGTCACTGCTCTCACTGACTTCATTTTCAGTTTTTCGCACTTTTCTTTCACTAGCATCCACACTCTGCATACTATGCATTCGTTTACAAATTTTGATTTTGTTCGTATGAACAATTTTATGGCGCCCTTTTACATTCAGCTTAACATTACAGTTGCCCAAAATTTCGAGGATACGGTACGGTCCAGAATACTGTGCCTGGAACTTATGTTTGTTCGGCTCTTTTAAAAGATAGACCCATTGGCCTACCTCGAAGTTTTGGACATTGAGATTTCGGTCATAATAATATTTGGAACGGCGTTTCGCATTGTCTAGGTTGGCTTTAGCCAAATCCTGAGATTTCGAGATTTTCTCCTGAAGTTGTATAAGATAGTCGCTATAAGTTTCGTTATCAGAGCTGTCCTGAAAAGGAGTGGCTGACGGCGTCCTAGCTATCCTGCCGAACACTAGTTCGTGTGGGGTGTATAATGTACCCTCGTGTACACTGGTGTTGTATGAAAACATTGCATACGGTAACCAATTCACCCAATCGTTACTCGATTCTATGTAATGCTTCAGATATTCGGCCAGGACGTGGTGAGATCGTTCAACGGACCCGTTTGTCTGTGGATGGAACGCAGTGGACTTGTATTGCTTAATACGGAATTTGATTGCTATGGCTTTAATCAAGCTATTTATGAAGTTCGAACCTTGGTCCGTGAGTATGCCTTTCGGGCATCCGAACTTACAAATGAATTCTTTTATTAAAGCTTCGGCAATGTCTACTGCGGTGGTGGTTTTGAGAGGAACTGCGACTGAGTATTTAGTGAGGAGATCTTGGATCGTGAGGATACTTGTATAACCGTCGGAAGTTTCGGGAAGAGGACCCATTACGTCCATTGAAATCTTATCGAATGCCCTGCCAGGGGTGTCGGTTAAAGTGAGAGGCTGTCTGGTCTTTACCCGGACCAGTTTCTCTGTCTGACAACTTTTACATTTGCCAATATATTCTTGTATTTGTGTTTTCATGTTTGGCCAAAAGTATTGTTGTCTGATGCGAGAATAAGTTTTATTAACCCCTTTGTGACCTCCCACAGGGGAGTCGTGGTTTTCTCTTATTATTTTCAGTCGCTCTTCGACCGAAGGGGTTTTAATGAGGCCCTGGCAGACCGTAATCTGGACAGTTGTTTCGTAAAACAGGTCTTGAAGGATTTTCTGGATTCGGGACCAGGATACGGAGTCTAGATAGGTTTGTGCGATACTAAATGTTTGTAATTGTAATTCGTTTACAACGTCGCACAAGGATCTGAATGTTTCTATTACGGTCTGGAAATTGATTGATCTGGTGGAATGTTCGATGATTGGAAGCTGGATTTGGAATTCGTTTCCGATTTGTATGACTTTGGCTTTGGTAAGGACGTGATTTTTGTTTAGGAGGAATTTTTCAGCGTTTGCTAGATCTTTGGCGCCCGTGTCATAGGGGTGCCCAGATTGCGTGACGAAGACAACTACATTGTCTCGTCGCGTTGATAATGCGTCACGGCTGAAATTAAATAGAGGTTCGCGTCGGAAAAATTCATTTGGAGCAGGAGTATAGAAGTCGGTGCTGTCGCTGGCGACTTGCGGAGGTGGTGCTGTGTTTGTACGGAAGGACGTGCCTGGAGTCGGTAATTCAGGTTTTGATGTTACCGGAGTAGGAGGAGGCGCTAGTGTGGTATACTTTTTACGGGTTTCCGGAGGCACATCGAAGATGTCGTCCTCCGAGTTTTCTGAATACGAGAGCGGAAAAATTTGAGCGGGATTCCGCGACAATGCGTCCGCATTAAGGTTCGTTTTTCCACTTTTATAGACCATCTCGTAGTCAAATTCCGCTAACTTAAGCCTCCACCGTACGAGTCTACTTGACGGGTCCTTGACCGAATTCATCCACACTAACGGTCGATGGTCGGTAACGAGTTTGAATTGATTACCGTATATGTATGGACGAAAGTAATGGACGGCGTAGACAATCGCCAGACACTCCTTCTCGATCGTGGAGTAGTTTTTCTCCGCAGCGTTTAACAGTCGCGACGTGTACGCGATTGGCAAGTCGCGGCCTATTGGTCCTTGACTCAAGATAGCACCAATAGCTTCGGCGGACGCGTCGGTCGTTATCACGAATGGTTGTTTGAAGTTGGGGTACTGCAAGATAGGCGCTTCGCATAGGCAATCTCGGAGTTTGACGAATGAATTCTCATGCTCGTTACGCCATACAAAGGGCGCGTCCTTTTTTAACAAATTCGTTAGAGGCTTAGCAATATTGGAAAAATTTGCGATGAACCGCCTGTAGTATCCCGCGAGCCCGAGGAATTGTTTGATCTGTTTCGCGTTGCGCGGGCGCGGAAAATTTTTGACGGCGCTAATTTTCGCAGGGTCAGGTTTTACACCGTGCTCACTGATAATATGACCCAAATAGCTTACTTCTCTCCTCAAGAATTCGCACTTATCCGGCTGCAATACTAAATTAGCTTCTTTGAGCCGTTGAGTTAATTTATCGAATTTAAGTCGATGTTCTTGAAGAGAGCTAGCGTAGATAACAATGTCGTCCAAATAGACGAAAATTTCGTTCCCCTGGAGACCGGACAGGACATTGTCCATAAGTCGTTGGAACGTCGCTGGCGCATTTTTTAATCCGAATGGCATTCTTTTAAATTCATAATGCCCGTGAGGCGTCGAAAAAGCGGTTTTAGGAGCATCGGCGGGCTCCATTGGGATCTGGTGAAATCCGCTCGCGAGATCGAATGTACTAAAATACTTCGCACTCCCGAGCTGATCAAGTATCTCGGTAATGCAAGGGAGGGGATAGGCATCGGCGACAGATTTCTCATTGAGTGCGCGGTAGTCGATGACGACGCGCCATTGCTTGTTGCCCAAAGAGTCCGGTTTCTTTGGGACAACCCACAATGGCGAATTATATGGTGATTTTGACGGAGAGATGACACCATTTTGTAAAAATTTGTCGACTTGTCGTCGAATCTCCTCCTTATGAGCTGGTGGGAAACGGTATTGTTTCACATTGACGGGGCGGTCGTCGACGGTTGGAATCTTGTGCGTGGTTGCTGACGTATGTCCTAATTTATCCCCCTCAATGTGAAAAAGCTCCTGCGTGCTTTGAACGAGACGGACGACGTGCTCTCTTTCCTCTGCGTTGAGGTGGTCGAGACGGAGGAGACTAAGAATTCGATCTAAGCGAGATTTCGAAAGGTTGGCGGATTTCGATGTTTGTTTTAACGGCGCCTGTTGTACATTATTTTTAACCGCCTGAGCATAGGAGATTTGCTGAGTATTCGCGATTTTGCAACGCGAAGGAGGAGTTTCGATTGTCGAATATGGTGTCTGATTCGAGAAAGAAATAGAAGTTTTCCCTTTTTGGGATGACCCGATCGGTACGGCGGATACGTTAGATTTAGTAGATTTAGAAAAAACCGGATACAGCGACGGACTATCCTCCTCGTGGAGGGGAGTCATGATTTGCGCGGGCTCAAGTACGATTTCTGGTAACGCGATTTCGACGGCGCGGTCGGATGAATTAATTATTCGAGTTACCGCTTTGCCCCGAATTACTCTGACGAGAGCGTTTCCGAAAAATATACCCGGCGCAAGATCGATACGGGGAATTATACCTTCCGCGAGGTTCGAATTAACTACGCGGACCTTGATACCGATATTTGATCTCGGCGGAATGGAGATACGGTCTCCTGACTTCGGAGAAGCTGCTTTGTCTTGCGTTCGAAGCTTCGATTTCGTTGCTGCATCGCGTTTCAGCGGAGGCGATGATTTACGCGGCGGGCGCGGCGGCGGAGGGGGAATAGATTCCGTGCGCGGCGCTTGTTTACGTTTCGGCGATAGGAGAGGCTTTATTTTCGAGTCCGGTGACGGTTCCTCGAGTGTTTCGATATCGTCTTCGAAAGGAATTCTCTTACCATTCCATTTGATTATTTTATTTGGAAAAGAGATTTCTGCGTCCATACAGAACCCGGAGCCGAGGATCCCGCTTGGTTTAAGGGGAAAATCATCCTCGACCACATTAAAAGGAACGACGCGACCGAAAATGACAAGATTCACCGTCCCTAGGGTTGCGGTTTTGCCATCGGTTACCCCTGTTATTATTACGATCTCGGACTTATCGATTCGCGCGGATGCTTTTAGAGCCGAACGTTTTATAATATTTATTTCCGCCCCAGTGTCCACCATGAAGCGAGTTGGTGAAATTAGAAGATCGGATTTTAGAAGTACGTTTGGCGTGCTAGTTTTTCCGGTTATGTTTATCGCGGCGTTTCGTCGATTTCCGCGTTGGAGTTGTTCGCGGCGAGAGGACGGACTTGGTGCGCGGCCTCGCCACCTGTCTCGCGGCGGGTGCGGAGGCCATTGTCGTTTCCCGAATTTTTATTTACCGCGATGTTGTACTGTCTTTTGCGGCACTCGCCTATTTCGTGCCCCGGGGTCTTGCAATAGCGACAAAATTTGGGCGCGTCCCTGGCTACGATTTGTCTCGGTTGTTCGTACGCGGGGCCTCGAGTAGGAGGCGGTACGTCCCTGGATCGCAAGTATTCCTGCGGTCGGTACGGCGATGGCGGTCTGAGCCGACACTCGGTCGCGTAATGTCCGATATTATTACATTTTCGGCAAATAACTTCGGCTGGTTTTTCGCGCGATTCTGGTCGCGCGGCACGCGATCTACCTAGTCGGTTGCAATCACGTTCGTGCATTTGGTAAAGCTCTCGCGCTCGAGCGAACGTTTCTCGCAATGTGCCGAATGAATTTATCGTCATTTGCATTCGAATTTCCGGAATGAGACCGTCTTTAAAACATTGTAATGTGAGCGCGTCTACGTCATCGAGCGATTCCGGTGTGTCTCGTCGAGCAAGCCTTTCGCAATCGATTATGGCGGTTCTAAGATCTTTTACTCGACCGATGTAATCTAGAATGTGCTCGTTCGCGCGCATGAATATATTTGCAAGTTCACCCCGATAATGATGAGCTGATTTTACGGAGCAAAATGTGCTGCGAAGAACGTCCGTTAATTCGAGTATTGTGTAACATGGCTCGTCTTCTAGCGCGGCGTAGGCACGACCCTTGAGTTTTCCCTTAAGCAGGCGTGTGAAAGTTCGCTCGCACCCATTAGGGATAAGCTCATAAGCGCGTTTACACGCTCGGGTAAACTGAAGAATGGGAATGTTCTGACCATCGAATGTCGGCACAGCTTCGAGGGCCTGCTTAAGTGATAGCTCGTCGTGTTGCGAACTATTTGTATTGAAATCGGAGCTCGAATTATGTCCGGAAAGCGGATTTCCCCGAGGAATATCTAGAGAAACAGTATCGTCGCGCGTTAAATCAGGCGTTCTGCGAATAGATTCTAATTCACGACGTAGAATTTCTATTTGCTGGAGCAACGCGGCATTACTCGGATCGGTCGCTTTCGTATTTTTCGCGGAAGTATTTTGTTGCGCGGTACTAGGAAGAGGCTCGGCGATAGCGTCTTGGAAATCAAGCGTTCTGCTAGTGCGTTTTTCGCGTTCGGAATCGGCCATCGCGGCGGCTCGCTGTGTCTGCTGGCGCGTTTTTGTCGGAGTCCGGGTTGCCATATCTAGTTTCGCGGTTCCTTTCGGCGGAATTTCCGGAGGAAACGCGTGGCTATCCCACCGCTGTCACCAAAAATAACTTTCGTGTCACGTCCCGAGGTGCGGTTGCGCTCGCAACGGTGGCACAAAGTCGTAACCGTTCCCGAAAATAACGCGAATTGCGTCCGGACCGGGTTCGTTGGCGTTTCGGACTCGATAAAACGGTAATTAACACGAAACTTACCTTGCGAAGGCTTGATTCCGCTGTCTGATTTCTCTTTCCAGGTACCTGGAGCGCCTTGGATCCGCAACCGGGATGGCGGCGGCGTACGGCTGGAACGGAGGTACGGGTCGTGCGGCGAAGGAAACCTCCTTCACAGGAACCAGGGCTCGAACGTAGGAAATTGAATATTCTGGTGCATCACCCACGTATTCCCGAGCGAGACGACGAATAAACTCTCTCCTCCCCGCGCGTCGTGTACGCTTTGTCGGAGGTGCAAGGCTCATCGAGAATACTTGAACCTCGGTTGAATACGGCACGGCTAAGCGTTGGTTCGCTCTAGCTTACCGGGATCGACCTGGGCGCAAGATATTCTGTACACGGTAGAAGTGAGGATGGAGCAACTAAGCGCTGGTTCGCTCTAGTCGTCGAGCCTCAAGACTATCGTAGATGAGATATAGAATTAGAATAATCGCGAGCGTACCCGTGGATTAGAATTAAGGAATTGTATTTGAACTCGAATAAAGATACTTTGAATCTGGTAAAAATAAACTATATTCTATGATTTCACTATACTAGATACACTTGACTAAATTCTAAGTTACTGACTAGCGATTACAATGAGAATTAGAAATAGTATAAAGTATCGAATGGACTCCGCTATGGGAGTATGGATAGAGACGAATGCATTAGAGCTAATTGCTCGTTGCGAATGAGCCTATTGCTCGGATCGGAAGTGCATCGTTCGGATGCTGGATTAGAACTCTCCAGTTCGGAGATGAGATTGGAACTCTCCAGTTCGGAGATGAGTTGGGAACTCTCCGGTTCGGAGATGAGACGCGAACTGACTCTCGGATCTCGCGTCCGCGACCTCCTCGGGTCGCGCGGCGCGCGAGTCGCTGGGCCCTCGCGGTGGGGCGGACGGTCGGAGTAGGGCGGCCGCTCGGCCCTCGTGGTGGGGCGGCCGTTCGGAGTGGGGCGCGGCCCGCGTTAAGCGTGAGCCGCGAGCGTCGAGTGTGCGCGCGAGTGCACGGAACATAACCGTGCATGAATAAAATATATACATATATTTACTTAAATCTAGGTGTGTGTTGGTGTGTATGTACATATATGAGTAGTGTGCTTATTCTAATCCCACATGTACGAGAAGTACGTATAGGGCTTCGTGATTGCTGGGGATTCGACCCAGTACGTGTCGGAGAGCTCCTCGCCCTCGTAATACGGGGTGAAGTCCTCCCCCTCGTGTGTGGAGATCGCGCGTGGGCGCGGCATGCTGCATCCCTCTTCCCTCTCGTACCTTTGTCTCCTTCTGTAGGGACGGCGAGTCGGCGGGTGGCCCGTGTGCAGGGGCTCCGGATACGGATGCTGGGGATGATGAGGTGGACGCCGGAGGGTGGCAGGCGGTACGCCTGACGTTACACTTGAAACGCGATATCGCATCTCATTTCTATGTTCCATGTTAAGATATAATATGATTTGCGAAGTGTTATGTATTCCTCGTCTACACTTCAAATGAATGTAAATGCGACACTTCCCTGCAAGGAAATAGCGTTTGCAGATGTTTACGTATCGTAGCAATAGAGTTCTTATGATTCTTAAAACGAGATGTTGCATCTCATATCTATGTTTCATGATAAGATATAATATGGTTTGCGAAGTGTCATGTATTCCTCGTCTACACTTCAAATGAATGTAAATGCGACTCTTCCTTGCTAGGAAATAGCGTCTTCAGATGTCTAGGTATCGTAGCAATAGAGTTCTAATGCTTCTTAAAACGCGATATTGCGTCTCATTTCTGTTTCATGGTAAGATATAATATGATTTGCGAAGTGTCATGTATTCCTCGTCTACACATCAAATGAATGTAAATGCGACACTTCCTTGTTAGAAATAGCGTCTACAGATGTCTAGGTATCGTAGCAATAGAGTTCTAATGCTTCTTAAAACGCGATATCGCATCTCATTTCTATGTTTCATGGTAAGATATAATATGATTTGCGAAGTGTTATGCATTCCTCGTCTACGATTCAAATGAATGTAAATGCGACACTTCCTTGCAAGGATATAGCGTTTGCAGATGTCTACGTATCGTAGCAATAGAGTTGTTATGATTCTTAAAACGCGATATCGCATCTCATTTCTATGTTTCATGGTAAGATATAACATGATTTGCGAAGTGTTATGTATTTCTCGTCTACACTTCAAATGAATGTGAATGCGATACTTCCTCGCTAGGAAATAGCGTTTGCAGATGTCTACGTATCGTAGCAATAGCTTTCTAGTGCTTCTTCAAACGCGATATCGCATCTCATTTCTATGTTTCATGGTAAGATATAATATGATTTGCGAAGTGTCATGTACTCCTCGTCTACACTTCAAATGAATGTAAATGCGACACTTCGATGCTAGGAAATAGCGTCTGCAGATGTCTAGGTATTGTAGCAATAGAGTTCTAGTGCTTCTTGAAACGCGATATCGCATCTCATTTCTATGTTTCATGGTAAGATATAATGTGATTTGCGAAGTGTTATGTATTCCTCGTCTACACTTCAAATGAATGTAAATGCGACACTTCCTTGCAAGGAAATAGAGTTTGCAGATGTCTACGTATCGTAGCAATAGAGTTCTTATGATTCTTAAAACGCGATATCGCATCTCATTTCTATGTTTCATGGTAAGATATAACATGATTTGCGAAGTGTTACGTATTCCTCGTCTACACTTCAAATCAATGTGAATGCGATACTTCCTCGCTAGGAAATAGCGTTTGCAGATGTCTACGTATCGTAGCAATAGCTTTATAGTGCTTCTTAAAACGCGATATCGCATCTCATTTCTATGTTTCATGGTAAGATATAACATGATTTGCGAAGTGTTATGTATTCCTCGTCTACACTTCAAATGAATGTGAATGCGATACTTCCTCGCTAGGAAATAGCGTCTGCAGATGTCTACGTATCGTAGCATTAGAGTTCTAATGCTTCTTAAAACGCGATATCGCATCTCATTTCTATGTTTCATGGTAAGATATAATATTATTTGCGAAGTGTTATGCATTCCTCGTCTACGATTCAAATGAATGTAAATGCGACACTTCCTTGCAAGGATATAGCGTTTGCAGATGTCTACGTATCGTAGCAATAGAGTTGTTATGATTCTTAAAACGCGATATCGCATCTCATTTCTATGTTTCATGGTAAGATATAACATGATTTGCGAAGTGTTATGTATTCCTCGTCTACACTTCAAATGAATGTGAATGCGATACTTCCTCGCTAGGAAATAGCGTCTGCAGATGTCTACGTATCGTAGCATTAGAGTTCTAATGCTTCTTAAAACGCGATATCGCATCTCATTTCTATGTTTCATGGTAAGATATAATATTATTTGCGAAGTGTTATGCATTCCTCGTCTACGATTCAAATGAATGTAAATGTGACACTTCCTTGCTAGGAAATAGCGTCTTCAGATGTCTAGGTATCGTAGCAATAGAGTTCTAATGCTTCTTAAGACGCGATATTGCATCTCATTTCTGTTTCATGGTAAGATATAATATGATTTGCGAAGTGTCATGTATTCCTCGTCTACACATCAAATGAATGTAAATGCGACACTTCCTTGCTAGGAAATAGCGTCTGCAGATGTCTAGGTATCGTAGCAATAGAGTTCTAGTGCTTCGTGAAACGCGATATCGCATCTCATTTCTATGTTTCATGGTAAGATATAATGTGATTTGCGAAGTGTTATGCATTCCTCGTCTACGATTCAAATGAATGTAAATGCGACACTTCCTTGCAAGGATATAGCGTTTGCAGATGTCTACGTATCGTAGCAATAGAGTTGTTATGATTCTTAAAACGCGATATCGCATCTCATTTCTATGCTTCATGGTAAGATATAACATGATTTGCGAAGTGTTATGTTTTCCTCGTCTACACTTCAAATCAATGTGAATGCGATACTTCCTCGCTAGGAAATAGCGTTTGCAGATGTCTACGTATCGTAGCAATAGCTTCATAGTGCTTCTTAAAACGCGATATCGCATCTCATTTCTATGTTTCATGGTAAGATATGACATGATTTGCGAAGTGTTATGTATTCCTCGTCTACACTTCAAATGAATGTGAATGCGATACTTCCTCGCTAGGATATAGCGTCTGCAGATGTCTACGTATCGTAGCATTAGAGTTCTAATGCTTCTTAAAACGCGATATCGCATCTCATTTCTATGTTTCATGGTAAGATATAATATGATTTGCGAAGTGTTATGCATTCCTCGTCTACGATTCAAATGAATGTAAATGCGACACTTCCTTGCATGGATATAGCGTTTGCAGATGTCTACGTATCGTAGCAATAGAGTTGTTATGATTCTTAAAACGCGATATCGCATCTCATTTCTATGCTTCATGGTAAGATATAACATGATTTGCGAAGTGTTATGTTTTCCTCGTCTACACTTCAAGTGAATGTGAATGCGATACTTCCTCGCTAGGAAATAGCGTTTGCAGATGTCTACGTATCGTAGCAATAGCTTTCTAGTGCTACTTAAAACGCGATATCGCATCTCATTTCTATGTTTCATGGTAAGATATAATATGATTTGCGAAGTGTCATGTATTCCTCGTCTACACTTCAAATGAATGTAAATGCGACACTTCCTTGCTAGGAAATAGCGTCTGCAGATGTCTAGGTATCGTAGCAATAGAGTTCTAATGCTTCTTGAAACGCGATATCGCATCTCATTTCTATGTTTCATGGTAAGATATAATATGATTTGCGAAGTGTTATGCATTGCTCGTCTACGATTCAAATGAATGTAAATGCGACACTTCCTTGCAAGGATATAGCGTTTGCAGATGTCTACGTATCGTAGCAATAGAGTTGTTATGATTCTTAAAACGCGATATCGCATCTCATTTCTATGCTTCATGGTAAGATATGACATGATTTGCGAAGTGTTATGTATTCCTCGTCTACACTTCAAATGAATGTGAATGCGATACTTCCTCGCTAGGATATAGCGTCTGCAGATGTCTACGTATCGTAGCATTAGAGTTCTAATGCTTCTTAAAACGCGATATCGCATCTCATTTCTATGTTTCATGGTAAGATATAATATGATTTGCGAAGTGTCATGTATTACCCGTCTACACATCAAATGAATGTAAATGCGACACTTCCTTGCTAGGAAATAGCGTCTGCAGATGTCTACGTATCGTAGCATTAGAGTTCTTATGATTCTTAAAACGCGATATCGCATCTCATTTATATGTTTCATGGTAAGGTATAATATGATTTGCGAAGTGTTATGTACTCCTCGTCTACACTTCAAATGAATGTAAATGCGACACTTCCTTGTAAGGAAATAGCGTTTGCAGATATTTACCTATCGTAGCAATAGAGTTCTAGTGCTTCTTGAAACGCGATATCGCATCTCATTTCTATGTTTCATGTTAAGATATAATGTGATTTGCGAAGTGTTATGTATTCCTCGTCTACACTTCAAATGAATGTAAATGCGACACTTCCTTGCAAGGAAATAGCGTTTGCAGATGTCTACGTATCGTAGCAATAGAGTTCTTATGATTCCTAAAACGCGATATCGCATCTCATTTCAATGTTTCATGGTAAGATATAACATGATTTGCGAAGTGTTATGTATTCCTCGTCTACACTTCAAATGAATGTGAATGCGATACTTCCTCGCTAGGATATAGCGTCTGCAGATGTATACGTATCGTAGCATTAGAGTTCTAATGCTTCTTAAAACGCGATATCGCATCTCATTTCTATGTTTCATGGTAAGATATAATATGATTTGCGAAGTGTTATGTATTCCTCGTCTACACTTCAAATGAATGTAAATGCGACACTTCCCTGCAAGGAAATAGCGTTTGCAGATGTCTACGTATCGTAGCAATAGAGTTCTTATGATTCTTAAAACGCGATATCGCATCTCATTTCTATGTTTCATGGTAAGATATAATATGATTTGCGATGTGTTATGTATTCCTCGTCTACACTTCAAATGAATGTAAATGCGACACTTCCCTGCAAGGAAATAGCGTTTGCAGATGTCTACGTATCGTAGCAATAGAGTTCTTATGATTCTTAAAACGCGATATCGCATCTCGTTTCTATGCTTCATGGTAAGGTATAATATGATTTGCGAAGTGTTATGTTTTCCTCGTCTACACTTCAAATGACTGTAAATGCGACACTTCCTTGCAAGGAAATAGCGTTTGCAGATGTCTACGTATCGTAGCAATAGAGTTCTTATGATTCCTAAAACGCGATATCGCATCTCTTTTCTATGTTTCATGGTAAGATATAACATGATTTGCGAAGTGTTATGTATTCCTCGTCTACACTTCAAATCAATGTGAATGCGATACTTCCTCGCTAGGAAATAGCGTTTGCAGATGTCTACGTATCGTAGGAATAGCTTTCTAATGCTTCTTGGAACGCGATATCGCATCTCATTTCTATGTTTCATGGTAAGATATAATATGATTTGCGAAGTGTTATGTATTCCTCGTCTACACTTCAAATGAATGTAAATGCGACACTTCCCTGCAAGGAAATAGCGTTTGCAGATGTCTACGTATCGTAGCAATAGAGTTCTTATGATTCTTAAAACGCGATATCGCATCTCATTTCTATGTTTCATGGTAAGGTATAATATGATTTGCGAAGTGTTATGTATTCCTCGTCTACACTTCAAATGAATGTAAATGTGACACTTCCTTGCAAGGAAGTAGCGTTTGCAGATGTCTACCTATCATAGCAATAGAGTCCTAGTGCTTCGTAAAACGCGATATCGCATCTCATTTCTATGTTTCATGGTAAGATATAATATGATTTGCGAAGTGTCATGTATTACTCGTCTACACATCAAATGAATGTAAATGCGACACTTCCTTGCTAGGAAATAGCGTCTGCAGATGTCTACGTATCGTAGCATTAGAGTTCTTATGATTCTTAAAACGCGATATCGCATCTCATTTCTATGTTTCATGGTAAGATATAATATGATTTGCGAAGTGTTATGTATTCTTCGTATACACTTCAAATGAATGTAAATGCGACACTTACCTGCAAGGAAGTAGCGTTTGCAGATGTCTACCTATCGTAGCAATAGAGTTCTAGTGCTTCGTAAAACGCGATATCGCATCTCATTTCTATGTTTCATGGTAAGATATAATATGATTTGCGAAGTGTCATGTATTACTCGTCTACACATCAAATGAATGTAAATGCGACACTTCCCTGCAAGGAAATAGCGTTTGCAGATGTCTACGTATCGTAGCAATAGAGTTCTTATGATTCTTAAAACGCGATATCGCATCTCATTTCTATGTTTCATGGTAAGGTATAATATGATTTGCGAAGTGTTATGTATTCCTCGTCTACACTTCAAATGAATGTAAATGTGACACTTCCTTGCAAGGAAATAGCGTTTGCAGATGTCTACCTATCGTAGCAATAGAGTTCTAGTGCTTCTTAAAACGCGATATCGCATCTCATTTCTATGTTTCATGGTAAGATATAATATGATTTGCGACGTGTTATGTATTCCTCGTCTACACTTCAAATGAATGTAAATGCGACACTTCCCTGCAAGGAAGTAGCGTTTGCAGATGTCTACCTATCGTAGCAATAGAGTTCTAGTGCTTCGTAAAACGCGATATCGCATCTCATTTCTATGTTTCATGGTAAGATATAATATGATTTGCGAAGTGTCATGTATTACTCGTCTACACATCAAATGAATGTAAATGCGACACTTCCTTGCTAGGAAATAGCGTCTGCACATGTCTGCGTATCGTAGCATTAGAGTTCTTATGATTCTTAAAACGCGATATCGCATCTCATTTCTATGTTTCATGGTAAGATATAATATGATTTGCGAAGTGTTATGTATTCCTCGTCTACACTTCAAATGAATGTAAATGCGACACTTCCCTGCAAGGAAATAGCGTTTGCAGATGTCTACGTATCGTAGCAATAGAGTTCTTATGATTCCTAAAACGCGATATCGCATCTCTTTTCTATGTTTCATGGTAAGATATAACATGATTTGCGAAGTGTTATGTATTCCTCGTCTACACTTCAAATCAATGTGAATGCGATACTTCCTCGCTAGGAAATAGCGTTTGCAGATGTCTACGTATCGTAGGAATAGCTTTCTAATGCTTCTTGGAACGCGATATCGCATCTCATTTCTATGTTTCATGGTAAGATATAATATGATTTGCGAAGTGTTACGTATTCCTCGTCTACACTTCAAATCAATGTGAATGCGATACTTCCTCGCTAGGAAATAGCGTTTGCAGATGTCTACGTATCGTAGCAATAGCTTTATAGTGCTTCTTAAAACGCGATATCGCATCTCATTTCTATGTTTCATGGTAAGATATAACATGATTTGCGAAGTGTTATGTATTCCTCGTCTACACTTCAAATGAATGTGAATGCGATACTTCCTCGCTAGGAAATAGCGTCTGCAGATGTCTACGTATCGTAGCATTAGAGTTCTAATGCTTCTTAAAACGCGATATCGCATCTCATTTCTATGTTTCATGGTAAGATATAATATTATTTGCGAAGTGTTATGCATTCCTCGTCTACGATTCAAATGAATGTAAATGCGACACTTCCTTGCTAGGAAATAGCGTCTTCAGATGTCTAGGTATCGTAGCAATAGAGTTCTAATGCTTCTTAAGACGCGATATTGCATCTCATTTCTGTTTCATGGTAAGATATAATATGATTTGCGAAGTGTCATGTATTCCTCGTCTACACATCAAATGAATGTAAATGCGACACTTCCTTGCTAGGAAATAGCGTCTGCAGATGTCTAGGTATCGTAGCAATAGAGTTCTAGTGCTTCGTGAAACGCGATATCGCATCTCATTTCTATGTTTCATGGTAAGATATAATGTGATTTGCGAAGTGTTATGCATTCCTCGTCTACGATTCAAATGAATGTAAATGCGACACTTCCTTGCAAGGATATAGCGTTTGCAGATGTCTACGTATCGTAGCAATAGAGTTGTTATGATTCTTAAAACGCGATATCGCATCTCATTTCTATGCTTCATGGTAAGATATAACATGATTTGCGAAGTGTTATGTTTTCCTCGTCTACACTTCAAATCAATGTGAATGCGATACTTCCTCGCTAGGAAATAGCGTTTGCAGATGTCTACGTATCGTAGCAATAGCTTCATAGTGCTTCTTAAAACGCGATATCGCATCTCATTTCTATGTTTCATGGTAAGATATGACATGATTTGCGAAGTGTTATGTATTCCTCGTCTACACTTCAAATGAATGTGAATGCGATACTTCCTCGCTAGGATATAGCGTCTGCAGATGTCTACGTATCGTAGCATTAGAGTTCTAATGCTTCTTAAAACGCGATATCGCATCTCATTTCTATGTTTCATGGTAAGATATAATATGATTTGCGAAGTGTTATGCATTCCTCGTCTACGATTCAAATGAATGTAAATGCGACACTTCCTTGCATGGATATAGCGTTTGCAGATGTCTACGTATCGTAGCAATAGAGTTGTTATGATTCTTAAAACGCGATATCGCATCTCATTTCTATGCTTCATGGTAAGATATAACATGATTTGCGAAGTGTTATGTTTTCCTCGTCTACACTTCAAGTGAATGTGAATGCGATACTTCCTCGCTAGGAAATAGCGTTTGCAGATGTCTACGTATCGTAGCAATAGCTTTCTAGTGCTACTTAAAACGCGATATCGCATCTCATTTCTATGTTTCATGGTAAGATATAATATGATTTGCGAAGTGTCATGTATTCCTCGTCTACACTTCAAATGAATGTAAATGCGACACTTCCTTGCTAGGAAATAGCGTCTGCAGATGTCTAGGTATCGTAGCAATAGAGTTCTAATGCTTCTTGAAACGCGATATCGCATCTCATTTCTATGTTTCATGGTAAGATATAATATGATTTGCGAAGTGTTATGCATTGCTCGTCTACGATTCAAATGAATGTAAATGCGACACTTCCTTGCAAGGATATAGCGTTTGCAGATGTCTACGTATCGTAGCAATAGAGTTGTTATGATTCTTAAAACGCGATATCGCATCTCATTTCTATGCTTCATGGTAAGATATGACATGATTTGCGAAGTGTTATGTATTCCTCGTCTACACTTCAAATGAATGTGAATGCGATACTTCCTCGCTAGGATATAGCGTCTGCAGATGTCTACGTATCGTAGCATTAGAGTTCTAATGCTTCTTAAAACGCGATATCGCATCTCATTTCTATGTTTCATGGTAAGATATAATATGATTTGCGAAGTGTCATGTATTACCCGTCTACACATCAAATGAATGTAAATGCGACACTTCCTTGCTAGGAAATAGCGTCTGCAGATGTCTACGTATCGTAGCATTAGAGTTCTTATGATTCTTAAAACGCGATATCGCATCTCATTTATATGTTTCATGGTAAGGTATAATATGATTTGCGAAGTGTTATGTACTCCTCGTCTACACTTCAAATGAATGTAAATGCGACACTTCCTTGTAAGGAAATAGCGTTTGCAGATATTTACCTATCGTAGCAATAGAGTTCTAGTGCTTCTTGAAACGCGATATCGCATCTCATTTCTATGTTTCATGTTAAGATATAATGTGATTTGCGAAGTGTTATGTATTCCTCGTCTACACTTCAAATGAATGTAAATGCGACACTTCCTTGCAAGGAAATAGCGTTTGCAGATGTCTACGTATCGTAGCAATAGAGTTCTTATGATTCCTAAAACGCGATATCGCATCTCATTTCAATGTTTCATGGTAAGATATAACATGATTTGCGAAGTGTTATGTATTCCTCGTCTACACTTCAAATGAATGTGAATGCGATACTTCCTCGCTAGGATATAGCGTCTGCAGATGTCTACGTATCGTAGCATTAGAGTTCTAATGCTTCTTAAAACGCGATATCGCATCTCATTTCTATGTTTCATGGTAAGATATAATATGATTTGCGAAGTGTTATGTATTCCTCGTCTACACTTCAAATGAATGTAAATGCGACACTTCCCTGCAAGGAAATAGCGTTTGCAGATGTCTACGTATCGTAGCAATAGAGTTCTTATGATTCTTAAAACGCGATATCGCATCTCATTTCTATGTTTCATGGTTAGGTATAATATGATTTGCGAAGTGTTATGTATTCCTCGTCTACACTTCAAATGAATGTAAATGTGACACTTCCTTGCAAGGAAATAGCGTTTGCAGATGTCTACCTATCGTAGCAATAGAGTTCTAGTACTTCTTAAAACGCGATATCGCATCTCATTTCTATGTTTCATGGTAAGATATAATATGATTTGCGAAGTGTTATGTATTCCTCGTCTACACTTCAAATGAATGTAAATGCGACACTTCCCTGCAAGGAAGTAGCGTTTGCAGATGTCTACCTATCGTAGCAATAGAGTTCTAGTGCTTCGTAAAACGCGATATCGCAGCTCATTTCTATGTTTCATGGTAAGATATAATATGATTTGCGAAGTGTCATGTATTACTCGTCTACACATCAAATGAATGTAAATGCGACACTTCCTTGCTAGGAAATAGCGTCTGCAGATTTCTACGTATCGTAGCATTAGAGTTCTTATGATTCTTAAAACGCGATATCGCATCTCATTTCTATGTTTCATGGTAAGATATAATATGATTTGCGATGTGTTATGTATTCCTCGTCTACACTTCAAATGAATGTAAATGCGACACTTCCCTGCAAGGAAATAGCGTTTGCAGATGTCTACGTATCGTAGCAATAGAGTTCTTATGATTCTTAAAACGCGATATCGCATCTCGTTTCTATGCTTCATGGTAAGGTATAATATGATTTGCGAAGTGTTATGTTTTCCTCGTCTACACTTCAAATGACTGTAAATGCGACACTTCCTTGCAAGGAAATAGCGTTTGCAGATGTCTACGTATCGTAGCAATAGAGTTCTTATGATTCCTAAAACGCGATATCGCATCTCTTTTCTATGTTTCATGGTAAGATATAACATGATTTGCGAAGTGATATGTATTCCTCGTCTACACTTCAAATCAATGTGAATGCGATACTTCCTCGCTAGGAAATAGCGTTTGCAGATGTCTACGTATCGTAGGAATAGCTTTCTAATGCTTCTTGGAACGCGATATCGCATCTCATTTCTATGTTTCATGGTAAGATATAATATGATTTGCGAAGTGTTATGTATTCCTCGTCTACACTTCAAATGAATGTAAATGCGACACTTCCCTGCAAGGAAATAGCGTTTGCAGATGTCTACGTATCGTAGCAATAGAGTTCTTATGATTCTTAAAACGCGATATCGCATCTCATTTCTATGTTTCATGGTAAGGTATAATATGATTTGCGAAGTGTTATGTATTCCTCGTCTACACTTCAAATGAATGTAAATGTGACACTTCCTTGCAAGGAAATAGCGTTTGCAGATGTCTACCTGTCGTAGCAATAGAGTTCTAGTGCTTCTTAAAACGCGATATCGCATCTCATTTCTATGTTTCATGGTAAGATATAATATGATTTGCGAAGTGTTATGTATTCCTCGTCTACACTTCAAATGAATGTAAATGCGACACTTCCCTGCAAGGAAGTAGCGTTTGCAGATGTCTACCTATCGTAGCAATAGAGTCCTAGTGCTTCGTAAAACGCGATATCGCATCTCATTTCTATGTTTCATGGTAAGATATAATATGATTTGCGAAGTGTCATGTATTACTCGTCTACACATCAAATGAATGTAAATGCGACACTTCCTTGCTAGGAAATAGCGTCTGCAGATTTCTACGTATCGTAGCATTAGAGTTCTTATGATTCTTAAAACGCGATATCGCATCTCATTTCTATGTTTCATGGTAAGATATAATATGATTTGCGATGTGTTATGTATTCCTCGTCTACACTTCAAATGAATGTAAATGCGACACTTCCCTGCAAGGAAATAGCGTTTGCAGATGTCTACGTATCGTAGCAATAGAGTTCTTATGATTCTTAAAACGCGATATCGCATCTCGTTTCTATGCTTCATGGTAAGGTATAATATGATTTGCGAAGTGTTATGTTTTCCTCGTCTACACTTCAAATGACTGTAAATGCGACACTTCCTTGCAAGGAAATAGCGTTTGCAGATGTCTACGTATCGTAGCAATAGAGTTCTTATGATTCCTAAAACGCGATATCGCATCTCTTTTCTATGTTTCATGGTAAGATATAACATGATTTGCGAAGTGATATGTATTCCTCGTCTACACTTCAAATCAATGTGAATGCGATACTTCCTCGCTAGGAAATAGCGTTTGCAGATGTCTACGTATCGTAGGAATAGCTTTCTAATGCTTCTTGGAACGCGATATCGCATCTCATTTCTATGTTTCATGGTAAGATATAATATGATTTGCGAAGTGTTATGTATTCCTCGTCTACACTTCAAATGAATGTAAATGCGACACTTCCCTGCAAGGAAATAGCGTTTGCAGATGTCTACGTATCGTAGCAATAGAGTTCTTATGATTCTTAAAACGCGATATCGCATCTCATTTCTATGTTTCATGGTAAGGTATAATATGATTTGCGAAGTGTTATGTATTCCTCGTCTACACTTCAAATGAATGTAAATGTGACACTTCCTTGCAAGGAAATAGCGTTTGCAGATGTCTACCTGTCGTAGCAATAGAGTTCTAGTGCTTCTTAAAACGCGATATCGCATCTCATTTCTATGTTTCATGGTAAGATATAATATGATTTGCGAAGTGTTATGTATTCCTCGTCTACACTTCAAATGAATGTAAATGCGACACTTCCCTGCAAGGAAGTAGCGTTTGCAGATGTCTACCTATCGTAGCAATAGAGTCCTAGTGCTTCGTAAAACGCGATATCGCATCTCATTTCTATGTTTCATGGTAAGATATAATATGATTTGCGAAGTGTCATGTATTACTCGTCTACACATCAAATGAATGTAAATGCGACACTTCCTTGCTAGGAAATAGCGTCTGCAGATGTCTACGTATCGTAGCATTAGAGTTCTTATGATTCTTAAAACGCGATATCGCATCTCATTTCTATGTTTCATGGTAAGATATAATATGATTTGCGAAGTGTTATGTATTCTTCGTATACACTTCAAATGAATGTAAATGCGACACTTACCTGCAAGGAAGTAGCGTTTGCAGATGTCTACCTATCGTAGCAATAGAGTTCTAGTGCTTCGTAAAACGCGATATCGCATCTCATTTCTATGTTTCATGGTAAGATATAATATGATTTGCGAAGTGTCATGTATTACTCGTCTACACATCAAATGAATGTAAATGCGACACTTCCTTGCTAGGAAATAGCGTCTGCAGATGTCTACGTATCGTAGCATTAGAGTTCTTATGATTCTTAAAACGCGATATCGCATCTCATTTCTATGTTTCATGGTAAGATATAATATGATTTGCGAAGTGTCATGTATTCCTCGTCTACACTTCAAATGAATGTAAATGCGACACTTCCCTGCAAGGAAATAGCGTTTGCAGATGTCTACGTATCGTAGCAATAGAGTTCTTATGATTCTTAAAACGCGATATCGCATCTCATTTCTATGTTTCATGGTAAGGTATAATATGATTTGCGAAGTGTTATGTATTCCTCGTCTACACTTCAAATGAATGTAAATGTGACACTTCCTTGCAAGGAAATAGCGTTTGCAGATGTCTACCTATCGTAGCAATAGAGTTCTAGTGCTTCTTAAAACGCGATATCGCATCTCATTTCTATGTTTCATGGTAAGATATAATATGATTTGCGACGTGTTATGTATTCCTCGTCTACACTTCAAATGAATGTAAATGCGACACTTCCCTGCAAGGAAGTAGCGTTTGCAGATGTCTACCTATCGTAGCAATAGAGTTCTAGTGCTTCGTAAAACGCGATATCGCATCTCATTTCTATGTTTCATGGTAAGATATAATATGATTTGCGAAGTGTCATGTATTACTCGTCTACACATCAAATGAATGTAAATGCGACACTTCCTTGCTAGGAAATAGCGTCTGCACATGTCTGCGTATCGTAGCATTAGAGTTCTTATGATTCTTAAAACGCGATATCGCATCTCATTTCTATGTTTCATGGTAAGATATAATATGATTTGCGAAGTGTTATGTATTCCTCGTCTACACTTCAAATGAATGTAAATGCGACACTTCCCTGCAAGGAAATAGCGTTTGCAGATGTCTACGTATCGTAGCAATAGAGTTCTTATGATTCTTAAAACGCGATATCGCATCTCATTTCTATGTTTCATGGTAAGGTATAATATGATTTGCGAAGTGTTATGTATTCCTCGTCTACACTTCAAATGAATGTAAATGTGACACTTCCTTGCAAGGAAATAGCGTTTGCAGATGTCTACCTATCGTAGCAATGGAGTTCTAGTGCTTCTTAAAACGCGATATCGCATCTCATTTCTATGTTTCATGGTAAGATATAATATGATTTGCGAAGTGTTATGTATTCCTCGTCTACACTTCAAATGAATGTAAATGCGACACTTCCTTGTAAGGAAATAGCGTTTGCAGATATTTACCTATCGTAGCAATAGAGTTCTAGTGCTTCTTGAAACGCGATATCGCATCTCATTTCTATGTTTCATGGTAAGATATAATGTGATTTGCGAAGTGTTATGTATTCCTCGTCTACACTTCAAATGAATGTAAATGCGATACTTCCTCGCTAGGAAATAGCGTTTGCAGATGTCTACGTATCGTAGCAATAGAGTTCTTATGATTCTTAAAACGCGATATCGCATCTCATTTCTATGTTTCATGGTAAGATATAACATGATTTGCGAAGTGTTATGTATTCCTCGTCTACACTTCAAATGAATGTAAATGCGACACTTCCTTGCTAGGAAATAGCGTCTGCAGATGTCTACGTATCGTAGCATTAGAGTTCTTATGATTATTAAAACGCGATATCGCATCTCATTTCTATGTTTCATGGTAAGGTATAATATGATTTGCGAAGTGTTATGTATTCCTCGTCTACACTTCAAATGAATGTAAATGCGACACTTCCTTGTAAGGAAATAGCGTTTGCAGATATTTACCTATCGTAGCAATAGAGTTCTAGTGCTCCTTGAAACGCGATATCGCATCTCATTTCTATGTTTCATGGTAAGATATAATGTGATTTGCGAAGTGTTATGTATTCCTCGTCTACACTTCAAATGAATGTAAATGCGACACTTCCTTGCAAGGAAATAGCGTCTGCAGATGTCTACGTATCGTAGGATTAGAGTTCTTATGATTCTTAAAACGCGATATCGCATCTCATTTCTATGTTTCATGGTAAGGTATAATATGATTTGCGAAGTGTTATGTACTCCTCGTCTACACTTCTAATGAATGTAAATGCGACACTTCCTTGTAAGGAAATAGCGTTTGCAGATATTTACCTATCGTAGCAATAGAGTTCTAGTGCTTCTTGAAACGCGATATCGCATCTCATTTCTATGTTTCATGGTAAGATATAACATGATTTGCGAAGTGTTATGTATTCCTCGTCTACGCTTCAAATGAATGTGAATGCGATACTTCCTCGCTAGGAAATAGCGTTTGCAGATGTCTACGTATCGTAGCAATAGCTTTCTAATGCTTCTAAAAACGCGATATCGCATCTCATTTCTATGTTTCATGGTAAGATATAATATGATTTGCAAAGTGTCATGTATTCCCCGTCTACACTTCAAATGAATGTAAATGCGACACTTCCTTGCTAGGAAATAGCGTCTGCAGATGTCTAGGTATCGTAGCAATAGAGTTCTAACGCTTCTTGAAACGCGATATCGCATCTCATTTCTATGTTTCATGTTAAGGTATAATATGATTTGCGAAGTGTTATGTATTCCTCGTCTACACTTCAAATGAATGTAAATGCGACACTTCCCTGCAAGGAAATAGCGTTTGCAGATGTCTACGTATCGTAGCAATAGAGTTCTTATGATTCTTAAAACGCGATATCGCATCTCATTTCTATGTTTCATGGTAAGATATAACATGATTTGCGAAGTGTCATGTATTCCTCGTCTACACTTCAAATGAATGTAAGAGTGACACATCCTTGTAAGGAAATAGCGTTTGCAGATGTCTACCTATCGTAGCAATAGAGTTCTAGTGCTTCGTAAAACGCGATATCGCATCTCATTTCTATGTTTCATGGTAAGATATAATATGATTTGCGAAGTGTCATGTATTACCCGTCTACACATCAAATGAATGTAAATGGGACACTTCCTTGCTAGGAAATAGCGTCTGCAGATGTCTACGTATCGTAGGATTAGAGTTCTTATGATTCTTAAAACGCGATATCGCATCTCATTTCTATGTTTCATGGTAAGGTATAATATGATTTGCGAAGTGTTATGTACTCCTCGTCTACACTTCTAATGAATGTAAATGCGACACTTCCTTGTAAGGAAATAGCGTTTGCAGATATTTACCTATCGTAGCAATAGAGTTCTAGTGCTTCTTGAAACGCGATATCGCATCTCATTTCTATGTTTCATGGTAAGATATAACATGATTTGCGAAGTGTTATGTATTCCTCGTCTACACTTCAAATCAATGTGAATGCGATACTTCCTCGCTAGGAAATAGCGTTTGCAGATGTCTACGTATCGTAGCAATAGCTTTATAGTGCTCCTTAAAACGCGATATCGCATCTCATTTCTATGTTTCATGGTAAGATATAACATGATTTGCGAAGTGTTATGTACTCCTCGTCTACACTTCAAATGAATGTGAATGCGATACTTCCTCGCTAGGAAATAGCGTTTGCAGATGTCTACGTATCGTAGCAATAGCTTTCTAATGCTTCTTGAAACGCGATATCGCATCTCATTTCTATGTTTCATGGTAAGATATAATATGATTTGCGAAGTGTTATGTATTCCTCGTCTACACTTCAAATGAATGTAAATGCGACACTTCCCTGCAAGGAAATAGCGTTTGCAGATGTCTACGTATCGTAGCAATAGAGTTCTTATGATTCTTAAAACGCGATATCGCATCTCATTTCTATGTTTCATGGTAAGGTATAATATGATTTGCGAAGTGTTATGTATTCCTCGTCTACACTTCAAATGAATGTAAATGTGACACTTCCTTGCAAGGAAATAGCGTTTGCAGATGTCTACCTATCGTAGCAATAGAGTTCTAGTGCTTCTTAAAACGCGATATCGCATCTCATTTCTATGTTTCATGGTAAGATATAATATGATTTGCGAAGTGTTATGTATTCCTCGTCTACACTTCAAATGAATGTAAATGCGACACTTCCCTGCAAGGAAGTAGCGTTTGCAGATGTCTACCTATCGTAGCAATAGAGTTCTAGTGCTTCGTAAAACGCGATATCGCATCTCATTTCTATGTTTCATGGTAAGATATAATATGATTTGCGAAGTGTCATGTATTACTCGTCTACACATCAAATGAATGTAAATGCGACACTTCCTTGCTAGGAAATAGCGTCTGCAGATGTCTACGTATCGTAGCATTAGAGTTCTTATGATTCTTAAAACGCGATATCGCATCTCATTTCTATGTTTCATGGTAAGATATAATATGATTTGCGAAGTGTTATGTATTCCTCGTCTACACTTCAAATGAATGTAAATGCGACACTTCCCTGCAAGGAAATAGCGTTTGCAGATGTCTACGTATCGTAGCAATAGAGTTCTTATGATTCTTAAAACGCGATATCGCATCTCATTTCTATGTTTCATGGTAAGGTATAATATGATTTGCGAAGTGTTATGTATTCCTCGTCTACACTTCAAATGAATGTAAATGCGATACTTCCTCGCTAGGAAATAGCGTTTGCAGATGTCTACGTATCGTAGCAATAGAGTTCTTATGATTCTTAAAACGCGATATCGCATCTCATTTCTATGTTTCATGGTAAGATATAACATGATTTGCGAAGTGTTATGTATTCCTCGTCTACACTTCAAATGAATGTAAATGCGACACTTCCTTGCTAGGAAATAGCGTCTGCAGATGTCTACGTATCGTAGCATTAGAGTTCTTATGATTATTAAAACGCGATATCGCATCTCATTTCTATGTTTCATGGTAAGGTATAATATGATTTGCGAAGTGTTATGTATTCCTCGTCTACACTTCAAATGAATGTAAATGCGACACTTCCTTGTAAGGAAATAGCGTTTGCAGATATTTACCTATCGTAGCAATAGAGTTCTAGTGCTCCTTGAAACGCGATATCGCATCTCATTTCTATGTTTCATGGTAAGATATAATGTGATTTGCGAAGTGTTATGTATTCCTCGTCTACACTTCAAATGAATGTAAATGCGACACTTCCTTGCAAGGAAATAGCGTCTGCAGATGTCTACGTATCGTAGGATTAGAGTTCTTATGATTCTTAAAACGCGATATCGCATCTCATTTCTATGTTTCATGGTAAGGTATAATATGATTTGCGAAGTGTTATGTACTCCTCGTCTACACTTCTAATGAATGTAAATGCGACACTTCCTTGTAAGGAAATAGCGTTTGCAGATATTTACCTATCGTAGCAATAGAGTTCTAGTGCTTCTTGAAACGCGATATCGCATCTCATTTCTATGTTTCATGGTAAGATATAACATGATTTGCGAAGTGTTATGTATTCCTCGTCTACGCTTCAAATGAATGTGAATGCGATACTTCCTCGCTAGGAAATAGCGTTTGCAGATGTCTACGTATCGTAGCAATAGCTTTCTAATGCTTCTAAAAACGCGATATCGCATCTCATTTCTATGTTTCATGGTAAGATATAATATGATTTGCAAAGTGTCATGTATTCCCCGTCTACACTTCAAATGAATGTAAATGCGACACTTCCTTGCTAGGAAATAGCGTCTGCAGATGTCTAGGTATCGTAGCAATAGAGTTCTAACGCTTCTTGAAACGCGATATCGCATCTCATTTCTATGTTTCATGTTAAGGTATAATATGATTTGCGAAGTGTTATGTATTCCTCGTCTACACTTCAAATGAATGTAAATGCGACACTTCCCTGCAAGGAAATAGCGTTTGCAGATGTCTACGTATCGTAGCAATAGAGTTCTTATGATTCTTAAAACGCGATATCGCATCTCATTTCTATGTTTCATGGTAAGATATAACATGATTTGCGAAGTGTCATGTATTCCTCGTCTACACTTCAAATGAATGTAAGAGTGACACATCCTTGTAAGGAAATAGCGTTTGCAGATGTCTACCTATCGTAGCAATAGAGTTCTAGTGCTTCGTAAAACGCGATATCGCATCTCATTTCTATGTTTCATGGTAAGATATAATATGATTTGCGAAGTGTCATGTATTACCCGTCTACACATCAAATGAATGTAAATGCGACACTTCCTTGCTAGGAAATAGCGTCTGCAGATGTCTACGTATCGTAGGATTAGAGTTCTTATGATTCTTAAAACGCGATATCGCATCTCATTTCTATGTTTCATGGTAAGGTATAATATGATTTGCGAAGTGTTATGTACTCCTCGTCTACACTTCTAATGAATGTAAATGCGACACTTCCTTGTAAGGAAATAGCGTTTGCAGATATTTACCTATCGTAGCAATAGAGTTCTAGTGCTTCTTGAAACGCGATATCGCATCTCATTTCTATGTTTCATGGTAAGATATAACATGATTTGCGAAGTGTTATGTATTCCTCGTCTACACTTCAAATCAATGTGAATGCGATACTTCCTCGCTAGGAAATAGCGTTTGCAGATGTCTACGTATCGTAGCAATAGCTTTATAGTGCTCCTTAAAACGCGATATCGCATCTCATTTCTATGTTTCATGGTAAGATATAACATGATTTGCGAAGTGTTATGTACTCCTCGTCTACACTTCAAATGAATGTGAATGCGATACTTCCTCGCTAGGAAATAGCGTTTGCAGATGTCTACGTATCGTAGCAATAGCTTTCTAATGCTTCTTGAAACGCGATATCGCATCTCATTTCTATGTTTCATGGTAAGATATAATATGATTTGCGAAGTGTTATGTATTCCTCGTCTACACTTCAAATGAATGTAAATGCGACACTTCCCTGCAAGGAAATAGCGTTTGCAGATGTCTACGTATCGTAGCAATAGAGTTCTTATGATTCTTAAAACGCGATATCGCATCTCATTTCTATGTTTCATGGTAAGGTATAATATGATTTGCGAAGTGTTATGTATTCCTCGTCTACACTTCAAATGAATGTAAATGTGACACTTCCTTGCAAGGAAATAGCGTTTGCAGATGTCTACCTATCGTAGCAATAGAGTTCTAGTGCTTCTTAAAACGCGATATCGCATCTCATTTCTATGTTTCATGGTAAGATATAATATGATTTGCGAAGTGTTATGTATTCCTCGTCTACACTTCAAATGAATGTAAATGCGACACTTCCCTGCAAGGAAGTAGCGTTTGCAGATGTCTACCTATCGTAGCAATAGAGTTCTAGTGCTTCGTAAAACGCGATATCGCATCTCATTTCTATGTTTCATGGTAAGATATAATATGATTTGCGAAGTGTCATGTATTACTCGTCTACACATCAAATGAATGTAAATGCGACACTTCCTTGCTAGGAAATAGCGTCTGCAGATGTCTACGTATCGTAGCATTAGAGTTCTTATGATTCTTAAAACGCGATATCGCATCTCATTTCTATGTTTCATGGTAAGATATAATATGATTTGCGAAGTGTTATGTATTCCTCGTCTACACTTCAAATGAATGTAAATGCGACACTTCCCTGCAAGGAAATAGCGTTTGCAGATGTCTACGTATCGTAGCAATAGAGTTCTTATGATTCTTAAAACGCGATATCGCATCTCATTTCTATGTTTCATGGTAAGGTATAATATGATTTGCGAAGTGTTATGTATTCCTCGTCTACACTTCAAATGAATGTAAATGCGACACTTCCTTGCAAGGAAATAGCGTTTGCAGATGTCTACGTATCGTAGCAATAGAGTTCTTATGATTCCTAAAACGCGATATCGCATCTCATTTCTATGTTTCATGGTAAGATATAACATGATTTGCGAAGTGTTATGTATTCCTCTTCTACACTTCAGATCAATGTGAATGCGATACTTCCTCGCTAGGAAATAGCGTTTGCAGATGTCTACGTATCGTAGCAATAGCTTTATAGTGCTCCTTAAAACGCGATATCGCATCTCATTTCTATGTTTCATGGTAAGATATAACATGATTTGCGAAGTGTTATGTATTCCTCGTCTACACTTCAAATGAATGTGAATGCGATACTTCCTCGCTAGGAAATAGCGTTTGCAGATGTCTACGTATCGTAGCAATAGCTTTCTAATGCCTCTTGAAACGCGATATCGCATCTCATTTCTATGTTTCATGGTAAGATATAATATGATTTGCGAAGTGTTATGTATTCCTCGTCTACACTTCAAATGAATGTAAATGCGACACTTCCCTGCAAGGAAATAGCGTTTGCAGATGTCTACGTCTCGTAGCAATAGAGTTCTTATGATTCTTAAAACGCGATATCGCATCTTATTTCTATGTTTCATGGTAAGGTATAATATGATTTGCGAAGTGTTATGTATTCCTCGTCTACACTTCAAATGAATGTAAATGTGACACTTCCTTGCAAGGAAATAGCGTTTGCAGATGTCTACCTATCGTAGCAATAGAGTTCTAGTGCTTCTTAAAACGCGATATCGCATCTCATTTCTATGTTTCATGGTAAGATATAATATGATTTGCGAAGTGTTATGTATTCCTCGTCTACACTTCAAATGAATGTAAATGCGACACTTCCCTGCAAGGAAGTAGCGTTTGCAGATGTCTACATATCGTAGCAATAGAGTTCTAGTGTCACGTCCCGAGGTGCGGTTGCGCTCGCAACGGTGGCACAAAGTCGTAACCGTTCCCGAAAATAACGCGAATTGCGTCCGGACCGGGTTCGTTGGCGTTTCGGACTCGATAAAACGGTAATTAACACTAAACTTACCTTGCGAAGGCTTGATTCCGCTGTCTGATTTCTCTTTCTAGGTACCTGGAGCGCCTTGGATCCGCAACCGGGATGGCGGCGGCGTACGGCTGGAACGGAGGTACGGGTCGTGCGGCGAAGGAAACCTCCTTCACAGGTACCAGGACTCGAACGCAGGAAATTGAATATTCTGGTGCATCACCCACGTATTCCCGAGCGAGACGACGAATAAACTCTCTCCTCCCCGCGCGTCGTGTACGCTTTGTCGGAGGTGCAAGGCTCGTCGAGAATACTTGAACTTCGGTCGAGTACGGCGCGGCTAAGCGTTGGTTCGCTCTAGCTTACCGGGATCAACCTGGGCGCAAGATATTCTGTATACGGTAGAAGTGAGGATGGAGCAACTAAGCGCTGGTTCGCTCTAGTCGTCGAGCCTCAAGACTATCGCAGATGAGATATAGAAATAGAATAATCGCGAGCGTACCCGTGGAGTAGAATTAAGGAATTGTATTTGAACTCGAATAAAAATACTTTGAATCTGGTAAAAATAAACTATATTCTATGATATCACTATACTAAATACACTTGACTAAGTTCTAAGTTACTGACTAACGATTACAATGAGAATTAGAAATAGTATAAGTATCGAATGGACTCCGCTATGGGAGTATGGATAGAGACGAATGCATTAGAGCTAATTGCTCGTTGCGAATGAGCCTATTGCTCGGATCGGAAGTGCATCGTTCGGATGCTGGATTAGAACTCTCCAGTTCGGAGATGAGATTGGAACTCTCCAGTTCGGAGATGAGTTGGGAACTCTCCGGTTCGGAGATGAGACGCGAACTGACTCTCGGATCTCGCGTCCGCGACCTCCTCGGTTCGCGCGGCGCGCGAGTCGCTGGGCCCTCGCGGTGGGGCGGACGGTCGGAGTAGGGCGGCCGCTCGGCCCTCGTGGTGGGGCGGCCGTTCGGAGTGGGGCGCGGCCCGCGTTAAGCGTGAGCCGCGAGCGTCGAGTGTGCGCGCGAGTGCACGGAACATAACCGTGCATGAATAAAATATATACATATATTCACTTAAATCTAGGTGTGTGTTGGTGTGTATGTACATAGGTGAGTAGTGTGCTTATTCTAATCCCACATGTACGAGAAGTACGTATAGGGCTTCGTGATTGCTGGGGATTCGACCCAGTACGTGTCGGAGAGCTCCTCGCCCTCGTAATACGGGGTGAAGTCCTCCCCCTCGTGTGTGGAGATCGCGCGTGGGCGCGGCATGCTGCATCCCTCTTCCCTCTCGTACCTTTGTCTCCTTCTGTAGGGACGGCGAGTCGGCGGGTGGCCCGTGTGCAGGGGCTCCGGATACGGATGCTGGGGATGATGAGGTGGACGCCGGAGGGTGGCAGGCGGTACGCCTGACGTTACACCACCCCCCTTGGAAAAAGAATCTCGGCCATGCCGAGATCTCTTGTCTGTTGGGTAGATTTCGGGATGCTGGATCCTTCTCTTGGTCCTGTCGGCTGGATGCTGCGGAATCTGAGGTTTTTCGCCTGGTTGATCCTGGCGATAACGTTTGGAGTTTGGACCGTGGCTGCGGGCTTCTTTCGGATTGCAGGCACTTTCGTCGCTTTCACTTTCAGCGTTCGTTTGAATGTCACTGCTCTCACTGACTTCATTTTCAGTTTTTCGCACTTTTCTTTCACTAGCATCCACACTCTGCATACTATGCATTCGTTTACAAATTTTGATTTTGTTCGTATGAACAATTTTATGGCGCCCTTTTACATTCAGCTTAACATTACAATTGCCCAAAATTTCGAGGATACGGTACGGTCCAGAATACTGTGCCTGGAACTTATGTTTGTTCGGCTCTTTTAAAAGATAGACCCATTGGCCTACCTCGAAGTTTTGGACATTGAGATTTCGGTCATAATAATATTTAGAACGGCGTTTCGCATTGTCTAGATTGGCTTTAGCCAAATCCTGAGATTTCGAGATTTTCTCCTGAAGTTGTATAAGATAGTCGCTATAAGTTTCGTTATCAGAGCTGTCCTGAAAAGGAGTGGCTGACGGCGTCCTAGCTATCCTGCCGAACACTAGTTCGTGTGGGGTGTATAATGTACCCTCGTGCACACTGGTGTTGTATGAAAACATTGCATACGGTAACCAATTCACCCAATCGTTACTCGACTCTATGTAATGCTTCAGATATTCGGCCAGGACGTGGTGAGATCGTTCAACGGACCCGTTTGTCTGTGGATGGAACGCAGTGGACTTGTATTGCTTAATACGGAATTTGATTGCTATGGCTTTAATCAAGCTGTTTATAAAGTTCGAACCTTGGTCCGTGAGTATGCCTTTCGGGCATCCGAACTTACAAATGAATTCTTTTATTAAAGCTTCGGCAATGTCTACTGCGGTGGTGGTTTTGAGAGGAACTGCGACTGAGTATTTAGTGAGGAGATCTTGGATCGTGAGGATACTCGTATAACCGTCGGAAGTTTCGGGAAGAGGACCCATTACGTCCATTGAAATCTTATCGAATGCCCTGCCAGGGGTGTCGGTTAAAGTGAGAGGCTGTCTGGTCTTTACCCGGACCAGTTTCTCTGTCTGACAACTTTTACATTTGCCAATATATTCTTGTATTTGTGTTTTCATGTTTGGCCAAAAGTATTGTTGTCTGATGCGAGAATAAGTTTTATTAACCCCTTTGTGACCTCCCACAGGGGAGTCGTGGTTTTCTCTTATTATTTTCAGTCGCTCTTCGACCGAAGGGGTTTTAATGAGGCCCTGGCAGACCGTAATCTGGACAGTTGTTTCGTAGAACAGGTCCTGAAGGATTTTCTGGATTCGGGACCAGGATACGGAGTCTAGATAGGTTTGTGCGATACTAAATGTTTGTAATTGTAATTCGTTTACAACGTCGCACAAGGATCTAAATGTTTCTATTACGGTCTGGAAATTGATTGATCTGGTGGAATGTTCGATGATTGGAAGCTGGATTTGGAATTTGTTTCCGATTTGTATGACTTTGGCTTTGGTAAGAACGTGATTTTTGTTTGGAAGGAATTTTTCAGCGTTCGCTAGATCTTTGGCGCCCGTGTCATAGGGGTGCCCAGATTGCGTGACGAAGACAACTACATTGTCTCGTCGCGTTGATAATGCGTCACGGCTGAAATTAAATAGGGGTTCGCGTCGGAAAAATTCATTTGGAGCAGGAGTATAGAAGTCGGTGCTGTCGCTGGCGACTTGCGGAGGTGGTGCTGTGTTGGTACGGAAGGACGTGCCTGGAGTCGGTAATTCAGGTTCTGATGTTACCGGAGTAGGAGGAGGCGCTAGTGTGGTATACTTTTTACGGGTTTCCGGAGGCACATCGAAGATGTCGTCCTCCGAGTTTTCTGAATACGAGAGCGGAAAAATTTGAGCGGGATTCCGCGACAATGCGTCCGCATTAAGGTTCGTTTTTCCACTTTTATAGACCATCTCGTAGTCAAATTCCGCTAACTTAAGCCTCCACCGTACGAGTCTACTTGACGGGTCCTTGACCGAATTCATCCACACTAACGGTCGATGGTCGGTAACGAGTTTGAATTGATTACCGTATATGTATGGACGAAAGTAATGGACGGCGTAGACAATCGCCAGACACTCCTTCTCGATCGTGGAGTAGTTTTTCTCCGCAGCGTTTAACAGTCGCGACGTGTACGCGATTGGCAAGTCGCGGCCTATTGGTCCTTGACTCAAGATAGCACCAATAGCTTCGGCGGACGCGTCGGTCGTTATCACGAATGGTTGTTTGAAGTTGGGGTACTGCAAGATAGGCGCTTCGCATAGGCAATCTCGGAGTTTGACGAATGAATTCTCTTGCTCGTTACGCCATACAAAGGGCGCGTCTTTTTTTAACAAATTTGTAAGTGGCTTAGCAATATTGGAAAAATTTGCGATGAACCGCCTGTAGTATCCCGCGAGCCCGAGGAATTGTTTGATCTGTTTCGCGTTGCGCGGGCGCGGAAAATTTTTGACGGCGCTAATTTTCGCAGGGTCAGGTTTTACACCGTGCTCACTGATAATATGACCCAAATAGCTTACTTCTCTCCTCAAGAATTCGCACTTATCCGGCTGCAATACTAAATTAGCTTCTTTGAGCCGTTGAGTTAATTTATCGAATTTAAGTCGATGTTCTTGAAGAGAGCTAGCGTAGATAACAATGTCGTCCAAATAGACGAAAATTTCGTTCCCCTGGAGACCGGACAGGACATTGTCCATAAGTCGTTGGAACGTTGCTGGCGCATTTTTTAATCCGAATGGCATTCTTTTAAATTCATAATGCCCGTGAGGCGTCGAAAAAGCAGTTTTAGGAGCATCGGCGGGCTCCATTGGGATCTGGTGAAATCCGCTCGCGAGATCGAATGTACTAAAATACTTCGCACTCCCGAGCTGATCAAGTATCTCGGTAATGCAAGGGAGGGGATAGGCATCGGCGACAGATTTCTCATTGAGTGCGCGGTAGTCGATGACGACGCGCCATTGCTTGTTGCCCAAGGAGTCCGGTTTCTTTGGGACAACCCACAATGGCGAATTATATGGTGATTTTGACGGAGAGATGACACCATTTTGTAAAAATTTGTCGACCTGTCGTCGAATCTCCTCCTTATGAGCTGGTGGGAAACGGTATTGTTTCACATTGACGGGGCGGTCGTCGACGGTTGGAATCTTGTGCGTGGTTGCTGACGTATGTCCTAATTTATCCCCCTCAATGTGAAAAAGCTCCTGCGTGCTTTGAACGAGACGGACGACGTGCTCTCTTTCCTCTGCGTTGAGGTGGTCGAGACGGAGGAGACTAAGAAGTCGATCTAGACGAGATTTCGAAGGATTGGCGGATTTCGATGTTTGTTTTAACGGCGACTGTTGTACATTATTTTTAACCGCCTGAGCATAAGAGATCTGTTGAACATTCGCGATTTTGCAACGCGAAGGAGGAGTTTCGATTGTCGGATATGGTGTCTGACCCGAGAAAGAAATAGAAGTTTTCCCTTTTTGGGATGAGCCGATCGGTACGGCGGATACGTTAGATTTAGTAGATTTAGAAAAAACCGGATAGAGCGACGGACTATCCTCCTCGTGGAGGGGAGTCATGATTTGCGCGGGCTCGAGTATGATCTCTGGTAACGCGATTTCGACGGCGCGGTCGGATGAATTAATTATTCGAGTTACCGCTTTGCCCCGAATTACTCTGACGAGAGCGTTTCCGAAAAATATACCCGGCGCAAGATCGATACGGGGAATTATACCTTCCGCGAGGTTCGAATTAACTACGCGGACCTTGATACCGATATTTGATCTCGGCGGAATGGAGATACGGTCTCCTGACTTCGGAGAAGCTGCTTTGTCTTGCGTTCGAAGCTTCGATTTCGTTGCTGCATCGCGTTTCAGCGGAGGCGATGATTTACGCGGCGGGCGCGGCGGCGGAGGGGGAATAGATTCCGTGCGCGGCGCTTGTTTACGTTTCGGCGATAGGAGAGGCTTTATTTTCGAGTCCGGTGACGGTTCCTCGAGTGTTTCGATATCGTCTTCGAAAGGAATTCTCTTACCATTCCATTTGATTATTTTATTTGGAAAAGAGATTTCTGCGTCCATACAGAACCCGGAGCCGAGGATCCCGCTTGGTTTAAGGGGAAAATCATCCTCGACCACATTAAAAGGGACGACGCGACCGAAAATGACAAGATTCACCGTCCCTAAGGTTGCGGTTTTGCCATCGGTTACCCCTGTTATTATTACGATCTCGGACTTATCGATTCGCGCGGATGCTTTTAGAGCCGAACGTTTTATAATATTTATTTCCGCCCCAGTGTCCACCATGAAGCGAGTTGGTGAAATTAGAAGATCGGATTTTAGAATTACGTTTGGCGTGCTAGTTTTTCCGGTTATGTTTATCGCGGCGTTTCGTCGATTTCCGCGTTGGAGTTGTTCGCGGCGAGAGGACGGACTTGGTGCGCGGCCTCGCCACCTGTCTCGCGGCGGGTGCGGAGGCCATTGTCGTTTCCCGAATTTTTATTTACCGCGTTGTTGTACTGCCTTTTTCGGCACTCGCCTATTTCGTGCCCCGGGGTCTTGCAATAGCGACAAAATTTGGGCGCGTCCCTGGCTACGATTTGTCTCGGTTGTTCGTACGCGGGGCCTCGAGTAGGAGGCGGTACGTCCCTGGATCGCAAGTATTCCTGCGGTCGGTACGGCGATGGCGGTCTGAGCCGACACTCGGTCGCGTAATGTCCGATATTATTGCATTTTCGGCAAATAATTTCGGCTGGTTTTTCGCGCGATTCTGGTCGCGCGACACGCGATCTACCTAGCCGGTTGCAATCACGTTCGTGCATTTGATAGAGCTCCCGCGCTCGAGCGAACGTTTCTCGCAATGTACCGAATGAATTTACCGTCATTTGCATCCGAATTTCTGGAATGAGACCGTCTTTAAAACATTGTAATGTGAGCGCGTCTACGTCATCGAGCGATTCCGGTGTGTCTCGTCGAGCAAGCCTTTCGCAATCAATTATAGCGGTTCTAAGATCTTTTACTCGACCGATGTAATCTAGAATGTGCTCGTTCGCGCGCATAAATATATTAGCAAGTTCACCCCGATAATGATGAGCTGATTTTACGGAGCAAAAAGTGCTGCGAAGAACGTCCGTTAATTCGAGTATTGTGTAACACGGCTCGTCTTCTAGCGCGGCGTAGGCACGACCCTTGAGTTTTCCCTTAAGCAGGCGTGTGAAAGTTCGCTCGCACCCATTAGGGATAAGCTCATAAGCGCGTTTACACGCTCGGGTAAACTGAAGAATTGGAATGTTCTGACCATCGAATGTCGGCACGGCTTCGAGGGCCTGCTTAAGCGATAGCTCGTCGTGTTGCGAACTATTTGTATTAAAATCGGAGCTCGAATTATGTCCGGAAAGCGGATTTCCCCGAGGAATATCCAGAGAAACGGTATCGTCGCGCGTTAAATCAGGCGTTCTGCGGATAGATTCTATTTCACGACGTAGAATTTCTATTTGCTGGAGCAACGCGGCATTACTAGGATCGGTCGTTTTCGTATTTTTCGCGGAAGTATTTTGTTGCGCGGTACTAGGAAGAGGCTCGGAGATAGCGTCTTGGAAGTCGAGCGTTCTGCTAGTGCGTTTTTCGCGTTCGGAATCGGCCATCGCGGCGGCTCGCTGTGTCTGCTGGCGCGTTTTTGTCGGAGTCCGGGTTGCCATATCTAGTTTCGCGGTTCCTTTCGGCAGAATTTCCGGAGGAAACGCGTGGCTATCCCACCGCTGTCACCAAAAATAACTTTCGTGTCACGTCCCGAGGTGCGGTTGCGCTCGCAACGGTGGCACAAAGTCGTAACCGTTCCCGAAAATAACGCGAATTGCGTCCGGACCGGGTTCGTTGGCGTTTCGGACTCGATAAAACGGTAATTAACACTAAACTTACCTTGCGAAGGCTTGATTCCGCTGTCTGATTTCTCTTTCTAGGTACCTGGAGCGCCTTGGATCCGCAACCGGGATGGCGGCGGCGTACGGCTGGAACGGAGGTACGGGTCGTGCGGCGAAGGAAACCTCCTTCACAGGTACCAGGACTCGAACGCAGGAAATTGAATATTCTGGTGCATCACCCACGTATTCCCGAGCGAGACGACGAATAAACTCTCTCCTCCCCGCGCGTCGTGTACGCTTTGTCGGAGGTGCAAGGCTCGTCGAGAATACTTGAACTTCGGTCGAGTACGGCGCGGCTAAGCGTTGGTTCGCTCTAGCTTACCGGGATCAACCTGGGCGCAAGATATTCTGTATACGGTAGAAGTGAGGATGGAGCAACTAAGCGCTGGTTCGCTCTAGTCGTCGAGCCTCAAGACTATCGCAGATGAGATATAGAAATAGAATAATCGCGAGCGTACCCGTGGAGTAGAATTAAGGAATTGTATTTGAACTCGAATAAAAATACTTTGAATCTGGTAAAAATAAACTATATTCTATGATATCACTATACTAAATACACTTGACTAAGTTCTAAGTTACTGACTAACGATTACAATGAGAATTAGAAATAGTATAAGTATCGAATGGACTCCGCTATGGGAGTATGGATAGAGACGAATGCATTAGAGCTAATTGCTCGTTGCGAATGAGCCTATTGCTCGGATCGGAAGTGCATCGTTCGGATGCTGGATTAGAACTCTCCAGTTCGGAGATGAGATTGGAACTCTCCAGTTCGGAGATGAGTTGGGAACTCTCCGGTTCGGAGATGAGACGCGAACTGACTCTCGGATCTCGCGTCCGCGACCTCCTCGGTTCGCGCGGCGCGCGAGTCGCTGGGCCCTCGCGGTGGGGCGGACGGTCGGAGTAGGGCGGCCGCTCGGCCCTCGTGGTGGGGCGGCCGTTCGGAGTGGGGCGCGGCCCGCGTTAAGCGTGAGCCGCGAGCGTCGAGTGTGCGCGCGAGTGCACGGAACATAACCGTGCATGAATAAAATATATACATATATTCACTTAAATCTAGGTGTGTGTTGGTGTGTATGTACATAGGTGAGTAGTGTGCTTATTCTAATCCCACATGTACGAGAAGTACGTATAGGGCTTCGTGATTGCTGGGGATTCGACCCAGTACGTGTCGGAGAGCTCCTCGCCCTCGTAATACGGGGTGAAGTCCTCCCCCTCGTGTGTGGAGATCGCGCGTGGGCGCGGCATGCTGCATCCCTCTTCCCTCTCGTACCTTTGTCTCCTTCTGTAGGGACGGCGAGTCGGCGGGTGGCCCGTGTGCAGGGGCTCCGGATACGGATGCTGGGGATGATGAGGTGGACGCCGGAGGGTGGCAGGCGGTACGCCTGACGTTACACTAGTGCTTCTTGAAACGCGATATCGCATCTCATTTCTATGTTTCATGGTAAGATATAATGTGATTTGCGAAGTGTTATGTATTCCTCGTCTACACTTCAAATGAATGTAAATGCGATACTTCCTCGCTAGGAAATAGCGTTTGCAGATGTCTACGTATCGTAGCAATAGAGTTCTTATGATTCTTAAAACGCGATATCGCATCTCATTTCTATGTTTCATGGTAAGATATAACATGATTTGCGAAGTGTTATGTATTCCTCGTCTACACTTCAAATGAATGTAAATGCGACACTTCCTTGCTAGGAAATAGCGTCTGCAGATGTCTACGTATCGTAGCATTAGAGTTCTTATGATTATTAAAACGCGATATCGCATCTCATTTCTATGTTTCATGGTAAGGTATAATATGATTTGCGAAGTGTTATGTATTCCTCGTCTACACTTCAAATGAATGTAAATGCGACACTTCCTTGTAAGGAAATAGCGTTTGCAGATATTTACCTATCGTAGCAATAGAGTTCTAGTGCTCCTTGAAACGCGATATCGCATCTCATTTCTATGTTTCATGGTAAGATATAATGTGATTTGCGAAGTGTTATGTATTCCTCGTCTACACTTCAAATGAATGTAAATGCGACACTTCCTTGCAAGGAAATAGCGTCTGCAGATGTCTACGTATCGTAGGATTAGAGTTCTTATGATTCTTAAAACGCGATATCGCATCTCATTTCTATGTTTCATGGTAAGGTATAATATGATTTGCGAAGTGTTATGTACTCCTCGTCTACACTTCTAATGAATGTAAATGCGACACTTCCTTGTAAGGAAATAGCGTTTGCAGATATTTACCTATCGTAGCAATAGAGTTCTAGTGCTTCTTGAAACGCGATATCGCATCTCATTTCTATGTTTCATGGTAAGATATAACATGATTTGCGAAGTGTTATGTATTCCTCGTCTACGCTTCAAATGAATGTGAATGCGATACTTCCTCGCTAGGAAATAGCGTTTGCAGATGTCTACGTATCGTAGCAATAGCTTTCTAATGCTTCTAAAAACGCGATATCGCATCTCATTTCTATGTTTCATGGTAAGATATAATATGATTTGCAAAGTGTCATGTATTCCCCGTCTACACTTCAAATGAATGTAAATGCGACACTTCCTTGCTAGGAAATAGCGTCTGCAGATGTCTAGGTATCGTAGCAATAGAGTTCTAACGCTTCTTGAAACGCGATATCGCATCTCATTTCTATGTTTCATGTTAAGGTATAATATGATTTGCGAAGTGTTATGTATTCCTCGTCTACACTTCAAATGAATGTAAATGCGACACTTCCCTGCAAGGAAATAGCGTTTGCAGATGTCTACGTATCGTAGCAATAGAGTTCTTATGATTCTTAAAACGCGATATCGCATCTCATTTCTATGTTTCATGGTAAGATATAACATGATTTGCGAAGTGTCATGTATTCCTCGTCTACACTTCAAATGAATGTAAGAGTGACACATCCTTGTAAGGAAATAGCGTTTGCAGATGTCTACCTATCGTAGCAATAGAGTTCTAGTGCTTCGTAAAACGCGATATCGCATCTCATTTCTATGTTTCATGGTAAGATATAATGTGATTTGCGAAGTGTTATGTATTCCTCGTCTACACTTCAAATGAATGTAAATGCGACACTTCCCTGCAAGGAAGTAGCGTTTGCAGATGTCTACATATCGTAGCAATAGAGTTCTAGTGCTTCTTGAAACGCGATATCGCATCTCATTTCTATGTTTCATGGTAAGATATAATGTGATTTGCGAAGTGTTATGTATTCCTCGTCTACACTTCAAATGAATGTAAATGCGATACTTCCTCGCTAGGAAATAGCGTTTGCAGATGTCTACGTATCGTAGCAATAGAGTTCTTATGATTCTTAAAACGCGATATCGCATCTCATTTCTATGTTTCATGGTAAGATATAATGTAACGTCAGGCGTACCGCCTGCCACCCTCCGGCGTCCACCTCATCATCCCCAGCATCCGTATCCGGAGCCCCTGCACACGGGCCACCCGCCGACTCGCCGTCCCTACAGAAGGAGACAAAGGTACGAGAGGGAAGAGGGATGCAGCATGCCGCGCCCACGCGCGATCTCCACACACGAGGGGGAGGACTTCACCCCGTATTACGAGGGCGAGGAGCTCTCCGACACGTACTGGGTCGAATCCCCAGCAATCACGAAGCCCTATACGTACTTCTCGTACATGTGGGATTAGAATAAGCACACTACTCACCTATGTACATACACACCAACACACACCTAGATTTAAGTGAATATATGTATATATTTTATTCATGCACGGTTATGTTCCGTTGCACTCGCGCGCACACTCGACGCTCGCGGCTCACGCTTAACGCGGGCCGCGCCCCACTCCGAACGGCCGCCCCACCACGAGGGCCGAGCGGCCGCCCTACTCCGACCGTCCGCCCCACCGCGAGGGCCCAGCGACTCGCGCGCCGCGCGACCCGAGGAGGTCGCGGACGCGAGATCCGAGAGTCAGTTCGCGTCTCATCTCCGAACCGGAGAGTTCCAATCTCGCCTCCGAACGGAGGAGTTCCAATCTCGCCTCCGAACGGAGGAGTTCCAATCTCATCTCCGAACTGGAGAGTTCGTACCTCATCTCCGAACCGAGGAGTTCTAATCCAGCATCCGAACGATGCACTTCCGATCCGAGCAATAGGCTCATTCGCAACGAGCAATTAGCTCTAATGCATTCGTCTCTATCCATACTCCCATAGCGGAGTCCATTCGATACTTTATACTATTTCTAATTCTCATTGTAATCGCTAGTCAGTAACTTAGAACTTAGTCAAGTGTATTTAGTATAGTGAAATCATAGAATATAGTTTATTTTTACCAGATTCAAAGTATCTTTATTCGAGTCCAAATACAATTCCTTAATTCTACTCCACGGGTACGCTCGCGATTATTCTATTTCTATATCTCATCTGCGATAGTCTTGAGGCTCGACGACTAGAGCGAACCAGCGCTTAGTTGCTCCATCCTCACTTCTACCGTATACAGAATATCTTGCGCCCAGGTTGATCCCGGTAAGCTAGAGCGAACCAACGCTTAGCCGCGCCGTACTCGACCGAAGTTCAAGTATTCTCGACGAGCCTTGCACCTCCGACAAAGCGTACACGACGCGCGGGGAGGAGAGAGTTTATTCGTCGTCTCGCTCGGGAATACGTGGGTGATGCACCAGAATATTCAATTTCCTGCGTTCGAGTCCTGGTACCTGTGAAGGAGGTTTCCTTCGCCGCACGACCCGTACCTCCGTTCCAGCCGTACGCCGCCGCCATCCCGGTTGCGGATCCAAGGCGCTCCAGGTACCTGGAAAGAGAAATCAGACAGCGGAATCAAGCCTTCGCAAGGTAAGTTTAGTGTTAGTTACCGTTTTATCGAGTCCGAAACGCCAACGAACCCGGTCCGGACGCAATTCGCGTTATTTTCGGGAACGGTTACGACTTTGTGCCACCGTTGCGAGCGCAACCGCACCTCGGGACGTGACACGAAAGTTATTTTTGGTGACAGCGGTGGGATAGCCACGCGTTTCCTCCGGAAATTCCGCCGAAAGGAACCGCGAAACTAGATATGGCAACCCGGACTCCGACAAAAACGCGCCAGCAGACACAGCGAGCCGCCGCGATGGCCGATTCCGAACGCGAAAAACGCACTAGCAGAACGCTTGATTTCCAAGACGCTATCGCCGAGCCTCTTCCTAGTACCGCGCAACAAAATACTTCCGCGAAAAATACGAAAGCGACCGATCCGAGTAATGCCGCGTTGCTCCAGCAAATAGAAATTCTACGTCGTGAATTAGAATCTATTCGCAGAACGCCTGATTTAACGCGCGACGATACTGTTTCTCTAGATATTCCTCGGGGAAATCCGCTTTCCGGACATAATTCGAGCTCCGATTTCAATACAAATAGTTCGCAACACGACGAGCTATCACTTAAGCAGGCCCTCGAAGCTGTGCCGACATTCGATGGTCAGAACATTCCCATTCTTCAGTTTACCCGAGCGTGTAAACGCGCTTATGAGCTTATCCCTAATGGGTGCGAGCGAACTTTCACACGCCTGCTTAAGGGAAAACTCAAGGGTCGTGCCTACGCCGCGCTAGAAGACGAGCCGTGTTACACAATACTCGAATTAACGGACGTTCTTCGCAGCACATTTTGCTCCGTAAAATCAGCTCATCATTATCGGGGTGAACTTGCCAATATATTTATGCGCGCGAACGAGCACATTCTAGATTACATCGGTCGAGTAAAAGATCTTAGAACCGCTATAATTGATTGCGAAAGGCTTGCTCGACGAGACACACCGGAATCGCTCGATGACGTAGACGCGCTCACATTACAATGTTTTAAAGACGGTCTCATTCCAGAAATTCGGATGCAAATGACGGTAAATTCATTCGGTACATTGCGAGAAACGTTCGCTCGAGCGCGGGAGCTCTATCAAATGCACGAACGTGATTGCAACCGGCTAGGTAGATCGCGTGTCGCGCGACCAGAATCGCGCGAAAAACCAGCCGAAATTATTTGCCGAAAATGCAATAATATCGGACATTACGCGACCGAGTGTCGGCTCAGACCGCCATCGCCGTACCGACCGCAGGAATACTTGCGATCCAGGGACGTACCGCCTCCTACTCGAGGCCCCGCGTACGAACAACCGAGACAAATCGTAGCCAGGGACGCGCCCAAATTTTGTCGCTATTGCAAGACCCCGGGGCACGAAATAGGCGAGTGCCGCAAAAGACAGTACAACAACGCGGTAAATAAAAATTCGGGAAACGACAATGGCCTCCGCACCCGCCGCGAGACAGGTGGCGAGGCCGCGCACCAAGTCCGTCCTCTCGCCGCGAACAACTCCAACGCGGAAATCGACGAAACGCCGCGATAAACATAACCGGAAAAACTAGCACGCCAAACGTAATTCTAAAATCCGATCTTCTAATTTCACCAACTCGCTTCATGGTGGACACTGGGGCGGAAATAAATATTATAAAACGTTCGGCTCTAAAAGCATCCGCGCGAATCGATAAGTCCGAGATCGTAATAATAACAGGGGTAACCGATGGCAAAACCGCAACCTTAGGGACGGTGAATCTTGTCATTTTCGGTCGCGTCGTCCCTTTTAATGTGGTCGAGGATGATTTTCCCCTTAAACCAAGCGGGATCCTCGGCTCCGGGTTCTGTATGGACGCAGAAATCTCTTTTCCAAATAAAATAATCAAATGGAATGGTAAGAGAATTCCTTTCGAAGACGATATCGAAACACTCGAGGAACCGTCACCGGACTCGAAAATAAAGCCTCTCCTATCGCCGAAACGTAAACAAGCGCCGCGCACGGAATCTATTCCCCCTCCGCCGCCGCGCCCGCCGCGTAAATCATCGCCTCCGCTGAAACGCGATGCAGCAACGAAATCGAAGCTTCGAACGCAAGACAAAGCAGCTTCTCCGAAGTCAGGAGACCGTATCTCCATTCCGCCGAGATCAAATATCGGTATCAAGGTCCGCGTAGTTAATTCGAACCTCGCGGAAGGTATAATTCCCCGTATCGATCTTGCGCCGGGTATATTTTTCGGAAACGCTCTCGTCAGAGTAATTCGGGGCAAAGCGGTAACTCGAATAATTAATTCATCCGACCGCGCCGTCGAAATCGCGTTACCAGAAATCGTACTTGAGCCCGCGCAAATCATGACTCCCCTCCACGAGGAGGATAGTCCGTCGCTGTATCCGGTTTTTTCTAAATCTACTAAATCTAACGTATCCGCCGTACCGATCGGCTCATCCCAAAAAGGGAAAACTTCTATTTCTTTCTCGAGTCAGACACCATATTCGACAATCGAAACTCCTCCTTCGCGTTGCAAAATCGCGAATACTCAGCAAATCTCCTATGCTCAGGCGGTTAAAAATAATGTACAACAGGCGCCGTTAAAACAAACATCGAAATCCGCCAACCTTTCGAAATCTCGCTTAGATCGAATTCTTAGTCTCCTCCGTCTCGACCACCTCAACGCAGAGGAAAGAGAGCACGTCGTCCGTCTCGTTCAAAACACGCAGGAGCTTTTTCACATTGAAGGGGATAAATTAGGGCATACGTCAGCAACCACGCACAAGATTCCAACCGTCGACGACCGCCCCGTCAATGTGAAACAATACCGTTTCCCACCAGCTCATAAGGAGGAGATTCGACGACAAGTCGACAAATTTTTACAAAATGGTGTCATCTCTCCGTCAAAATCACCATATAATTCGCCATTGTGGGTTGTCCCAAAGAAACCGGACTCCTTGGGCAACAAGCAATGGCGCGTCGTCATCGACTACCGCGCACTCAATGAGAAATCTGTCGCCGATGCCTATCCCCTCCCTTGCATTACCGAGATACTTGATCAGCTCGGGAGTGCGAAGTATTTTAGTACATTCGATCTCGCGAGCGGATTTCACCAGATCCCAATGGAGCCCGCCGATGCTCCCAAAACTGCTTTTTCGACGCCTCACGGGCATTATGAATTTAAAAGAATGCCATTCGGATTAAAAAATGCGCCAGCAACGTTCCAACGACTTATGGACAATGTCCTGTCCGGTCTCCAGGGGAACGAAATTTTCGTCTATTTGGACGACATTGTTATCTACGCTAGCTCTCTTCAAGAACATCGACTTAAATTCGATAAATTAACTCAACGGCTCAAAGAAGCTAATTTAGTATTGCAGCCGGATAAGTGCGAATTCTTGAGGAGAGAAGTAAGCTATTTGGGTCATATTATCAGTGAGCACGGTGTAAAACCTGACCCTGCGAAAATTAGCGCCGTCAAAAATTTTCCGCGCCCGCGCAACGCGAAACAGATCAAACAATTCCTCGGGCTCGCGGGATACTACAGGCGGTTCATCGCAAATTTTTCCAATATTGCTAAGCCACTTACAAATTTGTTAAAAAAAGACGCGCCCTTTGTATGGCGTAACGAGCAAGAGAATTCATTCGTCAAACTCCGAGATTGCCTATGCGAAGCGCCTATCTTGCAGTACCCCAACTTCAAACAACCATTCGTGATAACGACCGACGCGTCCGCCGAAGCTATTGGTGCTATCTTGAGTCAAGGACCAATAGGCCGCGACTTGCCAATCGCGTACACGTCGCGACTGTTAAACGCTGCGGAGAAAAACTACTCCACGATCGAGAAGGAGTGTCTGGCGATTGTCTACGCCGTCCATTACTTTCGTCCATACATATACGGTAATCAATTCAAACTCGTTACCGACCATCGACCGTTAGTGTGGATGAATTCGGTCAAGGACCCGTCAAGTAGACTCGTACGGTGGAGGCTTAAGTTAGCGGAATTTGACTACGAGATGGTCTATAAAAGTGGAAAAACGAACCTTAATGCGGACGCATTGTCGCGGAATCCCGCTCAAATTTTTCCGCTCTCGTATTCAGAAAACTCGGAGGACGACATCTTCGATGTGCCTCCGGAAACCCGTAAAAAGTATACCACACTAGCGCCTCCTCCTACTCCGGTAACATCAGAACCTGAATTACCGACTCCAGGCACGTCCTTCCGTACCAACACAGCACCACCTCCGCAAGTCGCCAGCGACAGCACCGACTTCTATACTCCTGCTCCAAATGAATTTTTCCGACGCGAACCTCTATTTAATTTCAGCCGTGACGCATTATCAACGCGACGAGACAATGTAGTTGTCTTCGTCACGCAATCTGGGCACCCCTATGACACGGGCGCCAAAGATCTAGCGAACGCTGAAAAATTCCTTCCAAACAAAAATCACGTTCTTACCAAAGCCAAAGTCATACAAATCGGAAACGAATTCCAAATCCAGCTTCCAATCATCGAACATTCCACCAGATCAATCAATTTCCAGACCGTAATAGAAACATTTAGATCCTTGTGCGACGTTGTAAACGAATTACAATTACAAACATTTAGTATCGCACAAACCTATCTAGACTCCGTATCCTGGTTCCGAATCCAGAAAATCCTTCAGGACCTGTTTTATGAAACAACTGTCCAGATTACGGTCTGCCAGGGCCTCATTAAAACCCCTTCGGTCGAAGAGCGACTGAAAATAATAAGAGAAAACCACGACTCCCCTGTGGGAGGTCACAAAGGGGTTAATAAAACTTATTCTCGCATCAGACAACAATACTTTTGGCCAAACATGAAAACACAAATACAAGAATACATTGGCAAATGTAAAAGTTGTCAGACAGAGAAACTGGTCCGGGTAAAGACCAGACAGCCTCTCACTTTAACCGACACCCCTGGCAGGGCATTCGATAAGATTTCAATGGACGTAATGGGTCCTCTTCCCGAAACTTCCGACGGTTATACAAGTATCCTCACGATCCAAGATCTCCTCACTAAATACTCAGTCGCAGTTCCTCTCAAAACCACCACCGCAGTAGACATTGCCGAAGCTTTAATAAAAGAATTCATTTGTAAATTCGGATGCCCGAAAGGCATACTCACGGACCAAGGTTCGAACTTTATAAACAGCTTGATTAAAGCCATAGCAATCAAATTCCGTATTAAGCAATACAAGTCCACTGCGTTCCATCCACAGACAAACGGGTCCGTTGAACGATCTCACCACGTCCTGGCCGAATATCTGAAGCATTACATAGAGTCGAGTAACGATTGGGTGAATTGGTTACCGTACGCAATGTTTTCATACAACACCAGTGTGCACGAGGGTACATTATACACCCCACACGAACTAGTGTTCGGCAGGATAGCTAGGACGCCGTCAGCCACTCCTTTTCAGGACAGCTCTGATAACGAAACTTATAGCGACTATCTTATACAACTTCAGGAGAAAATCTCGAAATCTCAGGATTTGGCTAAAGCCAATCTAGACAATGCGAAACGACGTTCTAAATATTATTATGACCGAAATCTCAATGTCCAAAACTTCGAGGTAGGCCAATGGGTCTATCTTTTAAAAGAGCCGAACAAACATAAGTTCCAGGCACAGTATTCTGGACCGTACCGTATCCTCGAAATTTTGGGCAATTGTAATGTTAAGCTGAATGTAAAAGGGCGCCATAAAATTGTTCATACGAACAAAATCAAAATTTGTAAACGAATGCATAGTATGCAGAGTGTGGATGCTAGTGAAAGAAAAGTGCGAAAAACTGAAAATGAAGTCAGTGAGAGCAGTGACATTCAAACGAACGCTGAAAGTGAAAGCGACGAAAGTGCCTGCAATCCGAAGGAAGCCCGCAGCCACGGTCCAAACTCCAAACGTTATCGCCAGGATCAACCAGGCGAAAAACCTCAGATTCCGCAGCATCCAGCCGACAGGACCAAGAGAAGGATCCAGCATCCCGAAATCTACCCAACAGACAAGAGATCTCGGCATGGCCGAGATTCTTTTTCCAAGGGGGGTGGTGTAACGTCAGGCGTACCGCCTGCCACCCTCCGGCGTCCACCTCATCATCCCCAGCATCCGTATCCGGAGCCCCTGCACACGGGCCACCCGCCGACTCGCCGTCCCTACAGAAGGAGACAAAGGTACGAGAGGGAAGAGGGATGCAGCATGCCGCGCCCACGCGCGATCTCCACACACGAGGGGGAGGACTTCACCCCGTATTACGAGGGCGAGGAGCTCTCCGACACGTACTGGGTCGAATCCCCAGCAATCACGAAGCCCTATACGTACTTCTCGTACATGTGGGATTAGAATAAGCACACTACTCACCTATGTACATACACACCAACACACACCTAGATTTAAGTGAATATATGTATATATTTTATTCATGCACGGTTATGTTCCGTTGCACTCGCGCGCACACTCGACGCTCGCGGCTCACGCTTAACGCGGGCCGCGCCCCACTCCGAACGGCCGCCCCACCACGAGGGCCGAGCGGCCGCCCTACTCCGACCGTCCGCCCCACCGCGAGGGCCCAGCGACTCGCGCGCCGCGCGACCCGAGGAGGTCGCGGACGCGAGATCCGAGAGTCAGTTCGCGTCTCATCTCCGAACCGGAGAGTTCCAATCTCGCCTCCGAACGGAGGAGTTCCAATCTCGCCTCCGAACGGAGGAGTTCCAATCTCATCTCCGAACTGGAGAGTTCGTACCTCATCTCCGAACCGAGGAGTTCTAATCCAGCATCCGAACGATGCACTTCCGATCCGAGCAATAGGCTCATTCGCAACGAGCAATTAGCTCTAATGCATTCGTCTCTATCCATACTCCCATAGCGGAGTCCATTCGATACTTTATACTATTTCTAATTCTCATTGTAATCGCTAGTCAGTAACTTAGAACTTAGTCAAGTGTATTTAGTATAGTGAAATCATGGAATATAGTTTATTTTTACCAGATTCAAAGTATCTTTATTCGAGTCCAAATACAATTCCTTAATTCTACTCCACGGGTACGCTCGCGATTATTCTATTTCTATATCTCATCTGCGATAGTCTTGAGGCTCGACGACTAGAGCGAACCAGCGCTTAGTTGCTCCATCCTCACTTCTACCGTATACAGAATATCTTGCGCCCAGGTTGATCCCGGTAAGCTAGAGCGAACCAACGCTTAGCCGCGCCGTACTCGACCGAAGTTCAAGTATTCTCGACGAGCCTTGCACCTCCGACAAAGCGTACACGACGCGCGGGGAGGAGAGAGTTTATTCGTCGTCTCGCTCGGGAATACGTGGGTGATGCACCAGAATATTCAATTTCCTGCGTTCGAGTCCTGGTACCTGTGAAGGAGGTTTCCTTCGCCGCACGACCCGTACCTCCGTTCCAGCCGTACGCCGCCGCCATCCCGGTTGCGGATCCAAGGCGCTCCAGGTACCTGGAAAGAGAAATCAGACAGCGGAATCAAGCCTTCGCAAGGTAAGTTTAGTGTTAGTTACCGTTTTATCGAGTCCGAAACGCCAACGAACCCGGTCCGGACGCAATTCGCGTTATTTTCGGGAACGGTTACGACTTTGTGCCACCGTTGCGAGCGCAACCGCACCTCGGGACGTGACAATAACATGATTTGCGAAGTGTTATGTATTCCTCGTCTACACTTCAAATCAATGTGAATGCGATACTTCCTCGCTAGGAAATAGCGTTTGCAGATGTCTACGTATCGTAGCAATAGCTTTATAGTGCTCCTTAAAACGCGATATCGCATCTCATTTCTATGTTTCATGGTAAGATATAACATGATTTGCGAAGTGTTATGTACTCCTCGTCTACACTTCAAATGAATGTGAATGCGATACTTCCTCGCTAGGAAATAGCGTTTGCAGATGTCTACGTATCGTAGCAATAGCTTTCTAATGCTTCTTGAAACGCGATATCGCATCTCATTTCTATGTTTCATGGTAAGATATAATATGATTTGCGAAGTGTTATGTATTCCTCGTCTACACTTCAAATGAATGTAAATGCGACACTTCCCTGCAAGGAAATAGCGTTTGCAGATGTCTACGTATCGTAGCAATAGAGTTCTTATGATTCTTAAAACGCGATATCGCATCTCATTTCTATGTTTCATGGTAAGGTATAATATGATTTGCGAAGTGTTATGTATTCCTCGTCTACACTTCAAATGAATGTAAATGTGACACTTCCTTGCAAGGAAATAGCGTTTGCAGATGTCTACCTATCGTAGCAATAGAGTTCTAGTGCTTCTTAAAACGCGATATCGCATCTCATTTCTATGTTTCATGGTAAGATATAATATGATTTGCGAAGTGTTATGTATTCCTCGTCTACACTTCAAATGAATGTAAATGCGACACTTCCCTGCAAGGAAGTAGCGTTTGCAGATGTCTACCTATCGTAGCAATAGAGTTCTAGTGCTTCGTAAAACGCGATATCGCATCTCATTTCTATGTTTCATGGTAAGATATAATATGATTTGCGAAGTGTCATGTATTACTCGTCTACACATCAAATGAATGTAAATGCGACACTTCCTTGCTAGGAAATAGCGTCTGCAGATGTCTACGTATCGTAGCATTAGAGTTCTTATGATTCTTAAAACGCGATATCGCATCTCATTTCTATGTTTCATGGTAAGATATAATATGATTTGCGAAGTGTTATGTATTCCTCGTCTACACTTCAAATGAATGTAAATGCGACACTTCCCTGCAAGGAAATAGCGTTTGCAGATGTCTACGTATCGTAGCAATAGAGTTCTTATGATTCTTAAAACGCGATATCGCATCTCATTTCTATGTTTCATGGTAAGGTATAATATGATTTGCGAAGTGTTATGTATTCCTCGTCTACACTTCAAATGAATGTAAATGCGACACTTCCTTGCAAGGAAATAGCGTTTGCAGATGTCTACGTATCGTAGCAATAGAGTTCTTATGATTCCTAAAACGCGATATCGCATCTCATTTCTATGTTTCATGGTAAGATATAACATGATTTGCGAAGTGTTATGTATTCCTCTTCTACACTTCAGATCAATGTGAATGCGATACTTCCTCGCTAGGAAATAGCGTTTGCAGATGTCTACGTATCGTAGCAATAGCTTTATAGTGCTCCTTAAAACGCGATATCGCATCTCATTTCTATGTTTCATGGTAAGATATAACATGATTTGCGAAGTGTTATGTATTCCTCGTCTACACTTCAAATGAATGTGAATGCGATACTTCCTCGCTAGGAAATAGCGTTTGCAGATGTCTACGTATCGTAGCAATAGCTTTCTAATGCCTCTTGAAACGCGATATCGCATCTCATTTCTATGTTTCATGGTAAGATATAATATGATTTGCGAAGTGTTATGTATTCCTCGTCTACACTTCAAATGAATGTAAATGCGACACTTCCCTGCAAGGAAATAGCGTTTGCAGATGTCTACGTCTCGTAGCAATAGAGTTCTTATGATTCTTAAAACGCGATATCGCATCTTATTTCTATGTTTCATGGTAAGGTATAATATGATTTGCGAAGTGTTATGTATTCCTCGTCTACACTTCAAATGAATGTAAATGTGACACTTCCTTGCAAGGAAATAGCGTTTGCAGATGTCTACCTATCGTAGCAATAGAGTTCTAGTGCTTCTTAAAACGCGATATCGCATCTCATTTCTATGTTTCATGGTAAGATATAATATGATTTGCGAAGTGTTATGTATTCCTCGTCTACACTTCAAATGAATGTAAATGCGACACTTCCCTGCAAGGAAGTAGCGTTTGCAGATGTCTACATATCGTAGCAATAGAGTTCTAGTGCTTCGTAAAACACGATATCGCATCTCATTTCTATGTTTCATGGTAAGATCTAATATGATTTGCGAAGTGTCATGTATTACTCGTCTACACATCAAATGAATGTAAATGCGACACTTCCTTGCTAGGAAATAGCGTCTGCAGATGTCTACGTATCGTAGCATTAGAGTTCTTATGATTCTTAAAACGCGATATCGCATCTCATTTCTATGTTTCATGGTAAGATCTAATATGATTTGCGAAGTGTCATGTATTACTCGTCTACACATCAAATGAATGTAAATGCGACACTTCCTTGCTAGGAAATAGCGTCTGCAGATGTCTACGTATCGTAGCATTAGAGTTCTTATGATTCTTAAAACGCGATATCGCATCTCATTTCTATGTTTCATGGTAAGATCTAATATGATTTGCGAAGTGTCATGTATTACTCGTCTACACATCAAATGAATGTAAATGCGACACTTCCTTGCTAGGAAATAGCGTCTGCAGATGTCTACGTATCGTAGCATTAGAGTTCTTATGTCACGTCCCGAGGTGCGGTTGCGCTCGCAACGGTGGCACAAAGTCGTAACCGTTCCCGAAAATAACGCGAATTGCGTCCGGACCGGGTTCGTTGGCGTTTCGGACTCGATAAAACGGTAATTAACACGAAACTTACCTTGCGAAGGCTTGATTCCGCTGTCTGATTTCTCTTTCCAGGTACCTGGAGCGCCTTGGATCCGCAACCGGGATGGCGGCGGCGTACGGCTGGAACGGAGGTACGGGTCGTGCGGCGAAGGAAACCTCCTTCACAGGAACCAGGGCTCGAACGTAGGAAATTGAATATTCTGGTGCATCACCCACGTATTCCCGAGCGAGACGACGAATAAACTCTCTCCTCCCCGCGCGTCGTGTACGCTTTGTCGGAGGTGCAAGGCTCATCGAGAATACTTGAACCTCGGTTGAATACGGCACGGCTAAGCGTTGGTTCGCTCTAGCTTACCGGGATCGACCTGGGCGCAAGATATTCTGTACACGGTAGAAGTGAGGATGGAGCAACTAAGCGCTGGTTCGCTCTAGTCGTCGAGCCTCAAGACTATCGTAGATGAGATATAGAATTAGAATAATCGCGAGCGTACCCGTGGATTAGAATTAAGGAATTGTATTTGAACTCGAATAAAGATACTTTGAATCTGGTAAAAATAAACTATATTCTATGATTTCACTATACTAGATACACTTGACTAAATTCTAAGTTACTGACTAGCGATTACAATGAGAATTAGAAATAGTATAAAGTATCGAATGGACTCCGCTATGGGAGTATGGATAGAGACGAATGCATTAGAGCTAATTGCTCGTTGCGAATGAGCCTATTGCTCGGATCGGAAGTGCATCGTTCGGATGCTGGATTAGAACTCTCCAGTTCGGAGATGAGATTGGAACTCTCCAGTTCGGAGATGAGTTGGGAACTCTCCGGTTCGGAGATGAGACGCGAACTGACTCTCGGATCTCGCGTCCGCGACCTCCTCGGGTCGCGCGGCGCGCGAGTCGCTGGGCCCTCGCGGTGGGGCGGACGATCGGAGTAGGGCGGCCGCTCGGCCCTCGTGGTGGGGCGGCCGTTCGGAGTGGGGCGCGGCCCGCGTTAAGCGTGAGCCGCGAGCGTCGAGTGTGCGCGCGAGTGCACGGAACATAACCGTGCATGAATAAAATATATACATATATTTACTTAAATCTAGGTGTGTGTTGGTGTGTATGTACATATATGAGTAGTGTGCTTATTCTAATCCCACATGTACGAGAAGTACGTATAGGGCTTCGTGATCGCTGGGGATTCGACCCAGTATGTGTCGGAGAGCTCCTCGCCCTCGTAATACGGGGTGAAGTCCTCCCCCTCGTGTGTGGAGATCGCGCGTGGGCGCGGCATGCTGCATCCCTCTTCCCTCTCGTATCTTTGTCTCCTTCTGTAGGGACGGCGAGTCGGCGGGTGGCCCGTGTGCAGGGGCTCCGGATGCGGATGCTGGGGATGATGAGGTGGGCGTCGGAGGGTGGCAGGCGGTACGCCTGACGTTACACCACCCCCCTTGGAAAAAGAATCTCGGCCATGCCGAGATCTCTTGTCTGTTGGGTAGATTTCGGGATGCTGGATCCTTCTCTTGGTCCTGTCGGCTGGATGCTGCGGAATCTGAGGTTTTTCGCCTGGTTGATCCTGGCGATAACGTTTGGAGATTGGACCGTGACTGCGGGCTTCCTTCGGATTGCAGGCACTTTCGTCGCTTTCGCTTTCAGCGTTCGTTTGAATGTCACTGCTCTCACTGACTTCATTTTCAGTTTTTCGCACTTTTCTTTCACTAGCATCCACACTCTGCATACTATGCATTCGTTTACAAATTTTGATTTTGTTCGTATGAACAATTTTATGGCGCCCTTTTACATTTAGCTTAACATTACAGTTGCCCAAAATTTCGAGGATACGGTACGGTCCAGAATACTGTGCCTGGAACTTATGTTTGTTCGGCTCTTTTAAAAGATAGACCCATTGGCCTACCTCGAAGTTTTGGACATTGAGATTTCGGTCATAATAATATTTGGAACGGCGTTTCGCATTGTCTAGATTGGCTTTAGCCAAATCCTGAGATTTCGAGATTTTCTCCTGAAGTTGTATAAGATAGTCGCTATAAGTTTCGTTATCAGAGCTGTCCTGAAAAGGAGTGGCTGACGGCGTCCTAGCTATCCTGCCGAACACTAGTTCGTGTGGGGTGTATAATGTACCCTCGTGCACACTGGTGTTGTATGAAAACATTGCATACGGTAACCAATTCACCCAATCGTTACTCGACTCTATGTAATGCTTCAGATATTCGGCCAGGACGTGGTGAGATCGTTCAACGGACCCGTTTGTCTGTGGGTGGAACGCAGTGGACTTGTATTGCTTAATACGGAATTTGATTGCTATGGCTTTAATCAAGCTATTTATAAAGTTCGAACCTTGGTCCGTGAGTATGCCTTTCGGGCATCCGAACTTACAAATGAATTCTTTTATTAAAGCTTCGGCAATGTCTACTGCGGTGGTGGTTTTGAGAGGAACTGCGACTGAGTATTTAGTGAGGAGATCTTGGATCGTGAGGATACTCGTATAACCGTCGGAAGTTTCGGGAAGAGGACCCATTACGTCCATTGAAATCTTATCGAATGCCCTGCCAGGGGTGTCGGTTAAAGTGAGAGGCTGTCTGGTCTTTACCCGGACCAGTTTCTCTGTCTGACAACTTTTACATTTGCCAATATATTCTTGTATTTGTGTTTTCATGTTTGGCCAAAAGTATTGTTGTCTGATGCGAGAATAAGTTTTATTAACCCCTTTGTGACCTCCCACAGGGGAGTCGTGGTTTTCTCTTATTATTTTCAGTCGCTCTTCGACCGAAGGGGTTTTAATGAGGCCCTGGCAGACCGTAATCTGGACAGTTGTTTCGTAAAACAGGTCTTGAAGGATTTTCTGGATTCGGGACCAGGATACGGAGTCTAGATAGGTTTGTGCGATACTAAATGTTTGTAATTGTAATTCGTTTACAACGTCGCACAAGGATCTGAATGTTTCTATTACGGTCTGGAAATTGATTGATCTGGTGGAATGTTCGATGATTGGAAGCTGGATTTGGAATTCGTTTCCGATTTGTATGACTTTGGCTTTGGTAAGGACGTGATTTTTGTTTAGGAGGAATTTTTCAGCGTTTGCTAGATCTTTGGCGCCCGTGTCATAGGGGTGCCCAGATTGCGTGACGAAGACAACTACATTGTCTCGTCGCGTTGATAATGCGTCACGGCTGAAATTAAATAGAGGTTCGCGTCGGAAAAATTCATTTGGAGCAGGAGTATAGAAGTCGGTGCTGTCGCTGGCGACTTGCGGAGGTGGTGCTGTGTTGGTACGGAAGGACGTGCCTGGAGTCGGTAATTCAGGTTCTGATGTTACCGGAGTAGGAGGAGGCGCTAGTGTGGTATACTTTTTACGGGTTTCCGGAGGCACATCGAAGATGTCGTCCTCCGAGTTTTCTGAATACGAGAGCGGAAAAATTTGAGCGGGATTCCGCGACAATGCGTCCGCATTAAGGTTCGTTTTTCCACTTTTATAGACCATCTCGTAGTCAAATTCCGCTAACTTAAGCCTCCACCGTACGAGTCTACTTGACGGGTCCTTGACCGAATTCATCCACACTAACGGTCGATGGTCGGTAACGAGTTTGAATTGATTACCGTATATGTATGGACGAAAGTAATGGACGGCGTAGACAATCGCCAGACACTCCTTCTCGATCGTGGAGTAGTTTTTCTCCGCAGCGTTTAACAGTCGCGACGTGTACGCGATTGGCAAGTCGCGGCCTATTGGTCCTTGACTCAAGATAGCACCAATAGCTTCGGCGGACGCGTCGGTCGTTATCACGAATGGTTGTTTAAAGTTGGGGTACTGCAAGATAGGCGCTTCGCATAGGCAATCTCGGAGTTTGACGAATGAATTCTCATGCTCGTTACGCCATACAAAGGGCGCGTCCTTTTTTAACAAATTCGTTAGAGGCTTAGCAATATTGGAAAAATTTGCGATGAACCGCCTGTAGTATCCCGCGAGCCCGAGGAATTGTTTGATCTGTTTCGCGTTGCGCGGGCGCGGAAAATTTTTGACGGCGCTAATTTTCGCAGGGTCAGGTTTTACACCGTGCTCACTGATAATATGACCCAAATAGCTTACTTCTCTCCTCAAGAATTCGCACTTATCCGGCTGCAATACTAAATTAGCTTCTTTGAGCCGTTGAGTTAATTTATCGAATTTAAGTCGATGTTCTTGAAGAGAGCTAGCGTAGATAACAATGTCGTCCAAATAGACGAAAATTTCGTTCCCCTGGAGACCGGACAGGACATTGTCCATAAGTCGTTGGAACGTCGCTGGCGCATTTTTTAATCCGAATGGCATTCTTTTAAATTCATAATGCCCGTGAGGCGTCGAAAAAGCAGTTTTAGGAGCATCGGCGGGCTCCATTGGGATCTGGTGAAATCCGCTCGCGAGATCGAATGTACTAAAATACTTCGCGCTCCCGAGCTGATCAAGTATCTCGGTAATGCAAGGGAGGGGATAGGCATCGGCGACAGATTTCTCATTGAGTGCGCGGTAGTCGATGACGACGCGCCATTGCTTGTTGCCCAAGGAGTCCGGTTTCTTTGGGACAACCCACAATGGCGAATTATATGGTGATTTTGACGGAGAGATGACACCATTTTGTAAAAATTTGTCGACTTGTCGTCGAATCTCCTCCTTATGAGCTGGTGGGAAACGGTATTGTTTCACATTGACGGGGCGGTCGTCGACGGTTGGAATCTTGTGCGTGGTTGCTGACGTATGTCCTAATTTATCCCCCTCAATGTGAAAAAGCTCCTGCGTGCTTTGAACGAGACGGACGACGTGCTCTCTTTCCTCTGCGTTGAGGTGGTCGAGACGGAGGAGACTAAGAATTCGGTCTAGGCGAGATTTCGAAGGATTGGCGGATTTCGATGTTTGTTTTAACGGCGCCTGTTGTACATTATTTTTAACCGCCTGAGCATAGGAGATTTGCTGAGTATTCGCGATTTTGCAACGCGAAGGAGGAGTTTCGATTGTCGAATATGGTGTCTGATTCGAGAAAGAAATAGAAGTTTTCCCTTTTTGGGATGAGCCGATCGGTACGGCGGATACGTTAGATTTAGTAGATTTAGAAAAAACCGGATAGAGCGACGGACTATCCTCCTCGTGGAGGGGAGTCATGATTTGCGCGGGCTCGAGTATGATCTCTGGTAACGCGATTTCGACGGCGCGGTCGGATGAATTAATTATTCGAGTTACCGCTTTGCCCCGAATTACTCTGACGAGAGCGTTTCCGAAAAATATACCCGGCGCAAGATCGATACGAGGAATTATACCTTCCGCGAGGTTCGAATTAACTACGCGGACCTTGATACCGATATTTGATCTCGGCGGAATGGAGATACGGTCTCCTGACTTCGGAGAAGCTGCTTTGTCTCGCGTTCGAGGCTTCGATTTCGTTGTTGCATCGCGTTTCAGCGGAGGCGATGATTTACGCGGCGGGCGCGGCGGCGGAGGGGGAATAGATTCCGTGCGCGGCGCTTGTTTACGTTTCGGCGATAGGAGAGGCTTTATTTTCGACTCCGGTGACGGTTCCTCGAGTGCTTCGATATCGTCTTCGAAAGGAATTCTCTTACCATTCCATTTGATTATTTTATTTGGAAAAGAGATTTCTGCGTCCATACAGAACCCGGAGCCGAGGATCCCGCTTGGTTTAAGGGGAAAATCATCCTCGACCACATTAAAAGGAACGACGCGACCGAAAATGACAAGATTCACCGTCCCTAGGGTTGCGGTTTTGCCATCGGTTACCCCTGTTATTATTACGATCTCGGACTTATCGATTCGCGCGGATGCTTTTAGAGCCGAACGTTTTATAATATTTATTTCCGCCCCAGTGTCCACCATGAAGCGAGTTGGTGAAATTAGAAGATCGGATTTTAGAAGTACGTTTGGCGTGCTAGTTTTTCCGGTTATGTTTATCGCGGCGTTTCGTCGATTTCCGCGTTGGAGTTGTTCGCGGCGAGAGGACGGACTTGGTGCGCGGCCTCGCCACCTGTCTCGCGGCGGGTGCGGAGGCCATTGTCGTTTCCCGAATTTTTATTTACCGCGATGTTGTACTGTCTTTTGCGGCACTCGCCTATTTCGTGCCCCGGGGTCTTGCAATAGCGACAAAATTTGGGCGCGTCCCTGGCTACGATTTGTCTCGGTTGTTCGTACGCGGGGCCTCGAGTAGGAGGCGGTACGTCCCTGGATCGCAAGTATTCCTGCGGTCGGTACGGCGATGGCGGTCTGAGCCGACACTCGGTCGCGTAATGTCCGATATTATTACATTTTCGGCAAATAACTTCGGCTGGTTTTTCGCGCGATTCTGGTCGCGCGGCACGCGATCTACCTAGTCGGTTGCAATCACGTTCGTGCATTTGGTAAAGCTCTCGCGCTCGAGCGAACGTTTCTCGCAATGTGCCGAATGAATTTATCGTCATTTGCATTCGAATTTCCGGAATGAGACCGTCTTTAAAACATTGTAATGTGAGCGCGTCTACGTCATCGAGCGATTCCGGTGTGTCTCGTCGAGCAAGCCTTTCGCAATCGATTATGGCGGTTCTAAGATCTTTTACTCGACCGATGTAATCTAGAATGTGCTCGTTCGCGCGCATGAATATATTTGCAAGTTCACCCCGATAATGATGAGCTGATTTTACGGAGCAAAATGTGCTGCGAAGAACGTCCGTTAATTCGAGTATTGTGTAACATGGCTCGTCTTCTAGCGCGGCGTAGGCACGACCCTTGAGTTTTCCCTTAAGCAGGCGTGTGAAAGTTCGCTCGCACCCATTAGGGATAAGCTCATAAGCGCGTTTACACGCTCGGGTAAACTGAAGAATGGGAATGTTCTGACCATCGAATGTCGGCACAGCTTCGAGGGCCTGCTTAAGTGATAGCTCGTCGTGTTGCGAACTATTTGTATTGAAATCGGAGCTCGAATTATGTCCGGAAAGCGGATTTCCCCGAGGAATATCTAGAGAAACAGTATCGTCGCGCGTTAAATCAGGCGTTCTGCGAATAGATTCTAATTCACGACGTAGAATTTCTATTTGCTGGAGCAACGCGGCATTACTCGGATCGGTCGCTTTCGTATTTTTCGCGGAAGTATTTTGTTGCGCGGTACTAGGAAGAGGCTCGGCGATAGCGTCTTGGAAATCAAGCGTTCTGCTAGTGCGTTTTTCGCGTTCGGAATCGGCCATCGCGGCGGCTCGCTGTGTCTGCTGGCGCGTTTTTGTCGGAGTCCGGGTTGCCATATCTAGTTTCGCGGTTCCTTTCGGCGGAATTTCCGGAGGAAACGCGTGGCTATCCCACCGCTGTCACCAAAAATAACTTTCGTGTCACGTCCCGAGGTGCGGTTGCGCTCGCAACGGTGGCACAAAGTCGTAACCGTTCCCGAAAATAACGCGAATTGCGTCCGGACCGGGTTCGTTGGCGTTTCGGACTCGATAAAACGGTAATTAACACGAAACTTACCTTGCGAAGGCTTGATTCCGCTGTCTGATTTCTCTTTCCAGGTACCTGGAGCGCCTTGGATCCGCAACCGGGATGGCGGCGGCGTACGGCTGGAACGGAGGTACGGGTCGTGCGGCGAAGGAAACCTCCTTCACAGGAACCAGGGCTCGAACGTAGGAAATTGAATATTCTGGTGCATCACCCACGTATTCCCGAGCGAGACGACGAATAAACTCTCTCCTCCCCGCGCGTCGTGTACGCTTTGTCGGAGGTGCAAGGCTCATCGAGAATACTTGAACCTCGGTTGAATACGGCACGGCTAAGCGTTGGTTCGCTCTAGCTTACCGGGATCGACCTGGGCGCAAGATATTCTGTACACGGTAGAAGTGAGGATGGAGCAACTAAGCGCTGGTTCGCTCTAGTCGTCGAGCCTCAAGACTATCGTAGATGAGATATAGAATTAGAATAATCGCGAGCGTACCCGTGGATTAGAATTAAGGAATTGTATTTGAACTCGAATAAAGATACTTTGAATCTGGTAAAAATAAACTATATTCTATGATTTCACTATACTAGATACACTTGACTAAATTCTAAGTTACTGACTAGCGATTACAATGAGAATTAGAAATAGTATAAAGTATCGAATGGACTCCGCTATGGGAGTATGGATAGAGACGAATGCATTAGAGCTAATTGCTCGTTGCGAATGAGCCTATTGCTCGGATCGGAAGTGCATCGTTCGGATGCTGGATTAGAACTCTCCAGTTCGGAGATGAGATTGGAACTCTCCAGTTCGGAGATGAGTTGGGAACTCTCCGGTTCGGAGATGAGACGCGAACTGACTCTCGGATCTCGCGTCCGCGACCTCCTCGGGTCGCGCGGCGCGCGAGTCGCTGGGCCCTCGCGGTGGGGCGGACGATCGGAGTAGGGCGGCCGCTCGGCCCTCGTGGTGGGGCGGCCGTTCGGAGTGGGGCGCGGCCCGCGTTAAGCGTGAGCCGCGAGCGTCGAGTGTGCGCGCGAGTGCACGGAACATAACCGTGCATGAATAAAATATATACATATATTTACTTAAATCTAGGTGTGTGTTGGTGTGTATGTACATATATGAGTAGTGTGCTTATTCTAATCCCACATGTACGAGAAGTACGTATAGGGCTTCGTGATCGCTGGGGATTCGACCCAGTATGTGTCGGAGAGCTCCTCGCCCTCGTAATACGGGGTGAAGTCCTCCCCCTCGTGTGTGGAGATCGCGCGTGGGCGCGGCATGCTGCATCCCTCTTCCCTCTCGTATCTTTGTCTCCTTCTGTAGGGACGGCGAGTCGGCGGGTGGCCCGTGTGCAGGGGCTCCGGATGCGGATGCTGGGGATGATGAGGTGGGCGTCGGAGGGTGGCAGGCGGTACGCCTGACGTTACACTTATGATTCTTAAAACGCGATATCGCATCTCATTTCTATGTTTCATGGTAAGATATAATATGATTTGCGAAGTGTTATGTATTCCTCGTCTACACTTCAAATGAATGTAAATGCGACACTTCCCTGCAAGGAAATAGCGTTTGCAAATGTCTACGTATTGTAGCAATAGAGTTCTTATGATTCTTAAAACGCGATATCGCATCTCATTTCTATGTTTCATGGTAAGGTATAATATGATTTGCGAAGTGTTATGTATTGTAACGTCAGGCGTACCGCCTGCCACCCTCCGACGCCCACCTCATCATCCCCAGCATCCGCATCCGGAGCCCCTGCACACGGGCCACCCGCCGACTCGCCGTCCCTACAGAAGGAGACAAAGATACGAGAGGGAAGAGGGATGCAGCATGCCGCGCCCACGCGCGATCTCCACACACGAGGGGGAGGACTTCACCCCGTATTACGAGGGCGAGGAGCTCTCCGACACATACTGGGTCGAATCCCCAGCGATCACGAAGCCCTATACGTACTTCTCGTACATGTGGGATTAGAATAAGCACACTACTCATATATGTACATACACACCAACACACACCTAGATTTAAGTAAATATATGTATATATTTTATTCATGCACGGTTATGTTCCGTGCACTCGCGCGCACACTCGACGCTCGCGGCTCACGCTTAACGCGGGCCGCGCCCCACTCCGAACGGCCGCCCCACCACGAGGGCCGAGCGGCCGCCCTACTCCGATCGTCCGCCCCACCGCGAGGGCCCAGCGACTCGCGCGCCGCGCGACCCGAGGAGGTCGCGGACGCGAGATCCGAGAGTCAGTTCGCGTCTCATCTCCGAACCGGAGAGTCCCCAACTCATCTCCGAACTGGAGAGTTGCTAACTCATCTCCGAACCGAGGAGTTCTAATCCAGCATCCGAACGATGCACTTCCGATCCGAGCAATAGGCTCATTCGCAACGAGCAATTAGCTCTAATGCATTCGTCTCTATCCATACTCCCATAGCGGAGTCCATTCGATACTTTATACTATTTCTAATTCTCATTGTAATCGCTAGCCAGTAACTTAGAATTTAGTCAAGTGTATCTAGTATAGTGAAATCATAGAATATAGTTTATTTTTACCAGATTCAAAGTATCTTTATTCAAGTTCAAATACAATTCCTTAATTCTACTCCACGGGTACGCTCGCGATTATTCTATTTCTATATCTCATCTGCGATAGTCTTGAGGCTCGACGACTAGAGCGAACCAGCGCTTAGTTGCTCCATCCTCACTTCTACCGTGTACAGAATATCTTGCTCCCAGGTTGATCCCGGTAAGCTAGAGCGAACCAACGCTTAGCCGCGCCGTACTCGACCGAAGTTCAAGTATTCTCGACGAGCCTTGCACCTCCGACAAAGCGTACACGACGCGCGGGGAGGAGAGAGTTTATTCGTCGTCTCGCTCGGGAATACGTGGGTGATGCACCGGAATATTCAATTTCCTGCGTTCGAGTCCTGGTTCCTGTGAAGGAGGTTTCCTTCGCCGCACGACCCGTACCTCCGTTCCAGCCGTACGCCGCCGCCATCCCGGTTGCGGATCCAAGGCGCTCCAGGTACCTGGAAAGAGAAATCAGACAGCGGAATCAAGCCTTCGCAAGGTAAGTTTCGTGTTAATTACCGTTTTATCGAGTCCGAAACGCCAACGAACCCGGTCCGGACGCAATTCGCGTTATTTTCGGGAACGGTTACGACTTTGTGCCACCGTTGCGAGCGCAACCGCACCTCGGGACGTGACACGAAAGTTATTTTTGGTGACAGCGGTGGGATAGCCACGCGTTTCCTCCGGAAATTCCGCCGAAAGGAACCGCGAAACTAGATATGGCAACCCGGACTCCGACAAAAACGCGCCAGCAGACACAGCGAGCCGCCGCGATGGCCGATTCCGAACGCGAAAAACGCACTAGCAGAACGCTTGATTTCCAAGACGCTATCGCCGAGCCTCTTCCTAGTACCGCGCAACAAAATACTTCCGCGAAAAATACGAAAGCGACCGATCCGAGTAATGCCGCGTTGCTCCAGCAAATAGAAATTCTACGTCGTGAATTAGAATCTATTCGCAGAACGCCTGATTTAACGCGCGACGATACTGTTTCTCTAGATATTCCTCGGGGAAATCCGCTTTCCGCACATAATTCGAGCTCTGATTTCAATACAAATAGTTCGCAACACGACGAGCTATCGCTTAAGCAGGCCCTCGAAGCCGTGCCGACATTCGACGGTCAGAACATTCCCATTCTTCAGTTTACCCGAGCGTGTAAACGCGCTTATGAGCTTATCCCTAATGGGTGCGAGCGAACCTTCACACGCCTGCTTAAGGGAAAACTCAAGGGTCGTGCCTACGCCGCGCTAGAAGACGAGCCGTGTTACACAATACTCGAATTAACGGACGTTCTTCGCAGCACATTTTGCTCCGTAAAATCAGCTCATCATTATCGGGGTGAACTTGCCAATATATTTATGCGCGCGAACGAGCACATTCTAGATTACATCGGTCGAGTAAAAGATCTTAGAACCGCTATAATTGATTGCGAAAGGCTTGCTCGACGAGACACACCGGAATCGCTCGATGACGTAGACGCGCTCACCCTACAATGTTTTAAAGACGGTCTCATTCCGGAAATTCGAATGCAAATGACTATAAGTTCATTCGGTACATTGCGAGAAACGTTCGCTCGAGCGCGGGAGCTCTATCAAATGCACGAACGTGATTGCAACCGGCTAGGTAGATCGCGTGTCGCGCGACCAGAATCGCGCGAAAAACCAGCCGAAATTATTTGCCGAAAATGCAATAATATCGGACATTACGCGACCGAGTGTCGGCTCAGACCGCCATCGCCGTACCGACCGCAGGAATACTTGCGATCCAGGGACGTACCGCCTCCTACTCGAGGCCCCGCGTACGAACAACCGAGACAAATCGTAGCCAGGGACGCGCCCAAATTTTGTCGCTATTGCAAGACCCCGGGGCACGAAATAGGCGAGTGCCGAAAAAGGCAGTACAACAACGCGGTAAATAAAAATTCGGGAAACGACAATGGCCTCCGCACCCGCCGCGAGACAGGTGGCGAGGCCGCGCACCAAGTCCGTCCTCTCGCCGCGAACAACTCCAACGCGGAAATCGACGAAACGCCGCGATAAACATAACCGGAAAAACTAGCACGCCAAACGTAATTCTAAAATCCGATCTTCTAATTTCACCAACTCGCTTCATGGTGGACACTGGGGCGGAAATAAATATTATAAAACGTTCGGCTCTAAAAGCATCCGCGCGAATCGATAAGTCCGAGATCGTAATAATAACAGGGGTAACCGATGGCAAAACCGCAACCTTAGGGACAGTGAATCTTGTCATTTTCGGTCGCGTCGTCCCTTTTAATGTGGTCGAGGATGATTTTCCCCTTAAACCAAGCGGGATCCTCGGCTCCGGGTTCTGTATGGACGCAGAAATCTCTTTTCCAAATAAAATAATCAAATGGAATGGTAAGAGAATTCCTTTCGAAGACGATATCGAAACACTCGAGGAACCGTCACCGGACTCGAAAATAAAGCCTCTCCTATCGCCGAAACGTAAACAAGCGCCGCGCACGGAATCTATTCCCCCTCCGCCGCCGCGCCCGCCGCGTAAATCATCGCCTCCGCTGAAACGCGATGCAGCAACGAAATCGAAGCTTCGAACGCAAGACAAAGCAGCTTCTCCGAAGTCAGGAGACCGTATCTCCATTCCGCCGAGATCAAATATCGGTATCAAGGTCCGCGTAGTTAATTCGAACCTCGCGGAAGGTATAATTCCCCGTATCGATCTTGCGCCGGGTATATTTTTCGGAAACGCTCTCGTCAGAGTAATTCGGGGCAAAGCGGTAACTCGAATAATTAATTCATCCGACCGCGCCGTCGAAATCGCGTTACCAGAAATCATACTTGAGCCCGCGCAAATCATGACTCCCCTCCATAAGGAGGATAGTCCGTCGCTGTATCCGGTTTTTTCTAAATCTACTAAATCCAACGTATCCGCCGTACCGATCGGCTCATCCCAAAAAGGGAAAACTTCTATTTCTTTCTCGAATCAGACACCATATTCGACAATCGAAACTCCTCCTTCGCGTTGCAAAATCGCGAATACTCAGCAAATCTCCTATGCTCAGGCGGTTAAAAATAATGTACAACAGGCGCCGTTAAAACAAACATCGAAATCCGCCAACCTTTCGAAATCTCGCTTAGATCGAATTCTTAGTCTCCTCCGTCTCGACCACCTCAACGCAGAGGAAAGAGAGCACGTCGTCCGTCTCGTTCAAAACACGCAGGAGCTTTTTCACATTGAAGGGGATAAATTAGGACATACGTCAGCAACCACGCACAAGATTCCAACCGTCGACGACCGCCCCGTCAATGTGAAACAATACCGTTTCCCACCAGCTCATAAGGAGGAGATTCGACGACAAGTCGACAAATTTTTACAAAATGGTGTCATCTCTCCGTCAAAATCACCATATAATTCGCCATTGTGGGTTGTCCCAAAGAAACCGGACTCCTTGGGCAACAAGCAATGGCGCGTCGTCATCGACTACCGCGCACTCAATGAGAAATCTGTCGCCGATGCCTATCCCCTCCCTTGCATTACCGAGATACTTGATCAGCTCGGGAGTGCGAAGTATTTTAGTACATTCGATCTCGCGAGCGGATTTCACCAGATCCCAATGGAGCCCGCCGATGCTCCTAAAACTGCTTTTTCGACGCCTCACGGGCATTATGAATTTAAAAGAATGCCATTCGGATTAAAAAATGCGCCAGCAACGTTCCAACGACTTATGGACAATGTCCTGTCCGGTCTCCAGGGGAACGAAATTTTCGTCTATTTGGACGACATTGTTATCTACGCTAGCTCTCTTCAAGAACATCGACTTAAATTCGATAAATTAACTCAACGGCTCAAAGAAGCTAATTTAGTATTGCAGCCGGATAAGTGCGAATTCTTGAGGAGAGAAGTAAGCTATTTGGGTCATATTATCAGTGAGCACGGTGTAAAACCTGACCCTGCGAAAATTAGCGCCGTCAAAAATTTTCCGCGCCCGCGCAACGCGAAACAGATCAAACAATTCCTCGGGCTCGCGGGATACTACAGGCGGTTCATCGCAAATTTTTCCAATATTGCTAAGCCTCTAACGAATTTGTTAAAAAAGGACGCGCCCTTTGTATGGCGTAACGAGCATGAGAATTCATTCGTCAAACTCCGAGATTGCCTATGCGAAGCGCCTATCTTGCAGTACCCCAACTTTAAACAACCATTCGTGATAACGACCGACGCGTCCGCCGAAGCTATTGGTGCTATCTTGAGTCAAGGACCAATAGGCCGCGACTTGCCAATCGCGTACACGTCGCGACTGTTAAACGCTGCGGAGAAAAACTACTCCACGATCGAGAAGGAGTGTCTGGCGATTGTCTACGCCGTCCATTACTTTCGTCCATACATATACGGTAATCAATTCAAACTCGTTACCGACCATCGACCGTTAGTGTGGATGAATTCGGTCAAGGACCCGTCAAGTAGACTCGTACGGTGGAGGCTTAAGTTAGCGGAATTTGACTACGAGATGGTCTATAAAAGTGGAAAAACGAACCTTAATGCGGACGCATTGTCGCGGAATCCCGCTCAAATTTTTCCGCTCTCGTATTCAGAAAACTCGGAGGACGACATCTTCGATGTGCCTCCGGAAACCCGTAAAAAGTATACCACACTAGCGCCTCCTCCTACTCCGGTAACATCAGAACCTGAATTACCGACTCCAGGCACGTCCTTCCGTACCAACACAGCACCACCTCCGCAAGTCGCCAGCGACAGCACCGACTTCTATACTCCTGCTCCAAATGAATTTTTCCGACGCGAACCTCTATTTAATTTCAGCCGTGACGCATTATCAACGCGACGAGACAATGTAGTTGTCTTCGTCACGCAATCTGGGCACCCCTATGACACGGGCGCCAAAGATCTAGCAAACGCTGAAAAATTCCTCCTAAACAAAAATCACGTCCTTACCAAAGCCAAAGTCATACAAATCGGAAACGAATTCCAAATCCAGCTTCCAATCATCGAACATTCCACCAGATCAATCAATTTCCAGACCGTAATAGAAACATTCAGATCCTTGTGCGACGTTGTAAACGAATTACAATTACAAACATTTAGTATCGCACAAACCTATCTAGACTCCGTATCCTGGTCCCGAATCCAGAAAATCCTTCAGGACCTGTTTTATGAAACAACTGTCCAGATTACGGTCTGCCAGGGCCTCATTAAAACCCCTTCGGTCGAAGAGCGACTGAAAATAATAAGAGAAAACCACGACTCCCCTGTGGGAGGTCACAAAGGGGTTAATAAAACTTATTCTCGCATCAGACAACAATACTTTTGGCCAAACATGAAAACACAAATACAAGAATATATTGGCAAATGTAAAAGTTGTCAGACAGAGAAACTGGTCCGGGTAAAGACCAGACAGCCTCTCACTTTAACCGACACCCCTGGCAGGGCATTCGATAAGATTTCAATGGACGTAATGGGTCCTCTTCCCGAAACTTCCGACGGTTATACGAGTATCCTCACGATCCAAGATCTCCTCACTAAATACTCAGTCGCAGTTCCTCTCAAAACCACCACCGCAGTAGACATTGCCGAAGCTTTAATAAAAGAATTCATTTGTAAGTTCGGATGCCCGAAAGGCATACTCACGGACCAAGGTTCGAACTTTATAAATAGCTTGATTAAAGCCATAGCAATCAAATTCCGTATTAAGCAATACAAGTCCACTGCGTTCCATCCACAGACAAACGGGTCCGTTGAACGATCTCACCACGTCCTGGCCGAATATCTGAAGCATTACATAGAGTCGAGTAACGATTGGGTGAATTGGTTACCGTATGCAATGTTTTCATACAACACCAGTGTGCACGAGGGTACATTATACACCCCACACGAACTAGTGTTCGGCAGGATAGCTAGGACGCCGTCAGCCACTCCTTTTCAGGACAGCTCTGATAACGAAACTTATAGCGACTATCTTATACAACTTCAGGAGAAAATCTCGAAATCTCAGGATTTGGCTAAAGCCAATCTAGACAATGCGAAACGCCGTTCCAAATATTATTATGACCGAAATCTCAATGTCCAAAACTTCGAGGTAGGCCAATGGGTCTATCTTTTAAAAGAGCCGAACAAACATAAGTTCCAGGCACAGTATTCTGGACCGTACCGTATCCTCGAAATTTTGGGCAACTGTAATGTTAAGCTAAATGTAAAAGGGCGCCATAAAATTGTTCATACGAACAAAATCAAAATTTGTAAACGAATGCATAGTATGCAGAGTGTGGATGCTAGTGAAAGAAAAGTGCGAAAAACTGAAAATGAAGTCAGTGAGAGCAGTGACATTCAAACGAACGCTGAAAGCGAAAGCGACGAAAGTGCCTGCAATCCGAAGGAAGCCCGCAGTCACGGTCCAATCTCCAAACGTTATCGCCAGGATCAACCAGGCGAAAAACCTCAGATTCCGCAGCATCCAGCCGACAGGACCAAGAGAAGGATCCAGCATCCCGAAATCTACCCAACAGACAAGAGATCTCGGCATGGCCGAGATTCTTTTTCCAAGGGGGGTGGTGTAACGTCAGGCGTACCGCCTGCCACCCTCCGACGCCCACCTCATCATCCCCAGCATCCGCATCCGGAGCCCCTGCACACGGGCCACCCGCCGACTCGCCGTCCCTACAGAAGGAGACAAAGATACGAGAGGGAAGAGGGATGCAGCATGCCGCGCCCACGCGCGATCTCCACACACGAGGGGGAGGACTTCACCCCGTATTACGAGGGCGAGGAGCTCTCCGACACATACTGGGTCGAATCCCCAGCGATCACGAAGCCCTATACGTACTTCTCGTACATGTGGGATTAGAATAAGCACACTACTCATATATGTACATACACACCAACACACACCTAGATTTAAGTAAATATATGTATATATTTTATTCATGCACGGTTATGTTCCGTGCACTCGCGCGCACACTCGACGCTCGCGGCTCACGCTTAACGCGGGCCGCGCCCCACTCCGAACGGCCGCCCCACCACGAGGGCCGAGCGGCCGCCCTACTCCGATCGTCCGCCCCACCGCGAGGGCCCAGCGACTCGCGCGCCGCGCGACCCGAGGAGGTCGCGGACGCGAGATCCGAGAGTCAGTTCGCGTCTCATCTCCGAACCGGAGAGTCCCCAACTCATCTCCGAACTGGAGAGTTGCTAACTCATCTCCGAACCGAGGAGTTCTAATCCAGCATCCGAACGATGCACTTCCGATCCGAGCAATAGGCTCATTCGCAACGAGCAATTAGCTCTAATGCATTCGTCTCTATCCATACTCCCATAGCGGAGTCCATTCGATACTTTATACTATTTCTAATTCTCATTGTAATCGCTAGCCAGTAACTTAGAATTTAGTCAAGTGTATCTAGTATAGTGAAATCATAGAATATAGTTTATTTTTACCAGATTCAAAGTATCTTTATTCAAGTTCAAATACAATTCCTTAATTCTACTCCACGGGTACGCTCGCGATTATTCTATTTCTATATCTCATCTGCGATAGTCTTGAGGCTCGACGACTAGAGCGAACCAGCGCTTAGTTGCTCCATCCTCACTTCTACCGTGTACAGAATATCTTGCGCCCAGGTTGATCCCGGTAAGCTAGAGCGAACCAACGCTTAGCCGCGCCGTACTCGACCGAAGTTCAAGTATTCTCGACGAGCCTTGCACCTCCGACAAAGCGTACACGACGCGCGGGGAGGAGAGAGTTTATTCGTCGTCTCGCTCGGGAATACGTGGGTGATGCACCGGAATATTCAATTTCCTGCGTTCGAGTCCTGGTTCCTGTGAAGGAGGTTTCCTTCGCCGCACGACCCGTACCTCCGTTCCAGCCGTACGCCGCCGCCATCCCGGTTGCGGATCCAAGGCGCTCCAGGTACCTGGAAAGAGAAATCAGACAGCGGAATCAAGCCTTCGCAAGGTAAGTTTCGTGTTAATTACCGTTTTATCGAGTCCGAAACGCCAACGAACCCGGTCCGGACGCAATTCGCGTTATTTTCGGGAACGGTTACGACTTTGTGCCACCGTTGCGAGCGCAACCGCACCTCGGGACGTGACAGTATTCCTCGTCTACACTTCAAATGAATGTAAATGCGACACATCCTTGCAAGGAAATAGCGTTTGCAGATGTCTACGTATCGTAGCAATAGAGTACTTATGATTCCTAAAACGCGATATCGCATCTCATTTCTATGTTTCATGGTAAGATATAACATGATTTGCGAAGTGTTATGTATTCCTCGTCTACACTTCAAATCAATGTGAATGCGATACTTCCTCGCTAGGAAATAGCGTTTGCAGATGTCTACGTATCGTAGCAATAGCTTTATAGTGCTCCTTAAAACGCGATATCGCATCTCATTTCTATGTTTCATGGTAAGATATAACATGATTTGCGAAGGGTTATGTATTCCTCGTCTACACTTCAAATGAATGTGAATGCGATACTTCCTCGCTAGGAAATAGCGTTTGCAGATGTCTACGTATCGTAGCAATAGCTTTCTAATGCTTCTTGAAACGCGATATCGCATCTCATTTCTATGTTTCATGGTAAGATATAATATGATTTGCGAAGTGTTATGTAGTCCTCGTCTACACTTCAAATGAATGTAAATGCGACACTTCCCTGCAAGGAAATAGCGTTTGCAGATGTCTACGTATCATAGCAATAGAGTTCTTATGATTCTTAAAACGCGATATCGCATCTCATTTCTATGTTTCATGGTAAGATATAATATGATTTGCGAAGTGTTATGTATTCCTCGTCTACACTTCAAATGAATGTAAATGCGACACTTCCCTGCAAGGAAATAGCGTTTGCAGATGTCTACGTATCGTAGCAATGGAGTTCTTATGATCCTTAAAACGCGATATCGCATCTCATTTCTATGTTTCATGGTAAGGTATAATATGATTTGCGAGGTGTTATGTATTCCTCGTCTACAATTCAAATGAATGTAAATGTGACACTTCCTTGCAAGGAAATAGCGTTTGCAGATGTCTACCTGTCGTAGCAATAGAGTTCTAGTGCTTCTTAAAACGCGATATCGCATCTCATTTCTATGTTTCATGGTAAGATATAATATGATTTGCGAAGTGTTATGTATTCCTCGTCTACACTTCAAATGAATGTAAATGCGATACTTCCCTGCAAGGAAGTAGCGTTTGCAGATGTCTACCTATCGTAGCAATAGAGTTCTAGTGCTTCGTAAAACGCGATATCGCATCTCATTTCTATGTTTCATGGTAAGATATAATATGATTTGCGAAGTGTCATGTATTACTCGTCTACACATCAAATGAATGTAAATTCGACACTTCCTTGCTAGGAAATAGCGTCTGCAGATGTCTACGTACCGTAGCATTAGAGTTCTTATGATTCTTAAAACGCGATATCGCATCTCATTTCTATGTTTCATGGTAAGATATAATATGATTTGCGAAGTGTTATGTATTCCTCGTCTACACTTCAAATGAATGTAAATGCGACACTTCCCTGCAAGGAAGTAGCGTTTGCAGATGTCTACGTATCGTAGCAATAGAGTTCTTATGATGTTTAAAACGCGATATCGCATCTCATTTCTATGTTTCATCGTAAGGTATAATATGATTTGCGAAGTGTTATGTATTCCTCGTCTACACTTCAAATGAATGTAAGAGTGACACTTCCTTGTAAGGAAATAGCGTTTGCAGATGTCTACCTATCGTAGCAATAGAGTTCTAGCGCTTCTTAAAACGCGATATGGCATCTCATTTCTATGTTTCATGGTAAGATATAATATGATTTGCGAAGTGTTATGTATTCCTCGTCTACACTTCAAATGAATGTAAATGCGACACTTCCCTGCAAGGAAGTAGCGTTTGCAGATGTCTACGTATCGTAGCAATAGAGTTCTAGTGCTTCTTAAAACGCGATTTCGCATCTCATTTCTATGTTTCATGGTAAGATATAATATGATTTGCGAAGTGTCATGTATTCCTCGTCTACACTTCAAATGAATGTAAATGCGACACTTCCTTGCTAGGAAATAGCGTATTCAGATGTCTAGGTATCGTAGCAATAGAGTTCTAATGCTTCTTAAAACGCGATATTGCATCTCATTTCTGTTCCATGGTAAGATATAATATGATTTGCGAAGTGTCATGTATTCCTCGTCTACACATCAAATGAATGTAAATGCGACACTTGCTTGCTAGGAAATAGCGTCTGCAGATGTCTAGGTATCGTAGCAATAGAGTTCTAATGCTTCTTAAAACGCGATATCGCATCTCACTTCTATGTTTCATGGTAAGATGTAGTATGATTTGCGAAGTGTCATGTATTCCTCGTCTACACTTCAAATGAATGTAAATGCGACACTTCCCTGCAAGGAAGTAGCGTTTGCAGATGTCTACGTATCGTAGCAATAGAGTTCTTATGATTCATAAAACGCGATATCGCATCTCATTTCAATGTATCATGGTAAGGTATAATATGATTTGAGAATTGTTATGTATTCCTCGTCTACACTTCAAATGAATGTAAGAGTGACACTTCCTTGTAAGGAAATAGCGTTTGCAGATGTCTACCTATCGTAGCAATAGAGTTCTAGTGCTTCGTAAAACGCGATATCGCATCTCATTTCTATGTTTCATGGTAAGATATAATATGATTTGCGAAGTTTCATGTATTACTCGTCTACACATCAAATGAAAGTAAATGCGACACTTCCTTGCTAGGAAATAGCGTCTGCAGATGTCTAGGTATCGTAGCATTAGAGTTCTTATGATTCTTAAAACGCGATATCGCATCTCATTTCTATGTTTCATGGTAAGGTATAATATGATTTGCGAAGTGTTATGTTTTCCTCGTCTACACTTCAAATGAATGTAAATGCGACACTTCCTTGTAAGGAAATAGCGTTTGCACATATTTACCTATCGTAGCAATAGAGTTCTAGTGCTTCTTGAAACGCGATATCGCACCTCATTTCTATGTTTCATGGTAAGATATAACATGATTTGCGAAGTGTTATGTATTCCTCGTCTACACTTCAAATGAATGTGAATGCGATACTTCCTCGCTAGGAAATAGCGTTTGCAGATGTCTACGTATCGTAGCAATAGCTTTCTAATGCCTCTTGAAACGCGATATCGCATCTCATTTCTATGTTTCATGGTAAGATATAATATGATTTGCGAAGTGTTATGTATTCCTCGTCTACACTTCAAATGAATGTAAATGCGACACTTCCCTGCAAGGAAATAGCGTTTGCAGATGTCTACGTCTCGTAGCAATAGAGTTCTTATGATTCTTAAAACGCGATATCGCATCTTATTTCTATGTTTCATGGTAAGGTATAATATGATTTGCGAAGTGTTATGTATTCCTCGTCTACACTTCAAATGAATGTAAATGTGACACTTCCTTGCAAGGAAATAGCGTTTGCAGATGTCTACCTATCGTAGCAATAGAGTTCTAGTGCTTCTTAAAACGCGATATCGCATCTCATTTCTATGTTTCATGGTAAGATATAATATGATTTGCGAAGTGTTATGTATTCCTCGTCTACACTTCAAATGAATGTAAATGCGACACTTCCCTGCAAGGAAGTAGCGTTTGCAGATGTCTACATATCGTAGCAATAGAGTTCTAGTGCTTCGTAAAACGCGATATCGCATCTCATTTCTATGTTTCATGGTAAGATCTAATATGATTTGCGAAGTGTCATGTATTACTCGTCTACACATCAAATGAATGTAAATGCGACACTTCCTTGCTAGGAAATAGCGTCTGCAGATGTCTACGTATCGTAGCATTAGAGTTCTTATGATTCTTAAAACGCGATATCGCATCTCATTTCTATGTTTCATGGTAAGATCTAATATGATTTGCGAAGTGTCATGTATTACTCGTCTACACATCAAATGAATGTAAATGCGACACTTCCTTGCTAGGAAATAGCGTCTGCAGATGTCTACGTATCGTAGCATTAGAGTTCTTATGATTCTTAAAACGCGATATCGCATCTCATTTCTATGTTTCATGGTAAGATCTAATATGATTTGCGAAGTGTCATGTATTACTCGTCTACACATCAAATGAATGTAAATGCGACACTTCCTTGCTAGGAAATAGCGTCTGCAGATGTCTACGTATCGTAGCATTAGAGTTCTTATGATTCTTAAAACGCGATATCGCATCTCATTTCTATGTTTCATGGTAAGATATAATATGATTTGCGAAGTGTTATGTATTCCTCGTCTACACTTCAAATGAATGTAAATGCGACACTTCCCTGCAAGGAAATAGCGTTTGCAAATGTCTACGTATTGTAGCAATAGAGTTCTTATGATTCTTAAAACGCGATATCGCATCTCATTTCTATGTTTCATGGTAAGGTATAATATGATTTGCGAAGTGTTATGTATTCCTCGTCTACACTTCAAATGAATGTAAATGCGACACATCCTTGCAAGGAAATAGCGTTTGCAGATGTCTACGTATCGTAGCAATAGAGTACTTATGATTCCTAAAACGCGATATCGCATCTCATTTCTATGTTTCATGGTAAGATATAACATGATTTGCGAAGTGTTATGTATTCCTCGTCTACACTTCAAATCAATGTGAATGCGATACTTCCTCGCTAGGAAATAGCGTTTGCAGATGTCTACGTATCGTAGCAATAGCTTTATAGTGCTCCTTAAAACGCGATATCGCATCTCATTTCTATGTTTCATGGTAAGATATAACATGATTTGCGAAGTGTTATGTATTCCTCGTCTACACTTCAAATGAATGTGAATGCGATACTTCCTCGCTAGGAAATAGCGTTTGCAGATGTCTACGTATCGTAGCAATAGCTTTCTAATGCTTCTTGAAACGCGATATCGCATCTCATTTCTATGTTTCATGGTAAGATATAATATGATTTGCGAAGTGTTATGTAGTCCTCGTCTACACTTCAAATGAATGTAAATGCGACACTTCCCTGCAAGGAAATAGCGTTTGCAGATGTCTACGTATCATAGCAATAGAGTTCTTATGATTCTTAAAACGCGATATCGCATCTCATTTCTATGTTTCATGGTAAGATATAATATGATTTGCGAAGTGTTATGTATTCCTCGTCTACACTTCAAATGAATGTAAATGCGACACTTCCCTGCAAGGAAATAGCGTTTGCAGATGTCTACGTATCGTAGCAATGGAGTTCTTATGATCCTTAAAACGCGATATCGCATCTCATTTCTATGTTTCATGGTAAGGTATAATATGATTTGCGAGGTGTTATGTATTCCTCGTCTACAATTCAAATGAATGTAAATGTGACACTTCCTTGCAAGGAAATAGCGTTTGCAGATGTCTACCTGTCGTAGCAATAGAGTTCTAGTGCTTCTTAAAACGCGATATCGCATCTCATTTCTATGTTTCATGGTAAGATATAATATGATTTGCGAAGTGTCATGTATTACTCGTCTACACATCAAATGAATGTAAATTCGACACTTCCTTGCTAGGAAATAGCGTCTGCAGATGTCTACGTACCGTAGCATTAGAGTTCTTATGATTCTTAAAACGCGATATCGCATCTCATTTCTATGTTTCATGGTAAGATATAATATGATTTGCGAAGTGTTATGTATTCCTCGTCTACACTTCAAATGAATGTAAATGCGACACTTCCCTGCAAGGAAGTAGCGTTTGCAGATGTCTACGTATCGTAGCAATAGAGTTCTTATGATGTTTAAAACGCGATATCGCATCTCATTTCTATGTTTCATCGTAAGGTATAATATGATTTGCGAAGTGTTATGTATTCCTCGTCTACACTTCAAATGAATGTAAGAGTGACACTTCCTTGTAAGGAAATAGCGTTTGCAGATGTCTACCTATCGTAGCAATAGAGTTCTAGCGCTTCTTAAAACGAGATATGGCATCTCATTTCTATGTTTCATGGTAAGATATAATATGATTTGCGAAGTGTTATGTATTCCTCGTCTACACTTCAAATGAATGTAAATGCGACACTTCCCTGCAAGGAAGTAGCGTTTGCAGATGTCTACGTATCGTAGCAATAGAGTTCTAGTGCTTCTTAAAACGCGATTTCGCATCTCATTTCTATGTTTCATGGTAAGATATAATATGATTTGCGAAGTGTCATGTATTCCTCGTCTACACTTCAAATGAATGTAAATGCGACACTTCCTTGCTAGGAAATAGCGTATTCAGATGTCTAGGTATCGTAGCAATAGAGTTCTAATGCTTCTTAAAACGCGATATTGCATCTCATTTCTGTTCCATGGTAAGATATGATATGATTTGCGAAGTGTCATGTATTCCTCGTCTACACATCAAATGAATGTAAATGCGACACTTGCTTGCTAGGAAATAGCGTCTGCAGATGTCTAGGTATCGTAGCAATAGAGTTCTAATGCTTCTTAAAACGCGATATCGCATCTCACTTCTATGTTTCATGGTAAGATGTAGTATGATTTGCGAAGTGTCATGTATTCCTCGTCTACACTTCAAATGAATGTAAATGCGACACTTCCCTGCAAGGAAGTAGCGTTTGCAGATGTCTACGTATCGTAGCAATAGAGTTCTTATGATTCATAAAACGCGATATCGCATCTCATTTCAATGTATCATAGTAAGGTATAATATGATTTGAGAATTGTTATGTATTCCTCGTCTACACTTCAAATGAATGTAAGAGTGACACTTCCTTGTAAGGAAATAGCGTTTGCAGATGTCTACCTATCGTAGCAATAGAGTTCTAGTGCTTCGTAAAACGCGATATCGCATCTCATTTCTATGTTTCATGGTAAGATATAATATGATTTGCGAAGTTTCATGTATTACTCGTCTACACATCAAATGAAAGTAAATGCGACACTTCCTTGCTAGGAAATAGCGTCTGCAGATGTCTAGGTATCGTAGCATTAGAGTTCTTATGATTCTTAAAACGCGATATCGCATCTCATTTCTATGTTTCATGGTAAGGTATAATATGATTTGCGAAGTGTTATGTTTTCCTCGTCTACACTTCAAATGAATGTAAATGCGACACTTCCTTGTAAGGAAATAGCGTTTGCACATATTTACCTATCGTAGCAATAGAGTTCTAGTGCTTCTTGAAACGCGATATCGCACCTCATTTCTATGTTTCATGGTAAGATATAATGTGATTTGCGAAGTGCTATGTATTCCTCGTCTACACTTCAAATGAATGTAAATGCGACACTTCCTTGCAAGGAAATAGCGTTTGCAGATGTCTACGTATCGTAGCAATAGAGTTCTTATGATTCTTAAAATGTGATATCGCATCCCATTTCTATGTTTCATGGTATGATATAACATGATTTGCGAAGTGTTATGTTTTCCTCGTCTACACTTCAAATCAATGCGAATGCGATACTTCCTCGCTAGGAAATAGCTTTTGCAGATGTCTACGTATCGTAGCAATAGCTTTCTAGTGCTTCTTAAAACGCGATATCGCATCTCATTTCTATGTTTCATGGTAAGATATAACATGATTTGCGAAGTGTTATGTATTCCTCGTCTACACTTCAAATGAATGTGAATGCGATACTTCCTCGCTAGGAAATAGCGTTTGCAGATGTCTACCTATCGTAGCAATAGAGTTCTAGTGCTTCTTAAAACGCGATATCGCATCTCATTTCTATGTTTCATGGTAAGATATAATATGATTTGCGAAGTGTTATGTATTCCTCGTCTACACTTCAAATGAATGTAATTGCGACACTTCCCTGCAAGGAAGTAGCGTTTGCAGATGTCTACGTATCGTAGCAATAGAGTTCTTATGATTCTTAAAACCCGATATCGCATCTCATTTCTATGTTTCATGGTAAGATATAATATGATTTGCGAAGTGTTATGTAGTCCTCGTCTACACTTCAAATGAATGTAAATGCGACACTTCCCTGCAAGGAAATAGCGTTTGCAGATGTCTACGTATCATAGCAATAGAGTTCTTATGATTCTTAAAACGCGATATCGCATCTCATTTCTATGTTTCATGGTAAGATATAATATGATTTGCGAAGTGTTATGTATTCCTCGTCTACACTTCAAATGAATGTAAATGCGACACTTCCCTGCAAGGAAATAGCGTTTGCAGATGTCTACGTATCGTAGCAATGGAGTTCTTATGATCCTTAAAACGCGATATCGCATCTCATTTCTATGTTTCATGGTAAGGTATAATATGATTTGCGAGGTGTTATGTATTCCTCGTCTACAATTCAAATGAATGTAAATGTGACACTTCCTTGCAAGGAAATAGCGTTTGCAGATGTCTACCTGTCGTAGCAATAGAGTTCTAGTGCTTCTTAAAACGCGATATCGCATCTCATTTCTATGTTTCATGGTAAGATATAATATGATTTGCGAAGTGTCATGTATTACTCGTCTACACATCAAATGAATGTAAATTCGACACTTCCTTGCTAGGAAATAGCGTCTGCAGATGTCTACGTACCGTAGCATTAGAGTTCTTATGATTCTTAAAACGCGATATCGCATCTCATTTCTATGTTTCATGGTAAGATATAATATGATTTGCGAAGTGTTATGTATTCCTCGTCTACACTTCAAATGAATGTAAATGCGACACTTCCCTGCAAGGAAGTAGCGTTTGCAGATGTCTACGTATCGTAGCAATAGAGTTCTTATGATGTTTAAAACGCGATATCGCATCTCATTTCTATGTTTCATCGTAAGGTATAATATGATTTGCGAAGTGTTATGTATTCCTCGTCTACACTTCAAATGAATGTAAGAGTGACACTTCCTTGTAAGGAAATAGCGTTTGCAGATGTCTACCTATCGTAGCAATAGAGTTCTAGCGCTTCTTAAAACGAGATATGGCATCTCATTTCTATGTTTCATGGTAAGATATAATATGATTTGCGAAGTGTTATGTATTCCTCGTCTACACTTCAAATGAATGTAAATGCGACACTTCCCTGCAAGGAAGTAGCGTTTGCAGATGTCTACGTATCGTAGCAATAGAGTTCTAGTGCTTCTTAAAACGCGATTTCGCATCTCATTTCTATGTTTCATGGTAAGATATAATATGATTTGCGAAGTGTCATGTATTCCTCGTCTACACTTCAAATGAATGTAAATGCGACACTTCCTTGCTAGGAAATAGCGTATTCAGATGTCTAGGTATCGTAGCAATAGAGTTCTAATGCTTCTTAAAACGCGATATTGCATCTCATTTCTGTTCCATGGTAAGATATGATATGATTTGCGAAGTGTCATGTATTCCTCGTCTACACATCAAATGAATGTAAATGCGACACTTGCTTGCTAGGAAATAGCGTCTGCAGATGTCTAGGTATCGTAGCAATAGAGTTCTAATGCTTCTTAAAACGCGATATCGCATCTCACTTCTATGTTTCATGGTAAGATGTAGTATGATTTGCGAAGTGTCATGTATTCCTCGTCTACACTTCAAATGAATGTAAATGCGACACTTCCCTGCAAGGAAGTAGCGTTTGCAGATGTCTACGTATCGTAGCAATAGAGTTCTTATGATTCATAAAACGCGATATCGCATCTCATTTCAATGTATCATGGTAAGGTATAATATGATTTGAGAATTGTTATGTATTCCTCGTCTACACTTCAAATGAATGTAAGAGTGACACTTCCTTGTAAGGAAATAGCGTTTGCAGATGTCTACCTATCGTAGCAATAGAGTTCTAGTGCTTCGTAAAACGCGATATCGCATCTCATTTCTATGTTTCATGGTAAGATATAATATGATTTGCGAAGTTTCATGTATTACTCGTCTACACATCAAATGAAAGTAAATGCGACACTTCCTTGCTAGGAAATAGCGTCTGCAGATGTCTAGGTATCGTAGCATTAGAGTTCTTATGATTCTTAAAACGCGATATCGCATCTCATTTCTATGTTTCATGGTAAGGTATAATATGATTTGCGAAGTGTTATGTTTTCCTCGTCTACACTTCAAATGAATGTAAATGCGACACTTCCTTGTAAGGAAATAGCGTTTGCACATATTTACCTATCGTAGCAATAGAGTTCTAGTGCTTCTTGAAACGCGATATCGCACCTCATTTCTATGTTTCATGGTAAGATATAATGTGATTTGCGAAGTGCTATGTATTCCTCGTCTACACTTCAAATGAATGTAAATGCGACACTTCCTTGCAAGGAAATAGCGTTTGCAGATGTCTACGTATCGTAGCAATAGAGTTCTTATGATTCTTAAAATGTGATATCGCATCCCATTTCTATGTTTCATGGTATGATATAACATGATTTGCGAAGTGTTATGTTTTCCTCGTCTACACTTCAAATCAATGCGAATGCGATACTTCCTCGCTAGGAAATAGCTTTTGCAGATGTCTACGTATCGTAGCAATAGCTTTCTAGTGCTTCTTAAAACGCGATATCGCATCTCATTTCTATGTTTCATGGTAAGATATAACATGATTTGCGAAGTGTTATGTATTCCTCGTCTACACTTCAAATGAATGTGAATGCGATACTTCCTCGCTAGGAAATAGCGTTTGCAGATGTCTACCTATCGTAGCAATAGAGTTCTAGTGCTTCTTAAAACGCGATATCGCATCTCATTTCTATGTTTCATGGTAAGATATAATATGATTTGCGAAGTGTTATGTATTCCTCGTCTACACTTCAAATGAATGTAATTGCGACACTTCCCTGCAAGGAAGTAGCGTTTGCAGATGTCTACGTATCGTAGCAATAGAGTTCTTATGATTCTTAAAACCCGATATCGCATCTCATTTCTATGTTTCATGGTAAGGTATAATATGATTTGCGAATTGTTATGTATTCCTCGTCTACACTTCAAATGAATGTAAATGCGACACTTCCCTGCAAGGAAGTAGCGTTTGCAGATGTCTACGTATCGTAGCAATAGAGTTCTTATGATTCTTAAAACCCGATATCGCATCTCATTTCTATGTTTCATGGTAAGGTATAATATGATTTGCGAATTGTTATGTATTCCTCGTCTACACTACAAATGAATGTAAGGGTGACACTTCCTTGTAAGGAAATAGCGTTTGCAGATGTCAACCTATCGTAGCAATAGAGTTCTAGTGCTTCGTAAAACGCGATATCGCATCTCATTTCTATGTTTCATGGTAAGATATAATATGATTTGCGAAGTGTCATGTATTACTCGTCTACACATCAAATGAATGTAAATGCGACACTTCCTTGCTAGGAAATAGCGTCTGCAGATGTCTACGTATCGTAGCATTAGAGTTCTTATGATCCTTAAAACGCGATATCGCATCTCATTTCTATGTTTCATGGTAAGGTACAATATGATTTGCGAAGTGTTATGTATTGTCACGTCCCGAGGTGCGGTTGCGCTCGCAACGGTGGCACAAAGTCGTAACCGTTCCCGAAAATAACGCGAATTGCGTCCGGACCGGGTTCGTTGGCGTTTCGGACTCGATAAAACGGTAATTAACACGAAACTTACCTTGCGAAGGCTTGATTCCGCTGTCTGATTTCTCTTTCCAGGTACCTGGAGCGCCTTGGATCCGCAACCGGGATGGCGGCGGCGTACGGCTGGAACGGAGGTACGGGTCGTGCGGCGAAGGAAACCTCCTTCACAGGAACCAGGGCTCGAACGTAGGAAATTGAATATTCTGGTGCATCACCCACGTATTCCCGAGCGAGACGACGAATAAACTCTCTCCTCCCCGCGCGTCGTGTACGCTTTGTCGGAGGTGCAAGGCTCATCGAGAATACTTGAACCTCGGTTGAATACGGCACGGCTAAGCGTTGGTTCGCTCTAGCTTACCGGGATCGACCTGGGCGCAAGATATTCTGTACACGGTAGAAGTGAGGATGGAGCAACTAAGCGCTGGTTCGCTCTAGTCGTCGAGCCTCAAGACTATCGTAGATGAGATATAGAATTAGAATAATCGCGAGCGTACCCGTGGATTAGAATTAAGGAATTGTATTTGAACTCGAATAAAGATACTTTGAATCTGGTAAAAATAAACTATATTCTATGATTTCACTATACTAGATACACTTGACTAAATTCTAAGTTACTGACTAGCGATTACAATGAGAATTAGAAATAGTATAAAGTATCGAATGGACTCCGCTATGGGAGTATGGATAGAGACGAATGCATTAGAGCTAATTGCTCGTTGCGAATGAGCCTATTGCTCGGATCGGAAGTGCATCGTTCGGATGCTGGATTAGAACTCTCCAGTTCGGAGATGAGATTGGAACTCTCCAGTTCGGAGATGAGTTGGGAACTCTCCGGTTCGGAGATGAGACGCGAACTGACTCTCGGATCTCGCGTCCGCGACCTCCTCGGGTCGCGCGGCGCGCGAGTCGCTGGGCCCTCGCGGTGGGGCGGACGGTCGGAGTAGGGCGGCCGCTCGGCCCTCGTGGTGGGGCGGCCGTTCGGAGTGGGGCGCGGCCCGCGTTAAGCGTGAGCCGCGAGCGTCGAGTGTGCGCGCGAGTGCACGGAACATAACCGTGCATGAATAAAATATATACATATATTCACTTAAATCTAGGTGTGTGTTGGTGTGTATGTACATAGGTGAGTAGTGTGCTTATTCTAATCCCACATGTACGAGAAGTACGTATAGGGCTTCGTGATCGCTGGGGATTCGACCCAGTATGTGTCGGAGAGCTCCTCGCCCTCGTAATACGGGGTGAAGTCCTCCCCCTCGTGTGTGGAGATCGCGCGTGGGCGCGGCATGCTGCATCCCTCTTCCCTCTCGTATCTTTGTCTCCTTCTGTAGGGACGGCGAGTCGGCGGGTGGCCCGTGTGCAGGGGCTCCGGATGCGGATGCTGGGGATGATGAGGTGGGCGTCGGAGGGTGGCAGGCGGTACGCCTGACGTTACACCACCCCCCTTGGAAAAAGAATCTCGGCCATGCCGAGATCTCTTGTCTGTTGGGTAGATTTCGGGATGCTGGATCCTTCTCTTGGTCCTGTCGGCTGGATGCTGCGGAATCTGAGGTTTTTCGCCTGGTTGATCCTGGCGATAACGTTTGGAGATTGGACCGTGACTGCGGGCTTCCTTCGGATTGCAGGCACTTTCGTCGCTTTCGCTTTCAGCGTTCGTTTGAATGTCACTGCTCTCACTGACTTCATTTTCAGTTTTTCGCACTTTTCTTTCACTAGCATCCACACTCTGCATACTATGCATTCGTTTACAAATTTTGATTTTGTTCGTATGAACAATTTTATGGCGCCCTTTTACATTTAGCTTAACATTACAGTTGCCCAAAATTTCGAGGATACGGTACGGTCCAGAATACTGTGCCTGGAACTTATGTTTGTTCGGCTCTTTTAAAAGATAGACCCATTGGCCTACCTCGAAGTTTTGGACATTGAGATTTCGGTCATAATAATATTTGGAACGGCGTTTCGCATTGTCTAGATTGGCTTTAGCCAAATCCTGAGATTTCGAGATTTTCTCCTGAAGTTGTATAAGATAGTCGCTATAAGTTTCGTTATCAGAGCTGTCCTGAAAAGGAGTGGCTGACGGCGTCCTAGCTATCCTGCCGAACACTAGTTCGTGTGGGGTGTATAATGTACCCTCGTGCACACTGGTGTTGTATGAAAACATTGCATACGGTAACCAATTCACCCAATCGTTACTCGACTCTATGTAATGCTTCAGATATTCGGCCAGGACGTGGTGAGATCGTTCAACGGACCCGTTTGTCTGTGGATGGAACGCAGTGGACTTGTATTGCTTAATACGGAATTTGATTGCTATGGCTTTAATCAAGCTATTTATAAAGTTCGAACCTTGGTCCGTGAGTATGCCTTTCGGGCATCCGAACTTACAAATGAATTCTTTTATTAAAGCTTCGGCAATGTCTACTGCGGTGGTGGTTTTGAGAGGAACTGCGACTGAGTATTTAGTGAGGAGATCTTGGATCGTGAGGATACTCGTATAACCGTCGGAAGTTTCGGGAAGAGGACCCATTACGTCCATTGAAATCTTATCGAATGCCCTGCCAGGGGTGTCGGTTAAAGTGAGAGGCTGTCTGGTCTTTACCCGGACCAGTTTCTCTGTCTGACAACTTTTACATTTGCCAATATATTCTTGTATTTGTGTTTTCATGTTTGGCCAAAAGTATTGTTGTCTGATGCGAGAATAAGTTTTATTAACCCCTTTGTGACCTCCCACAGGGGAGTCGTGGTTTTCTCTTATTATTTTCAGTCGCTCTTCGACCGAAGGGGTTTTAATGAGGCCCTGGCAGACCGTAATCTGGACAGTTGTTTCGTAAAACAGGTCTTGAAGGATTTTCTGGATTCGGGACCAGGATACGGAGTCTAGATAGGTTTGTGCGATACTAAATGTTTGTAATTGTAATTCGTTTACAACGTCGCACAAGGATCTGAATGTTTCTATTACGGTCTGGAAATTGATTGATCTGGTGGAATGTTCGATGATTGGAAGCTGGATTTGGAATTCGTTTCCGATTTGTATGACTTTGGCTTTGGTAAGGACGTGATTTTTGTTTAGGAGGAATTTTTCAGCGTTTGCTAGATCTTTGGCGCCCGTGTCATAGGGGTGCCCAGATTGCGTGACGAAGACAACTACATTGTCTCGTCGCGTTGATAATGCGTCACGGCTGAAATTAAATAGAGGTTCGCGTCGGAAAAATTCATTTGGAGCAGGAGTATAGAAGTCGGTGCTGTCGCTGGCGACTTGCGGAGGTGGTGCTGTGTTGGTACGGAAGGACGTGCCTGGAGTCGGTAATTCAGGTTCTGATGTTACCGGAGTAGGAGGAGGCGCTAGTGTGGTATACTTTTTACGGGTTTCCGGAGGCACATCGAAGATGTCGTCCTCCGAGTTTTCTGAATACGAGAGCGGAAAAATTTGAGCGGGATTCCGCGACAATGCGTCCGCATTAAGGTTCGTTTTTCCACTTTTATAGACCATCTCGTAGTCAAATTCCGCTAACTTAAGCCTCCACCGTACGAGTCTACTTGACGGGTCCTTGACCGAATTCATCCACACTAACGGTCGATGGTCGGTAACGAGTTTGAATTGATTACCGTATATGTATGGACGAAAGTAATGGACGGCGTAGACAATCGCCAGACACTCCTTCTCGATCGTGGAGTAGTTTTTCTCCGCAGCGTTTAACAGTCGCGACGTGTACGCGATTGGCAAGTCGCGGCCTATTGGTCCTTGACTCAAGATAGCACCAATAGCTTCGGCGGACGCGTCGGTCGTTATCACGAATGGTTGTTTAAAGTTGGGGTACTGCAAGATAGGCGCTTCGCATAGGCAATCTCGGAGTTTGACGAATGAATTCTCATGCTCGTTACGCCATACAAAGGGCGCGTCCTTTTTTAACAAATTCGTTAGAGGCTTAGCAATATTGGAAAAATTTGCGATGAACCGCCTGTAGTATCCCGCGAGCCCGAGGAATTGTTTGATCTGTTTCGCGTTGCGCGGGCGCGGAAAATTTTTGACGGCGCTAATTTTCGCAGGGTCAGGTTTTACACCGTGCTCACTGATAATATGACCCAAATAGCTTACTTCTCTCCTCAAGAATTCGCACTTATCCGGCTGCAATACTAAATTAGCTTCTTTGAGCCGTTGAGTTAATTTATCGAATTTAAGTCGATGTTCTTGAAGAGAGCTAGCGTAGATAACAATGTCGTCCAAATAGACGAAAATTTCGTTCCCCTGGAGACCGGACAGGACATTGTCCATAAGTCGTTGGAACGTCGCTGGCGCATTTTTTAATCCGAATGGCATTCTTTTAAATTCATAATGCCCGTGAGGCGTCGAAAAAGCAGTTTTAGGAGCATCGGCGGGCTCCATTGGGATCTGGTGAAATCCGCTCGCGAGATCGAATGTACTAAAATACTTCGCACTCCCGAGCTGATCAAGTATCTCGGTAATGCAAGGGAGGGGATAGGCATCGGCGACAGATTTCTCATTGAGTGCGCGGTAGTCGATGACGACGCGCCATTGCTTGTTGCCCAAGGAGTCCGGTTTCTTTGGGACAACCCACAATGGCGAATTATATGGTGATTTTGACGGAGAGATGACACCATTTTGTAAAAATTTGTCGACTTGTCGTCGAATCTCCTCCTTATGAGCTGGTGGGAAACGGTATTGTTTCACATTGACGGGGCGGTCGTCGACGGTTGGAATCTTGTGCGTGGTTGCTGACGTATGCCCTAATTTATCCCCTTCAATGTGAAAAAGCTCCTGCGTGTTTTGAACGAGACGGACGACGTGCTCTCTTTCCTCTGCGTTGAGGTGGTCGAGACGGAGGAGACTAAGAATTCGATCTAAGCGAGATTTCGAAAGGTTGGCGGATTTCGATGTTTGTTTTAACGGCGCCTGTTGTACATTATTTTTAACCGCCTGAGCATAGGAGATTTGCTGAGTATTCGCGATTTTGCAACGCGAAGGAGGAGTTTCGATTGTCGAATATGGTGTCTGATTCGAGAAAGAAATAGAAGTTTTCCCTTTTTGGGATGAGCCGATCGGTACGGCGGATACGTTGGATTTAGTAGATTTAGAAAAAACCGGATACAGCGACGGACTATCCTCCTTATGGAGGGGAGTCATGATTTGCGCGGGCTCAAGTATGATTTCTGGTAACGCGATTTCGACGGCGCGGTCGGATGAATTAATTATTCGAATTACCGCTTTGCCCCGAATTACTCTGACGAGAGCGTTTCCGAAAAATATACCCGGCGCAAGATCGATACGAGGAATTATACCTTCCGCGAGGTTTGAATTAACTACGCGGACCTTGATACCGATATTTGATCTCGGCGGAATGGAGATACGGTCTCCTGACTTCGGAGAAGCTGCTTTGTCTTGCGTTCGAAGCTTCGATTTCGTTGTTGCATCGCGTTTCAGCGGAGGCGATGATTTACGCGGCGGGCGCGGCGGCGGAGGGGGAATAGATTCCGTGCGCGGCGCTTGTTTACGTTTCGGCGATAGGAGAGGCTTTATTTTCGACTCCGGTGACGGTTCCTCGAGTGCTTCGATATCGTCTTCGAAAGGAATTCTCTTACCATTCCATTTGATTATTTTATTTGGAAAAGAGATTTCTGCGTCCATACAGAACCCGGAGCCGAGGATCCCGCTTGGTTTAAGGGGAAAATCATCCTCGACCACATTAAAAGGAACGACGCGACCGAAAATGACAAGATTCACCGTCCCTAAGGTTGCGGTTTTGCCATCGGTTACCCCTGTTATTATGACGATCTCGGACTTATCGATTCGCGCGGATGCTTTTAGAGCCGAACGTTTTATAATATTTATTTCCGCCCCAGTGTCCACCATGAAGCGAGTTGGTGAAATTAGAAGATCGGATTTTAGAATTACGTTTGGCGTGCTAGTTTTTCCGGTTATGTTTATCGCGGCGTTTCGTCGATTTCCGCGTTGGAGTTGTTCGCGGCGAGAGGACGGACTTGGTGCGCGGCCTCGCCACCTGTCTCGCGGCGGGTGCGGAGGCCATTGTCGTTTCCCGAATTTTTATTTACCGCGTTGTTGTACTGCCTTTTTCGGCACTCGCCTATTTCGTGCCCCGGGGTCTTGCAATAGCGACAAAATTTGGGCGCGTCCCTGGCTACGATTTGTCTCGGTCGTTCGTACGCGGGGCCTCGAGTAGGAGGCGGTACGTCCCTGGATCGCAAGTATTCCTGCGGTCGGTACGGCGATGGCGGTCTGAGCCGACACTCGGTCGCGTAATGTCCGATATTATTGCATTTTCGGCAAATAATTTCGGCTGGTTTTTCGCGCGATTCTGGTCGCGCGACACGCGATCTACCTAGCCGGTTGCAATCACGTTCGTGCATTTGATAGAGCTCCCGCGCTCGAGCGAACGTTTCTCGCAATGTACCGAATGAATTTACCGTCATTTGCATCCGAATTTCTGGAATGAGACCGTCTTTAAAACATTGTAATGTGAGCGCGTCTACGTCATCGAGCGATTCCGGTGTGTCTCGTCGAGCAAGCCTTTCGCAATCAATTATAGCGGTTCTAAGATCTTTTACTCGACCGATGTAATCTAGAATGTGCTCGTTCGCGCGCATAAATATATTGGCAAGTTCACCCCGATAATGATGAGCTGATTTTACGGAGCAAAATGTGCTGCGAAGAACGTCCGTTAATTCGAGTATTGTGTAACACGGCTCGTCTTCTAGCGCGGCGTAGGCACGACCCTTGAGTTTTCCCTTAAGCAGGCGTGTGAAGGTTCGCTCGCACCCATTAGGGATAAGCTCATAAGCGCGTTTACACGCTCGGGTAAACTGAAGAATGGGAATGTTCTGACCGTCGAATGTCGGCACGGCTTCGAGGGCCTGCTTAAGCGATAGCTCGTCGTGTTGCGAACTATTTGTATTGAAATCAGAGCTCGAATTATGTGCGGAAAGCGGATTTCCCCGAGGAATATCCAGAGAAACGGTATCGTCGCGCGTTAAATCAGGCGTTCTGCGGATAGATTCTATTTCACGACGTAGAATTTCTATTTGCTGGAGCAACGCGGCATTACTAGGATCGGTCGTTTTCGTATTTTTCGCGGAAGTATTTTGTTGCGCGGTACTAGGAAGAGGCTCGGAGATAGCGTCTTGGAAGTCGAGCGTTCTGCTAGTGCGTTTTTCGCGTTCGGAATCGGCCATCGCGGCGGCTCGCTGTGTCTGCTGGCGCGTTTTTGTCGGAGTCCGGGTTGCCATATCTAGTTTCGCGGTTCCTTTCGGCGGAATTTCCGGAGGAAACGCGTGGCTATCCCACCGCTGTCACCAAAAATAACTTTCGTGTCACGTCCCGAGGTGCGGTTGCGCTCGCAACGGTGGCACAAAGTCGTAACCGTTCCCGAAAATAACGCGAATTGCGTCCGGACCGGGTTCGTTGGCGTTTCGGACTCGATAAAACGGTAATTAACACGAAACTTACCTTGCGAAGGCTTGATTCCGCTGTCTGATTTCTCTTTCCAGGTACCTGGAGCGCCTTGGATCCGCAACCGGGATGGCGGCGGCGTACGGCTGGAACGGAGGTACGGGTCGTGCGGCGAAGGAAACCTCCTTCACAGGAACCAGGGCTCGAACGTAGGAAATTGAATATTCTGGTGCATCACCCACGTATTCCCGAGCGAGACGACGAATAAACTCTCTCCTCCCCGCGCGTCGTGTACGCTTTGTCGGAGGTGCAAGGCTCATCGAGAATACTTGAACCTCGGTTGAATACGGCACGGCTAAGCGTTGGTTCGCTCTAGCTTACCGGGATCGACCTGGGCGCAAGATATTCTGTACACGGTAGAAGTGAGGATGGAGCAACTAAGCGCTGGTTCGCTCTAGTCGTCGAGCCTCAAGACTATCGTAGATGAGATATAGAATTAGAATAATCGCGAGCGTACCCGTGGATTAGAATTAAGGAATTGTATTTGAACTCGAATAAAGATACTTTGAATCTGGTAAAAATAAACTATATTCTATGATTTCACTATACTAGATACACTTGACTAAATTCTAAGTTACTGACTAGCGATTACAATGAGAATTAGAAATAGTATAAAGTATCGAATGGACTCCGCTATGGGAGTATGGATAGAGACGAATGCATTAGAGCTAATTGCTCGTTGCGAATGAGCCTATTGCTCGGATCGGAAGTGCATCGTTCGGATGCTGGATTAGAACTCTCCAGTTCGGAGATGAGATTGGAACTCTCCAGTTCGGAGATGAGTTGGGAACTCTCCGGTTCGGAGATGAGACGCGAACTGACTCTCGGATCTCGCGTCCGCGACCTCCTCGGGTCGCGCGGCGCGCGAGTCGCTGGGCCCTCGCGGTGGGGCGGACGGTCGGAGTAGGGCGGCCGCTCGGCCCTCGTGGTGGGGCGGCCGTTCGGAGTGGGGCGCGGCCCGCGTTAAGCGTGAGCCGCGAGCGTCGAGTGTGCGCGCGAGTGCACGGAACATAACCGTGCATGAATAAAATATATACATATATTCACTTAAATCTAGGTGTGTGTTGGTGTGTATGTACATAGGTGAGTAGTGTGCTTATTCTAATCCCACATGTACGAGAAGTACGTATAGGGCTTCGTGATCGCTGGGGATTCGACCCAGTATGTGTCGGAGAGCTCCTCGCCCTCGTAATACGGGGTGAAGTCCTCCCCCTCGTGTGTGGAGATCGCGCGTGGGCGCGGCATGCTGCATCCCTCTTCCCTCTCGTATCTTTGTCTCCTTCTGTAGGGACGGCGAGTCGGCGGGTGGCCCGTGTGCAGGGGCTCCGGATGCGGATGCTGGGGATGATGAGGTGGGCGTCGGAGGGTGGCAGGCGGTACGCCTGACGTTACAGTATTCCTCGTCTACACTTCAAATGAATGTAAATGCGACACTTCCTTGCTAGGAAATAGCGTCTGCAGATGTCTAGGTATCGTAGCAATAGAGTTCTAAAGCTTCTTGAAACGCGATATCGCATCTCATTTCTATGTTTCATGGTAAGATATAGTATGATTTGCGAAGTGTTATGTATTCCTCGTCTACACTTCAAATGAATGTAAATGCGACACTTCCCTGCAAGGAAATAGCGTTTGCAGATGTCTACGTATCGTAGCAATAGAGTTCTTATGATTCTTAAAACGCGATATCGCATCTCATTTCTATGTTTCATGGTAAGGTATAATATGATTTGCGAAGTGTTATGTATTCCTCGTCTACACTTCAAATGAATGTAAATGTGACACTTCCTTGCAAGGAAGTAGTGTTTGCAGATGTCTACGTATCGTAGCAATAGAGTTCTTATGATTCTTAAAACGCGATATCGCATCTCATTTCTATGTTTCATGGTAAGGTATAATATGATTTGCGAATTGTTATGTATTCCTCGTCTACACTTCAAATGAATGTAAGAGTGACACTTCCTTGTAAGGAAATAGCGTTTGCAGATGTCTACCTATCGTAGCAATAGAGTTCTAGTGCTTCGTAAAACGCGAGATCGCATCTCGTTTCTATGTTTCATGGTAAGATATAATATGATTTGCGAAGTGTCATGTATTACTCGTCTACACATCAAATGAATGTAAATGCGACACTTCCTTGCTAGGAAATAGCGTCTGCAGATGTCTACGTATCGTAGCATTAGAGTTCTTATGATTCTTAAAACGCGATATCGCATCTCACTTCTATGTTTCATGGTAAGGTATAATATGATTTGCGAAGTGTTATGTATTCCTCGTCTACACTTCAAATGAATGTAAATGTGACACTTCCTTGCAAGGAAATAGCGTTTGCAGATGTCTAGCTATCGTAGCAATAGATTTCTAGTGCTTCTTAAAACGCGATATCGTATCTCATTTCTATGTTTCATGGTAAGATATAATATGATTTGCGAAGTGTTATGTATTCCTCGTCTACACTTCAAATGAATGTAAATGCGACACTTCCCTGCAAGGAAGTAGCGTTTGCAGATGTCTACGTATCGTAGCATTAGAGTTCTTATGATTCTTAAAACGCGATATCGCATCTCACTTCTATGTTTCATGGTAAGGTATAATATGATTTGCGAAGTGTTATGTATTCCTCGTCTACACTTCAAATGAATGTAAATGTGACACTTCCTTGCAAGGAAATAGCGTTTGCAAATGTCTAGCTATCGTAGCAATAGATTTCTAGTGCTTCTTAAAACGCGATATCGTATCTCATTTCTATGTTTCATGGTAAGATATAATATGATTTGCGAAGTGTTATGTATTCCTCGTCTACACTTCAAATGAATGTAAATGCGACACTTCCCTGCAAGGAAGTAGCGTTTGCAGATGTCTACGTATCGTAGCAATAGAGTTCTTATGATTCTTAGAACGCGATATCGCATCTCATTTCTATGTTTCATGGTAAGGTATAATATGATTTGCGAAGTGTTATGTATTCCTCGTCTACACTTCAAATGAATGTAAATGCGACACTTCCTTGCAAGGAAATAGCGTTTGCAGATGTCTACGTATCGAAGCAATAGAGTTCAAATGATTCTTAAAACGAGTTATTGCATCTCATATCTATGTTTCATGATAAGATATAATATGATTTGCGAAGTGTCATGTATTCCTCGTCTACACTTCAAATGAATGTAAATGCGACACTTCCCTGCAAGGAAGTAGCGTTTGCAGATGTCTACGTATCGTAGCAATAGAGTTCTAGTGGTTCTTAAAACGCGATATCGCATCTCATTTCTATGTTTCATGGTAAGATATAATATGATTTGCGAAGTGTCATGTATTCCTCGTCTACGCTTCGAATGAATGTAAATGCGACACTTCCTTGCTAGGAAATAGCGTCTGCAGATGTCTAGGTATCGAAGCAATAGAGTTCAAATGATTCTTAAAACGAGTTATTGCATCTCATACCTATGTTTCATGATAAGATATAATATGATTTGCGAAGTGTCATGTATTCCTCGTCTACACTTCAAATGAATGTAAATGCGACACTTCCTTGCTAGGAAATAGCGTCTTCAGATGTCTAGGTATCGTAGCATTAGAGTTCTAATGCTTCTTAAAACGCGATATTGCATCTCATTTCTGTTTCATGGTAAGATATAATATGATTTGCGAAGTGTCATGTATTCCTCGTCTACACTTCAAATGAATGTAAATGCGACACTTCCCTGCAAGGAAGTAGCGTTTGCAGATGTCTACGTATCGTAGCAATAGAGTTCTTATGATTCTTAAAACGCGATATCGCATCTCATTTCTATGTTTCATGGTAAGGTATAATATGATTTGCGAAGTGTTATGTATTCCTCGTCTACACTTCAAATGAATGTAAATGCGACACTTCCTTGCTAGGAAATAGCGTCTGCAGATGTCTAGGTATCGTAGCAATAGAGTTCTAATGCTTCTTGAAACGCGATATCGCATCTCATTTCTATGTTTCATGGTAAGATATAGTATGATTTGCGAAGTGTTATGTATTCCTCGTCTACACTTCAGATGAATGTAAATGCGACACTTCCCTGCAAGGAAATAGCGTTTGCAGATGTCTACGTATCGTAGCAATAGATTTCTTATGATTCTTAAAACGCGATATCGCATCTCATTTCTATGTTTCATGGTAAGGTATAATATGATTTGCGAAGTGTTATGTATTCCTCGTCTACACTTCAAATGAATGTAAATGTGACACTTCCTTGCAAGGAAATAGCGTTTGCAGATGTCTACCTATCGTAGCAATAGAGTTCTAGTGCTTCTTGAAACGCGATATCGCACCTCATTTCTATGTTTCATGGTAAGATATAATGTGATTTGCGAAGTGTTATGTATTCCCCGTCTACACTTCAAATGAATGTAAATGCGACACTTCCTTGCAAGGAAATAGCGTTTGCAGATGTCTACGTATCGTAGCAATAGAGTTCTTATGATTCTTAAAATGTGATATCGCATCCCATTTCTATGTTTCATGGTACGATATAACATGATTTGCGAAGTGTTACGTATTCCTCGTCTACACTTCAAATGAATGTAAATGCGACACTTCCCTGCAAGGAAATAGCGTTTGCAGATGTCTACGTATCGTAGCAATAGAGTTCTTATGATTCTTAAAACGCGATATCGCATCTCATTTCTATGTTTCATGGTAAGATATAATGTGATTTGCGAAGTGTTATGTATTCCTCGTCTACACATCAAATGAATGTAAATGCGACACTTCCTTGCTAGGAAATAGCGTTTGCAGATGTCTAGGTATCGTAGCAATAGAGTTCTAATGCTTCTTGAAACGCGATATCGCATCTCATTTCTATGTTTCATGGTAAGGTATAATATGATTTGCGAAGTGTTATGTATTCCTCGTCTACACTTCAAATGAATGTAAATGCGACACTTCCTTGCAAGGAAATAGCGTTTGCAGATGTCTACGTATCGAAGCAATAGAGTTCAATTGATTCTTAAAACGAGTTATTGCATCTCATATCTATGTTTCATGATAAGATATAATATGATTTGCGAAGTGTCATGTATTCCTCGTCTACACTTCAAATGAATGTAAATGCGACACTTCCCTGCAAAGAAGTAGCGTTTGCAGATGTCTACGTATCGTAGCAATAGAGTTCTTATGATTCTTAAAACGCGATATCGCATCACATTTCTATGTTTCATGGTAAGGTATAATATGATTTGCGAAGTGTTATGTATTCCTCGTCTACACTTCAAATGAATGTAAATGCGACACTTCCTTGCAAGGAAATAGCGTTTGCAGATGTCTACGTATCGAAGCAATAGAGTTCAAATGATTCTTAAAACGCGATATCGCATCTCATTTCTATGTTTCATGGTAAGATATAATATGATTTGCGAAGTGTCATGTATTCCTCGTCTACGCTTCGAATGAATGTAAATGCGACACTTCCTTGCTAGGAAATAGCGTCTGCAGATGTCTAGGTATCGAAGCAATAGTGTTCAAATGATTCTTAAAACGAGTTATTGCATCTCATACCTATGTTTCATGATAAGATATAATATGATTTGCGAAGTGTCATGTATTCCTCGTCTACACTTCAAATGAATGTAAATGCGACACTTCCTTGCTAGGAAATAGCGTCTTCAGATGTCTAGGTATCGTAGCATTAGAGTTCTAATGCTTCTTAAAACGCGATATTGCATCTCATTTCTGTTTCATGGTAAGATATAATATGATTTGCGAAGTGTCATGTATTCCTCGTCTACACTTCAAATGAATGTAAATGCGACACTTCCCTGCAAGGAAGTAGCGTTTGCAGATGTCTACGTATCGAAGCAATAGAGTTCAAATGATTCTTAAAACGAGTTATTGCATCTCATATCTATGTATCATGATAAGATATAATATGATTTGCGAAGTGTCATGTATTCCTCGTCTACACTTCGAATGAATGTAAATGCGACACTTCCTTGCTAGGAAATAGCGTCTGCAGATGTCTAGGTATCGTAGCAATAGAGTTCTAATGCTTCTTGAAACGCGATATCGCATCTCATTTCTATGTTTCATGGTAAGATATAGTATGATTTGCGAAGTGTTATGTATTCCTCGTCTACACTTCAGATGAATGTAAATGCGACACTTCCCTGCAAGGAAATAGCGTTTGCAGATGTCTACGTATCGTAGCAATAGATTTCTTATGGTTCTTAAAACGCGATATCGCATCTCATTTCTATGTTTCATGGTAAGGTATAATATGATTTGCGAAGTGTTATGTATTCCTCGTCTACACTTCAAATGAATGTAAATGTGACACTTCCTTGCAAGGAAATAGCGTTTGCAGATGTCTACCTATCGTAGCAATAGAGTTCCAGTGCTTCTTGAAACGCGATATCGCACCTCATTTCTATGTTTCATGGTAAGATATAATGTGATTTGCGAAGTGTTATGTATTCCTCGTCTACACATCAAATGAATGTAAATGCGACACTTCCTTGCAAGGAAATAGCGTTTGCAGATGTCTACGTATCGTAGCAATAGAGTTCTTATGATTCTTAAAATGTGATATCGCATCCCATTTCTATGTTTCATGGTATGATATAACATGATTTGCGAAGTGTTACGTATTCCTCGTCTACACTTCAAATGAATGTAAATGTGACACTTCCTTGCAAGGAAATAGCGTTTGCAGATGTCTACCTATCGTAGCAATAGAGTTCTAGTGCTTCTTGAAACGCGATATCGCACCTCATTTCTATGTTTCATGGTAAGATATAATGTGATTTGCGAAGTGTTATGTATTCCTCGTCTACACTTCAAATGAATGTAAATGCGACACTTCCTTGCAAGGAAATAGCGTTTGCAGATGTCTACGTATCGTAGCAATAGAGTTCTTATGATTCTTAAAATGTGATATCGCATCCCATTTCTATGTTTCATGGTATGATATAACATGATTTGCGAAGTGTTACGTATTCCTCGTCTACACTTCAAATGAATGTAAATGCGACACTTCCCTGCAAGGAAATAGCGTTTGCAGATGTCTACGTATCGTAGCAATAGAGTTCTTATGATTCTTAAAACGCGATATCGCATCTCATTTCTATGTTTCATGGTAAGATATAATATGATTTGCGAAGTGTTATGTATTCCTCGTCTACACTTCAAATGAATGTAAATGTGACACTTCCTAGCAAGGAAATAGCGTTTGCAGATGTCTAGCTCTCGTAGCAATAGAGTTCTAGTGCTTCTTAAAACGCGATATCGCATCTCATTTCTATGTTTCATGGTAAGATATAATATGATTTGCGAAGTGTTATGTATTCCTCGTCTACACTTCAAATGAATGTAAATGCGACACTTCCCTGCAAGGAAGTAGCGTTTGCAGATGTCTACGTATCGTAGCAATAGAGTTCTAGTGCTTCTTAAAACGCGATATCGCATCTCATTTCTATGTTTCATGGTAAGATATAATATGATTTGCGAAGTGTCATGTATTCCTCGTCTACACTTCGAATGAATGTAAATGCGACACTTCCTTGCTAGGAAATAGCGTCTGCAGATGTCTAGGTATCGTAGCAACAGAGTTCTAATGCTTCTTGAAACGCGATATCGCATCTCATTTCTATGTTTCATGGTATGATATAACATGATTTGCGAAGTGTTACGTATTCCTCGTCTACACTTCAAATGAATGTAAATGCGACACTTCCCTGCAAGGAAATAGCGTTTGCAGATGTCTACGTATCGTAGCAATAGAGTTCTTATGATTCTTAAAACGCGATATCGCATCTCATTTCTATGTTTCATGGTAAGGTATAATATGATTTGCGAAGTGTTACGTATTCCTCGTCTACACTTCAAATGAATGTAAATGTGACACTTCCTTGCTAGGAAATAGCGTCTTCAGATGTCTAGGTATCGTAGAAATAGAGTTCTAATGCTTCTTAAAACGCGATATTGCATTTCATTTCTGTTTCATGGTAAGATATAATATGATTTGCGAAGTGTCATGTATTCCTCGTCTGCACATCAAATGAATGTAAATGCGACACTTCCTTGCTAGGAAATAGCGTCTGCAGATGTCTAGGTATCGTAGCAATAGAGTTCTAATGCTTCTTAAAACGCGATATCGCATCTCATTTCTATGTTTCATGGTAAGATATAACATGATTTGCGAAGTGTTATGTATTCCTCGTCTACACTTCAAATGAATGTGAATGCGATACTTCCTCGCTAGGAAATAGCGTTTGCAGATGTCTACGTATCGTAGCAATAGCTTTCTAGTGCTTCTTAAAACGCGATATCGCATCTCATTTCTATGTTTCATGGTAAGATATAATATGATTTGCGAAGTGTCATGTATTCCTCGTCTACACTTCAAATGAATGTAAATGCGACACTTCCTTGCTAGGAAATAGCGTCTGCAGATGTCTAGGTATCGTTGCAATAGAGTTCTAATGCTTCTTGAAACGCGATATCGCATCTCATTTCTATGTTTCATGGTAAGATATAATATGATTTGCGAAGTGTTATGTATTCCTCGTCTACACTTCAAATGAATGTAAATGTGACACTTCCTAGCAAGGAAATAGCGTTTGCAGATGTCTAGCTCTCGTAGCAATAGAGTTCTAGTGCTTCTTAAAACGCGATATCGCATCTCATTTCTATGTTTCATGGTAAGATATAATATGATTTGCGAAGTGTTATGTATTCCTCGTCTACACTTCAAATGAATGTAAATGCGACACTTCCCTGCAAGGAAGTAGCGTTTGCAGATGTCTACGTATCGTAGCAATAGAGTTCTTATGATTCTTAAAACGCGATATCGCATCTCATTTCTATGTTTCATGGTAAGGTATAATATGACTTGCGAAGTGTTATGTATTCCTCGTCTACACATCAAATGAATGTAAATGCGACACTTCCTTGCTAGGAAATAGCGTCTGCAGATGTCTAGGTATCGTAGCAACAGAGTTCTAATGCTTCTTGAAACGCGATATCGCATCTCATTTCTATGTTTCATGGTAAGATATAGTATGATTTGCGAAGTGTTATGTATTCCTCGTCTACACTACAGATGAATGTAAATGCGACACTTCCCTGCAAGGAAATAGCGTTTGCAGATGTCTACGTATCGTAGCAATAGAGTTCTTGTGATTCTTAAAACGCGATATCGCATCCCATTTCTATGTTTCATGGTAAGGTATAATATGATTTGCGAAGTGTTATGTATTCCTCGTCTACACTTCAAATGAATGTAAATGTGACACTTCCTTGCAAGGAAATAGCGTTTGCAGATGTCTACCTATCGTAGCAATAGAGTTCTAGTGCTTCTTGAAACGCGATATCGCACCTCATTTCTATGTTTCATGGTAAGATATAATGTGATTTGCGAAGTGTTATGTATTCCTCGTCTACACTTCAAATGAATGTAAATGCGACACTTCCTTGCAAGGAAATAGCGTTTGCAGATGTCTACGTATCGTAGCAATAGAGTTCTTATGATTCTTAAAATGTGATATCGCATCCCATTTCTATGTTTCATGGTATGATATAACATGATTTGCGAAGTGGTTCGTATTCCTCGTCTACACTTCAAATGAATGTAAATGCGACACTTCCCTGCAAGGAAATAGCGTTTGCAGATGTCTACGTATCGTAGCAATAGAGTTCTTATGATTCTTAAAACGCGATATCGCATCTCATTTCTATGTTTCATGGTAAGGTATAATATGATTTGCGAAGTGTTATGTATTCCTCGTCTACACATCAAATGAATGTAAATGCGACACTTCCTTGCTAGGAAATAGCGTCTGCAGCTGTCTAGGTATCGTAGCAATAGTGTTCTAGTGCTTCTTAAAACTCGATATCGCATCTCATTTCTGTTTCATGGTAAGATATAATATGATTTGCGAAGTGTTATGTATTCCTCGTCTACACTTCAAATGAATGTAAATGCGACACTTCCTTGCTAGGAAATAGCGTCTTCAGATGTCTAGGTATCGTAGCAATAGAGTTCTAATGCTTCTTAAAACGCGATATTGCATCTCATTTCTGTTTCATGGTAAGATATAATATGATTTGCGAAGTGCCATGTATTCCTCGTCTACACTTCGAATGAACGTAAATGCGACACTTCCTTGCTAGGAAATAGCGTCTGCAGATGTCTAGGTATCGTAGCAATAGAGTTCTAATGCTTCTTGAAACGCGATATCGCATCTCACTTCTATGTTTCATGGTAAGATATAGTATGATTTGCGAAGTGTTATGTATTCCTCGTCTACACTTCAAATGAATGTAAATGCGACACTTCCCTGCAAGGAAGTCGCGTTTGCAGATGTCTACGTATCGTAGCAATAGAGTTCTTATGATTCTTAAAACGCGATATCGCATCTCATTTCTTTGTTTCATGGTAAGGTATAATATGATTTGCGAATTGTTATGTATTCCTCGTCTACACTTCAAATGAATGTAAGAGTGACACTTCCTTGTAAGGAAATAGCGTTTGCAGATGTCTACGTATCGTAGCAATAGAGTTCTTATGATTCTTAAAACGCGATATCGCATCTTATTTCTATGTTTCATGGTAAGGTATAATATGATTTGCGAAGTGTTATGTATTCCTCGTCTACACTTCAAATGAATGTAAATGCGACACTTCCTTGCAAGGAAATAGCGTTTGCAGATGTCTCCGTATCGAAGCAATAGAGTTCAAATGATTCTTAAAACGCGATATCGCATCTCATTCCTATGTTTCATGGTAAGGTATAATATGATTTGCGAAGTGTTATGTATTCCTCGTCTACACTTCAAATGAATGTAAATGCGACACTTCCTTGTAAGGAAATAGCGTTTGCACATATTTACCTATCGTAGCAGTAGTGTTCTAATGCTTCTTAGAACGCGATATCGCATCTCATTTCTATGTTTCATGGTAAGATATAATATGATTTGCGAAGTGTTATGTATTCCTCGTCTACACTTCAAATGAATGTGAATGCGACACTTTCTCGCTAGGAAATAGCGTTTGCAGATGTCTACGTATCGTAGCAATAGATTTCTAATGCTTCTTAAAACGCGATATCGCATCTCATTTCTATGTTTCATGGTAAGATATAATATGATATGCGAAGTGTTATGTATTCCTCGTCTACACTTCAATTGAATGTAAATGCGACACTTCCTTGCAAGGAAATAGCGTTTGCAGATGTCTACGTATCGTAGCAATAGAGTTCTTATGATTCTTAAAACGCGATATCGCATCTCATTTCTATGTTTCATGGTAAGGTATAATATGATTTGCGAAGTGTTATGTATTCCTCGTCTACACATCAAATGAATGTAAATGCGACACTTCCTTGCTAGGAAATAGCGTCTGCAGATGTCTAGGTATCGTAGCAACAGAGTTCTAGTGCTTCTTGAAACGCGATATCGCATCTCATTTCTATGTTTCAAGGTAAGATATAGTATGATTTGCGAAGTGTTATGTATTCCTCGTCTACACTACAGATGAATGTAAATGCGACACTTCCCTGCAAGGAAATAGCGTTTGCAGATGTCTACGTATCGTAGCAATAGAGTTCTTGTGATTCTTAAAACGCGATATCGCATCCCATTTCTATGTTTCATGGTAAGGTATAATATGATTTGCGAAGTGTTATGTATTCCTCGTCTACACTTCAAATGAATGTGAATGCGATACTTCCTCGCTAGGAAATAGCGTTTGCAGATGTCTACGTATCGTAGCAATAGCTTTCTAGTGCTTCTTAAAACGCGATATCGCATCTCATTTCTATGTTTCATGGTAAGATATAATATGATTTGCGTAGTGTCATGTATTCCTCGTCTACACTTCAAATGAATGTAAATGCGACACTTCCTTGCTAGGAAATAGCGTCTGCAGATGTCTAGGTATCGTTGCAATAGAGTTCTAATGCTTCTTGAAACGCGATATCGCATCTCATTTCTATGTTTCATGGTAAGATATAATATGATTTGCGAAGTGTTATGTATTCCTCGTCTACACTTCAAATGAATGTAAATGTGACACTTCCTAGCAAGGAAATAGCGTTTGCAGATGTCTAGCTCTCGTAGCAATAGAGTTCTAGTGCTTCTTAAAACGCGATATCGCATCTCATTTCTATGTTTCATGGTAAGATATAATATGATTTGCGAAGTGTCATGTATTCCTCGTCTACACTTCGAATGAATGTAAATGCGACACTTCCTTGCTAGGAAATAGCGTCTGCAGATGTCTAGGTATCGTAGCAACAGAGTTCTAATGCTTCTTGAAACGCGATATCGCATCTCATTTCTATGTTTCATGGTATGATATAACATGATTTGCGAAGTGTTACGTATTCCTCGTCTACACTTCAAATGAATGTAAATGCGACACTTCCCTGCAAGGAAATAGCGTTTGCAGATGTCTACGTATCGTAGCAATAGAGTTCTTATGATTCTTAAAACGCGATATCGCATCTCATTTCTATGTTTCATGGTAAGGTATAATATGATTTGCGAAGTGTTACGTATTCCTCGTCTACACTTCAAATGAATGTAAATGTGACACTTCCTTGCTAGGAAATAGCGTCTTCAGATGTCTAGGTATCGTAGAAATAGAGTTCTAATGCTTCTTAAAACGCGATATTGCATTTCATTTCTGTTTCATGGTAAGATATAATATGATTTGCGAAGTGTCATGTATTCCTCGTCTGCACATCAAATGAATGTAAATGCGACACTTCCTTGCTAGGAAATAGCGTCTGCAGATGTCTAGGTATCGTAGCAATAGAGTTCTAATGCTTCTTAAAACGCGATATCGCATCTCATTTCTATGTTTCATGGTAAGATATAACATGATTTGCGAAGTGTTATGTATTCCTCGTCTACACTTCAAATGAATGTGAATGCGATACTTCCTCGCTAGGAAATAGCGTTTGCAGATGTCTACGTATCGTAGCAATAGCTTTCTAGTGCTTCTTAAAACGCGATATCGCATCTCATTTCTATGTTTCATGGTAAGATATAATATGATTTGCGAAGTGTCATGTATTCCTCGTCTACACTTCGAATGAATGTAAATGCGACACTTCCTTGCTAGGAAATAGCGTCTGCAGATGTCTAGGTATCGTAGCAACAGAGTTCTAATGCTTCTTGAAACGCGATATCGCATCTCATTTCTATGTTTCATGGTATGATATAACATGATTTGCGAAGTGTTACGTATTCCTCGTCTACACTTCAAATGAATGTAAATGCGACACTTCCCTGCAAGGAAATAGCGTTTGCAGATGTCTACGTATCGTAGCAATAGAGTTCTTATGATTCTTAAAACGCGATATCGCATCTCATTTCTATGTTTCATGGTAAGGTATAATATGATTTGCGAAGTGTTACGTATTCCTCGTCTACACTTCAAATGAATGTAAATGTGACACTTCCTTGCTAGGAAATAGCGTCTTCAGATGTCTAGGTATCGTAGAAATAGAGTTCTAATGCTTCTTAAAACGCGATATTGCATTTCATTTCTGTTTCATGGTAAGATATAATATGATTTGCGAAGTGTCATGTATTCCTCGTCTGCACATCAAATGAATGTAAATGCGACACTTCCTTGCTAGGAAATAGCGTCTGCAGATGTCTAGGTATCGTAGCAATAGAGTTCTAATGCTTCTTAAAACGCGATATCGCATCTCATTTCTATGTTTCATGGTAAGATATAACATGATTTGCGAAGTGTTATGTATTCCTCGTCTACACTTCAAATGAATGTGAATGCGATACTTCCTCGCTAGGAAATAGCGTTTGCAGATGTCTACGTATCGTAGCAATAGCTTTCTAGTGCTTCTTAAAACGCGATATCGCATCTCATTTCTATGTTTCATGGTAAGATATAATATGATTTGCGAAGTGTCATGTATTCCTCGTCTACACTTCAAATGAATGTAAATGCGACACTTCCTTGCTAGGAAATAGCGTCTGCAGATGTCTAGGTATCGTTGCAATAGAGTTCTAATGCTTCTTGAAACGCGATATCGCATCTCATTTCTATGTTTCATGGTAAGATATAACATGATTTGCGAAGTGTTATGTATTCCTCGTCTACACTACAGATGAATGTAAATGCGACACTTCCCTGCAAGGAAATAGCGTTTGCAGATGTCTACGTATCGTAGCAATAGAGTTCTTGTGATTCTTAAAACGCGATATCGCATCCCATTTCTATGTTTCATGGTAAGGTATAATATGATTTGCGAAGTGTTATGTATTCCTCGTCTACACTTCAAATGAATGTAAATGCGACACTTCCTTGCAAGGAAATAGCGTTTGCAGATGTCTCCGTATCGAAGCAATAGAGTTCAAATGATTCTTAAAACGCGATATCGCATCTCATTCCTATGTTTCATGGTAAGGTATAATATGATTTGCGAAGTGTTATGTATTCCTCGTCTACACTTCAAATGAATGTAAATGCGACACTTCCTTGTAAGGAAATAGCGTTTGCACATATTTACCTATCGTAGCAGTAGTGTTCTAATGCTTCTTAGAACGCGATATCGCATCTCATTTCTATGTTTCATGGTAAGATATAATATGATTTGCGAAGTGTTATGTATTCCTCGTCTACACTTCAAATGAATGTGAATGCGACACTTTCTCGCTAGGAAATAGCGTTTGCAGATGTCTACGTATCGTAGCAATAGATTTCTAATGCTTCTTAAAACGCGATATCGCATCTCATTTCTATGTTTCATGGTAAGATATAATATGATATGCGAAGTGTTATGTATTCCTCGTCTACACTTCAATTGAATGTAAATGCGACACTTCCTTGCAAGGAAATAGCGTTTGCAAATGTCTACCTATCGTAGCAGTAGTGTTCTAATGCTTCTTAGAACGCGATATCGCATCTCATTTCTATGTTTCATGGTAAGATATAATATGATTTGCGAAGTGTTATGTATTCCTCGTCTACACTTCAAATGAATGTGAATGCGACACTTTCTCGCTAGGAAATAGCGTTTGCAGATGTCTACGTATCGTAGCAATAGATTTCTAATGCTTCTTAAAACGCGATATCGCATTTCATTCCTATGTATCATGGTAAAATATAATATGATTTGCGAAGTGTCATGTATTCCTCGTCTACACTTCAAATGAATGTGAATGCGACACTTTCTCGCTAGGAAATAGCGTTTGCAGATGTCTACGTATCGTAGCAATAGATTTCTAATGCTTCTTAAAACGCGATATCGCATCTCATTTCTATGTTTCATGGTAAGATATAATATGATATGCGAAGTGTTATGTATTCCTCGTCTACACTTCAAATGAATGTAAATGCGACACTTCCTTGCTAGGAAATAGCGTCTGCAGATGTCTAGGTATCGTAGCTATAGTGTTCTAATACTTCTTAAAATGCGATATCGCATCTCATTTCTATGTTTCATGGTAAGATATAATACGATTTGCGAAGTGTCATGTATTCCTCATCTACACTTCAAATGAATGTAAATGCGACACTTCCTTGCAAGGAAATAGCGTTTGCAGATGTCTACGTATCGTAGAAATAGAGCTCTAATGCCTCTTAAAACGCGATATCGCATCTCATTTCTATGTTTCATGGTAAGATATAATATGATTTGCGGAGTGTTATGTATTCCTCGTCTACACTTCAAATGAATGTAAATGCGACACTTCCTTGCTAGGAAATAGCGTTTGCAAATGACTACCTATCGTAGCAGTAGTGTTCTAATGCTTCTTAGAACGCCATGTCGCATCTCATTTCTATGTTTCATGGTAAGATATAATATGATTTGCGAAGTGTTATGTATTCCTCGTCTACACTTCAAATGAATGTAAATGCGACACTTCGTTGCAAGGAAATAGCGTTTGCAGATGTCTACGTATCGTAGCAATAGAGTTCAAATGCTTCTTAAAACGAGATATTGCATCTCATATTTATGTTTCATGATAAGATATAATTTTCATTACGAAGTGTTATGCATTCCTCGTCTACGATTCAAATGAATGTAAATGCGACACTTCCTTGCAAGAAAATAGTGTTTGCAGATGTCTACGTATCGTAGCAATAGAGTTCTAGTGCTTCTTAAAACGCGATATCGCATCTCATTTCTATGTTTCATGGTAAGATATAATATGATATGCGAAGTGTTATGTATTCCTCGTCTACACTTCAATTGAATGTAAATGCGACACTTCCTTGCAAGGAAATAGCGTTTGCAAATGTCTACCTATCGTAGCAGTAGTGTTCTAATGCTTCTTAGAACGCGATATCGCATCTCATTTCTATGTTTCATGGTAAGATATAATATGATTTGCGAAGTGTTATGTATTCCTCGTCTACACTTCAAATGAATGTGAATGCGACACTTTCTCGCTAGGAAATAGCGTTTGCAGATGTCTACGTATCGTAGCAATAGATTTCTAATGCTTCTTAAAACGCGATATCGCATCTCCTTTCTATGTTTCATGGTAAGATATAATATGATATGCGAAGTGTTATGTATTCCTCGTCTACACTTCAAATGAATGTAAATGCGACACTTCCTTGCAAGGAAATAGCGTTTGCAAATGTCTACCTATCGTAGCAGTAGTGTTCTAATGCTTCTTAGAACGCGATATCGCATCTCATTTCTATGTTTCATGGTAAGATATAATATGATTTGCGGAGTGTTATGTATTCCTCGTCTACACTTCAAATGAATGTAAATGCGACACTTCCTTGCTAGGAAATAGCGTTTGCAAATGACTACCTATCGTAGCAGTAGTGTTCTAATGCTTCTTAGAACGCCATGTCGCATCTCATTTCTATGTTTCATGGTAAGATATAATATGATTTGCGAAGTGTTATGTATTCCTCGTCTACACTTCAAATGAATGTAAATGCGACACTTCGTTGCAAGGAAATAGCGTTTGCAGATGTCTACGTATCGTAGCAATAGAGTTCAAATGCTTCTTAAAACGAGATATTGCATCTCATATCTATGTTTCATGATAAGATATAATTTTCATTGCGAAGTGTTATGCATTCCTCGTCTACGATTCAAATGAATGTAAATGCGACACTTCCTTGCAAGAAAATAGTGTTTGCAGATGTCTACGTATCGTAGCAATAGAGTTCTAATGCTTCTTAAAACGCGATATCGCATCTCATTTCTATGTTTCATGGTAAGATATAATTTGATTTGCGAAGTGTCATGTATTCCTCGTCTACACTTCAAATGAATGTAAATGCGACACTTGCTTGCAAGGAAATAGCGTTTGCAGATGTCTACGTATCGTAGCAATAGAGTTCTAATGCTTCTTAAAACGCGATATCGCATCACATTTCTATGTTTCATGGTAAGATATAATATGATTTGCGGAGTGTTATGTACTCCTCGTCTACACTTCAAATGAATGTAAATGCGACTGTAACGTCAGGCGTACCACCTTCCACCCCCACGAGGACGTCTCCACCCACGTCATCTCCAGAGGAGCTATACGACAACTACTTCCTGGAATCACCCGCAATTACGCACGCATATTCCCTGTTCGCGTACATGCGGTCTTAGGTATAAGCACACGACACATTCATGTACATACACACACCACAAACACATAGAATTAAGGAAATGTACATAATATAAGTGCGCTAGAATTAAGACGCGTTCACGCTCGAGCGCGCGGCTCACCGCGTAACACGGTCATCCCCACCACGAGCGGTCTCCCCGCTCTTCCGCCACGCGCCGTCCCCACTCCGGGGCCCAGCGACTCGCGCGCCTCGCGACCCGAGGAGGTCGCGGACGCGCTGATCCGAGTTCAGTTCCTATCTCGCGTCCGAACCAAGGAGTTCTAATCAACCTTCCAAGCAACGAGCTCTCAGCTCTAATGCTTCTCTTTTTATCGCATCTCCCTTAGCGGAGTCCTTAACGTAAACTTAGTTCTATTTCAATCTCTTACTGTAACCTTATTCGATATCTTAGAATTAGTTGAAGTGTATTAGGGTAGTGAAATTATAGAATATACATTAGCTTTTACCAAATCCAACGCCTCTTTATTCAATATTCAATCACAATTCCTAATTCTAATTCGCTGGTACGCTCGCGAATATCTTACTAGTTCCGAATTCGTCTGCGATAGTCTTGAAGCTGGACGGTTAGAGCGAACCAACGCTTAGCCGCTCTTACTTCACTGCTACCGTAACCGAGTGTCTTGCGCCCACGCGGATCCCTGCAAGCTAGAGCGAACCAACGCTTAGCCGAGCAGTACTCTGTCAAAGCGCAAATACTCTCGATGAACTTCGAGTCTCCGAGAAAGCGTACACGACGCGCGGGACGAAAAGAATATATTCGACATCTTATTCGCGAATACGTGGAAGGTACACCCGAGTACCCGTATCCGGAACACCATCGAGCAGCTTCCGTTCCCGTCAAGGAGGTTTTCGCCGCCGTACGTCCCGTACGAGCCCAGGACCGTCCAATTTCAGCGACGATACGCACCAGCCAGGATCAACCTGCGTGGCGCCTTGTTCCGATAACCGTTCCGCCGTTCCAGCCGTACGCCGCTGCGATCCCGGTCTCCGACCCACGACGTCCACGATACCTGGAACGGGAAAGCAAATAGGAATTCTATGCATCGAAAAAGGTAAGTGCTGCATGTTTTATTCGGTAAATCGCGGCCTAACCGCCAACGAACCCAGCTCCGCGCAATTCGCGTTGATTTCGGGAACCGGCTTAAACTCGTTTTAACGTATCAAGTGCATCGGCACTCCGGGACGTGACACGACACTTCCTTGCAAGGAAATAGCGTTTGCAGATGTCTACGTATCGTAGCAATAGAGTTCTTATGATTCTTAAAACGCGATATCGCATCACATTTCTATGTTTCATGGTAAGATATAATATGATTTGCGGAGTGTTATGTATTCCTCGTCTACACTTCAAATGAATGTGAATGCGAAACTTCCTCGCTAGGAAATAGCGTTTGCAGATGTCTACGTATCGTAGCAGTAGAGTTCTAATGCTTCTTGAAACGCGATATCGCACCTCATTTCTATGTTTCATGGTAAGATATAATATGATTTGCGAAGTGTTATGTATTCCTCGTCTACACATCAAATGAATGTAAATGCGACACTTTCTTGCAAGGAAATAGCGTTTGCAGATGTCTACGTATCGAAGCAATAGAGTTCTTATGATTCTTAAAACGCGATATCGCATCTCATTTCTATGTTTCATGGTAAGGTATAATATGATTTGCGAAGTGTTATGTATACCTCGTCTACGATTCAAATGAATGTAAATGCGACACTTCTTTGCAAGGAAATAGCGTTTGCAGATGTCTACGTATCGTAGCAATGGATTTCTGATGCTTCTCAAATCGCGATATCGCATCTCATTTCTATGTTTCATGGTAAGATATAATATGATTTGCGAAGTGTTATGTATTCCTCGTCTACACTTCAAATGAATGTAAATACGACACTTCTTTGCAAGGAAATAGCGTTTGCAGATGTCTACGTATCGTAGCAATGGATTTCTGATGCTTCTCAAATCGCGATATCGCACCTCATTTCTATGTTTCATGGTAAGATATAATATGATTTGCGAAGTGTTATGTATTCCTCGTCTACACATCAAATGAATGTAAATGCGACACTTTCTTGCAAGGAAATAGCGTTTGCAGATGTCTACGTATCGAAGCAATAGAGTTCTTGTGATTCTTAAAACGCGATATCGCATCCCATTTCTATGTTTCATGGTAAGGTATAATATGATTTGCGAAGTGTTATGTATTCCTCGTCTACACTTCAAATGAATGTGAATGCGATACTTCCTTGCTAGGAAATAGCGTCTGCAGCTGTCTAGGTATCGTAGCAATAGTGTTCTAGTGCTTCTTAAAACTCGATATCGCATCTCATTTCTATGTTTCATGGTAAGATGTAATATAATTTGCGAAGTGTTATGTATTCCTCGTCTACACTTCAAATGAATGTAAATACGACACTTCTTTGCAAGGAAATAGCGTTTGCAGATGTCTACGTATCGTAGCAATGGATTTCTGATGCTTCTCAAATCGCGATATCGCACCTCATTTCTATGTTTCATGGTAAGATATAATATGATTTGCGAAGTGTTATGTATTCCTCGTCTACACTTCAAATGAATGTAAATACGACACTTCTTTGCAAGGAAATAGCGTTTGCAGATGTCTACGTATCGTAGCAATGGATTTCTGATGCTTCTCAAATCGCGATATCGCACCTCATTTCTATGTTTCATGGTAAGATATAATATGATTTGCGAAGTGTTATGTATTCCTCGTCTACACATCAAATGAATGTAAATGCGACACTTCCTTGCTAGGAAATAGCGTCTGCAGCTGTCTAGGTATCGTAGCAATAGTGTTCTAGTGCTTCTTAAAACTCGATATCGCATCTCATTTCTATGTTTCATGGTAAGATGTAATATAATTTGCGAAGTGTTATGTATTCCTCGTCTACACTTCAAATGAATGTAAATGCGACACTTCCTTGCAAGGAAATAGCGTTTGCAGATGTCTAGGTATCGTAGCAATAGAGTTCTAATGCTTCGTAAAACGCGATATTGCATCTCATTTCTGTTTCATGGTAAGATATAATATGATTTGCGAAGTGTTATGTATTCCTCGTCTACACTTCAAATGAATGTAAATGCGACACTTCCTTGCTAGGAAATAGCGTCTTCAGATGTCTAGGTATCGTAGCAATAGAGTTCTAATGCTTCTTAAAACGCGATATTGCATCTCATTTCTGTTTCATGGTAAGATATAATATGATTTGCGAAGTGCCATGTATTCCTCGTCTACACTTCGAATGAACGTAAATGCGACACTTCCTTGCTAGGAAATAGCGTCTGCAGATGTCTAGGTATCGTAGCAATAGAGTTCTAATGCTTCTTGAAACGCGATATCGCATCTCACTTCTATGTTTCATGGTAAGATATAGTATGATTTGCGAAGTGTTATGTATTCCTCGTCTACACTTCAAGTGAATGTAAATGCGACACTTCCCTGCAAGGAAGTCGCGTTTGCAGATGTCTACGTATCGTAGCAATAGAGTTCTTATGATTCTTAAAACGCGATATCGCATCTCATTTCTTTGTTTCATGGTAAGGTATAATATGATTTGCGAATTGTTATGTATTCCTCGTCTACACTTCAAATGAATGTAAATGCGACACTTCCTTGTAAGGAAATAGCGTTTGCACATATTTACCTATCGTAGCAGTAGTGTTCTAATGCTTCTTAGAACGCGATATCGCATCTCATTTCTATGTTTCATGGTAAGATATAATATGATTTGCGAAGTGTTATGTATTCCTCGTCTACACTTCAAATGAATGTAAATGCGACACTTCCTTGCAAGGAAATAGCGTTTGCAGATGTCTCCGTATCGAAGCAATAGAGTTCAAATGATTCTTAAAACGCGATATCGCATCTCATTCCTATGTTTCATGGTAAGGTATAATATGATTTGCGAAGTGTTATGTATTCCTCGTCTACACTTCAAATGAATGTAAATGCGACACTTCCTTGTAAGGAAATAGCGTTTGCACATATTTACCTATCGTAGCAGTAGTGTTCTAATGCTTCTTAGAACGCGATATGGCATCTCATTTCTATGTTTCATGGTAAGATATAATATGATTTGCGAAGTGTTATGTATTCCTCGTCTACACTTCAAATGAATGTGAATGCGACACTTTCTCGCTAGGAAATAGCGTTTGCAGATGTCTACGTATCGTAGCAATAGATTTCTAATGCTTCTTAAAACGCGATATCGCATCTCATTTCTATGTTTCATGGTAAGACATAATATGATATGCGAAGTGTTATGTATTCCTCGTCTACACTTCAATTGAATGTAAATGCGACACTTCCTTGCAAGGAAATAGCGTTTGCAAATGTCTACCTATCGTAGCAGTAGTGTTCTAATGCTTCTTAGAACGCGATATCGCATCTCATTTCTATGTTTCATGGTAAGATATAATATGATTTGCGAAGTGTTATGTATTCCTCGTCTACACTTCAAATGAATGTGAATGCGACACTTTCTCGCTAGGAAATAGCGTTTGCAGATGTCTACGTATCGTAGCAATAGATTTCTAATGCTTCTTAAAACGCGATATCGCATTTCATTCCTATGTATCATGGTAAAATATAATATGATTTGCGAAGTGTCATGTATTCCTCGTCTACACTTCAAATGAATGTGAATGCGACACTTTCTCGCTAGGAAATAGCGTTTGCAGATGTCTACGTATCGTAGCAATAGATTTCTAATGCTTCTTAAAACGCGATATCGCATCTCATTTCTATGTTTCATGGTAAGATATAATATGATATGCGAAGTGTTATGTATTCCTCGTCTACACTTCAAATGAATGTAAATGCGACACTTCCTTGCTAGGAAATAGCGTCTGCAGATGTCTAGGTATCGTAGCTATAGTGTTCTAATACTTCTTAAAATGCGATATCGCATCTCATTTCTATGTTTCATGGTAAGATATAATACGATTTGCGAAGTGTCATGTATTCCTCATCTACACTTCAAATGAATGTAAATGCGACACTTCCTTGCAAGGAAATAGCGTTTGCAGATGTCTACGTATCGTAGAAATAGAGCTCTAATGCCTCTTAAAACGCGATATCGCATCTCATTTCTATGTTTCATGGTAAGATATAATATGATTTGCGGAGTGTTATGTATTCCTCGTCTACACTTCAAATGAATGTAAATGCGACACTTCCTTGCTAGGAAATAGCGTTTGCAAATGACTACCTATCGTAGCAGTAGTGTTCTAATGCTTCTTAGAACGCCATGTCGCATCTCATTTCTATGTTTCATGGTAAGATATAATATGATTTGCGAAGTGTTATGTATTCCTCGTCTACACTTCAAATGAATGTAAATGCGACACTTCGTTGCAAGGAAATAGCGTTTGCAGATGTCTACGTATCGTAGCAATAGAGTTCAAATGCTTCTTAAAACGAGATATTGCATCTCATATTTATGTTTCATGATAAGATATAATTTTCATTACGAAGTGTTATGCATTCCTCGTCTACGATTCAAATGAATGTAAATGCGACACTTCCTTGCAAGAAAATAGTGTTTGCAGATGTCTACGTATCGTAGCAGTAGTGTTCTAATGCTTCTTAGAACGCCATGTCGCATCTCATTTCTATGTTTCATGGTAAGATATAATATGATTTGCGAAGTGTTATGTATTCCTCGTCTACACTTCAAATGAATGTAAATGCGACACTTCGTTGCAAGGAAATAGCGTTTGCAGATGTCTACGTATCGTAGCAATAGAGTTCAAATGCTTCTTAAAACGAGATATTGCATCTCATATCTATGTTTCATGATAAGATATAATTTTCATTGCGAAGTGTTATGCATTCCTCGTCTACGATTCAAATGAATGTAAATGCGACACTTCCTTGCAAGAAAATAGTGTTTGCAGATGTCTACGTATCGTAGCAATAGAGTTCTAATGCTTCTTAAAACGCGATATCGCATCTCATTTCTATGTTTCATGGTAAGATATAATTTGATTTGCGAAGTGTCATGTATTCCTCGTCTACACTTCAAATGAATGTAAATGCGACACTTGCTTGCAAGGAAATAGCGTTTGCAGATGTCTACGTATCGTAGCAATAGAGTTCTAATGCTTCTTAAAACGCGATATCGCATCACATTTCTATGTTTCATGGTAAGATATAATATGATTTGCGGAGTGTTATGTACTCCTCGTCTACACTTCAAATGAATGTAAATGCGACTGTAACGTCAGGCGTACCACCTTCCACCCCCACGAGGACGTCTCCACCCACGTCATCTCCAGAGGAGCTATACGACAACTACTTCCTGGAATCACCCGCAATTACGCACGCATATTCCCTGTTCGCGTACATGCGGTCTTAGGTATAAGCACACGACACATTCATGTACATACACACACCACAAACACATAGAATTAAGGAAATGTACATAATATAAGTGCGCTAGAATTAAGACGCGTTCACGCTCGAGCGCGCGGCTCACCGCGTAACACGGTCATCCCCACCACGAGCGGTCTCCCCGCTCTTCCGCCACGCGCCGTCCCCACTCCGGGGCCCAGCGACTCGCGCGCCTCGCGACCCGAGGAGGTCGCGGACGCGCTGATCCGAGTTCAGTTCCTATCTCGCGTCCGAACCAAGGAGTTCTAATCAACCTTCCAAGCAACGAGCTCTCAGCTCTAATGCTTCTCTTTTTATCGCATCTCCCTTAGCGGAGTCCTTAACGTAAACTTAGTTCTATTTCAATCTCTTACTGTAACCTTATTCGATATCTTAGAATTAGTTGAAGTGTATTAGGGTAGTGAAATTATAGAATATACATTAGCTTTTACCAAATCCAACGCCTCTTTATTCAATATTCAATCACAATTCCTAATTCTAATTCGCTGGTACGCTCGCGAATATCTTACTAGTTCCGAATTCGTCTGCGATAGTCTTGAAGCTGGACGGTTAGAGCGAACCAACGCTTAGCCGCTCTTACTTCACTGCTACCGTAACCGAGTGTCTTGCGCCCACGCGGATCCCTGCAAGCTAGAGCGAACCAACGCTTAGCCGAGCAGTACTCTGTCAAAGCGCAAATACTCTCGATGAACTTCGAGTCTCCGAGAAAGCGTACACGACGCGCGGGACGAAAAGAATATATTCGACATCTTATTCGCGAATACGTGGAAGGTACACCCGAGTACCCGTATCCGGAACACCATCGAGCAGCTTCCGTTCCCGTCAAGGAGGTTTTCGCCGCCGTACGTCCCGTACGAGCCCAGGACCGTCCAATTTCAGCGACGATACGCACCAGCCAGGATCAACCTGCGTGGCGCCTTGTTCCGATAACCGTTCCGCCGTTCCAGCCGTACGCCGCTGCGATCCCGGTCTCCGACCCACGACGTCCACGATACCTGGAACGGGAAAGCAAATAGGAATTCTATGCATCGAAAAAGGTAAGTGCTGCATGTTTTATTCGGTAAATCGCGGCCTAACCGCCAACGAACCCAGCTCCGCGCAATTCGCGTTGATTTCGGGAACCGGCTTAAACTCGTTTTAACGTATCAAGTGCATCGGCACTCCGGGACGTGACACGACACTTCCTTGCAAGGAAATAGCGTTTGCAAATGTCTACCTATCGTAGCAGTAGTGTTCTAATGCTTCTTAGAACGCGATGACGCATCTCATTTCTATGTTTCATGGTAAGATATAATATGATTTGCGAAGTGTTATGTATTCCTCGTCTACACTTCAAATGAATGTGAATGCGACGCTTCCTCGCTAGGAAATAGCGTTTGCAGATGTCTACGTATCGTAGCAATAGAGTTCTAATGATTCTAAAAACGCGATATCGCATCTCATTTCTATGTTTGATGGTAAGATATAATATGATTTGCGAAGTGTTACGTATTCCTCGTCTACACTTCAAATGAATGTAAATGCGACACTTCTTTGCAAGGAAATAGCGTTTGCAGATGTCTACGTATCGTAGCAATAGAGTTCTTATGATTCTTAAAACGCGATATCGCATCACATTTCTATGTTTCATGGTAAGATATAATATGATTTGCGGAGTGTTATGTATTCCTCGTCTACACTTCAAATGAATGTGAATGCGAAACTTCCTCGCTAGGAAATAGCGTTTGCAGATGTCTACGTATCGTAGCAGTAGAGTTCTAATGCTTCTTGAAACGCGATATCGCACCTCATTTCTATGTTTCATGGTAAGATATAATATGATTTGCGAAGTGTTATGTATTCCTCGTCTACACATCAAATGAATGTAAATGCGACACTTTCTTGCAAGGAAATAGCGTTTGCAGATGTCTACGTATCGAAGCAATAGAGTTCTTATGATTCTTAAAACGCGATATCGCATCTCATTTCTATGTTTCATGGTAAGGTATAATATGATTTGCGAAGTGTTATGTATACCTCGTCTACGATTCAAATGAATGTAAATGCGACACTTCTTTGCAAGGAAATAGCGTTTGCAGATGTCTACGTATCGTAGCAATGGATTTCTGATGCTTCTCAAATCGCGATATCGCATCTCATTTCTATGTTTCATGGTAAGATATAATATGATTTGCGAAGTGTTATGTATTCCTCGTCTACACTTCAAATGAATGTAAATACGACACTTCTTTGCAAGGAAATAGCGTTTGCAGATGTCTACGTATCGTAGCAATGGATTTCTGATGCTTCTCAAATCGCGATATCGCATCTCATTTCTATGTTTCATGGTAAGATATAATATGATTTGCGAAGTGTTATGTATTCCTCGTCTACACTTCAAATGAATGTAAATGCGACACTTCTTTGCAAGGAAATAGCGTTTGCAGATGTCTACGTATCGTTGCAATAGAGTTCTTATGATTCTTAAAACGCGATATCGCATCACATTTCTATGTCTCATGGTAAGATATAATATGATTTGCGGAGTGATATGTATTCCTACTCTACACTTCAAATGAATGTAAATGCGACACTTCCTTGCAAGGAAATATCGTTTGCAGATGTCTACGTATCGTAGCAATAGAGTTCTAATGCTTCTTAAAACGCGTTATCGCATCTCATTTCTATGTTTCATGGTAAGATATAATTTGATTTGCGGAGTGTTATGTATTCCTCGTCTACACTTCAAATGAATGTGAATGCGACACTTCCTCGCTAGGAAATAGCGTTTGCAGATGTCTGCGTATCGTAGCAGTAGAGTTCTAATGCTTCTTAAAACGCGATATCGCATCTCATTACTATGTTTCATGGTAAGATATAATATGATTTGCGAAGTGTTATGTATTCCTCGTCTACACATCAAATGAATGTAAATGCGACACTTTCTTGCAAGGGATTAGCGTTTGCAGATGTCTACGTATCGAAGCAATAGAGTTCAAATGCTTCTTAAAACGCGATATCGCATCTCATTTCTATGTTTCATGGTAAGATATAATATGATTTGCGAAGTGTTATGTATTCCTCGTCTACACATCAAATGAATGTAAATGCGACACTTTTTTGCAAGGAAATAGCGTTTGCAGATGTCTACGTATCGAAGCAATAGAGCTCAAGTGCTTCTTAAAACGAGATATTGCATCTCATATCTATGTTTCATGGTAAGATATAATATGATTTGCGAAGTGTCATGTATTACTCGTCTACACATCAAATGAATGTAAATGCGACACTTCCTTGCTAGGAAATAGCGTCTGCAGATATCTACGTATCGTAGCATTAGAGTTCTTATGATTCTTAAAACGCGATATCGCATCTCATTTCTATGTTTCATGGTAAGGTATAATATGATTTGCGAAGTGTCATGTATTACTCGTCTACACATCAAATGAATGTAAATGCGACACTTCCTTGCTAGGAAATAGCGTCTGCAGATGTCTACGTATCGTAGCATTAGAGTTCTTACGATTCTTAAAACACGATATCGCATCTCATTTCTATGTTTCATGGTAAGATATAATATGATTTGCGAAGTGTTATGTATTCCTCGTCTACACTTCAAATGAATGTAAATGCGACACTTCTTTGCAAGGAAATAGCGTTCGCAGATGTCTACGTATCGTAGCAATGGATTTCTGATGCTCCTTAAATCGCGATATCGCATCTCATTTCTATGTTTCATGGTAAGATATAATATGATTTGCGACGTGTTATGTATTCCTCGTCTACACTTCAAATGAATGTAAATGCGACACTTCTTTGCAAGGAAATAGCGTTTGCAGATGTCTACGTATCGTTGCAATAGAGTTCTTATGATTCTTAAAACGCAATATCGCATCATATTTCTATGTTTCATGGTAAGATATAATATGATTTGCGGAGTGATATGTATTCCTACTCTATACTTCAAATGAATGTAAATGCGACACTTCCTTGCAAGGAAATAGCGTTTGCAGATGTCTACGTAACGTAGCAATAGAGTTCTTATGATTCTTAAAACGCGATATCGCATCTCATTTCTATGTTTCATGGTAAGATATAATATGATTTGCGAAGTGTTATGTATTCCTCGTCTACACTTCAAATGAATGTAAATGCGACACTTCTTTGCAAGGAAATTGCGTTTGCAGATGTCTACGTATCGTAGCAATATAGTTCTTATGATTCTTAAAACGCGATATCGCATCTCATTTCTATGTTTCATGGTAAGATATAATATGATTTGCGAAGAGTTATGTATTCCTCGTCTACACTTCAATTGAATGTAAATGCGACACTTCTTTGCAAGGAAATAGAGTTTGCAGATGTCTACGTATCGAAGAAATAGAGTTCAAATGTTTCTTAAAACGAGATATTGCATCTCATATCTATGTTTCATGATAAGATATAATATTCATTGCGAAGTGTTATGCTTTCCTCGTCTACGATTCAAATGAATGTAAATGCGACACTTCCTTGCAAGGAAATAGCGTTTGCAGATGTCTACGTATCGTAGCAATAGAGTTCTAATGCTTCTTAAAACGCGATATCGCATCTCATTTCTATGTTTCATGGTAAGATATAATATGATTTGCGAAGTGTTATGTATTCCTCGTCTACACATCAAATGAATGTAAATGCGACACTTTTTTGCAAGGAAATAGCGTTTGCAGATGTCTACGTATCGAAGCAATAGAGCTCAAATGCTTCTTAAAACGAGATATTGCATCTCATATCTATGTTTCATGATAAGATATAATATTCATTGCGAAGTGTTATGTATTCCTCGTCTACGATTCAAACGAATGTAAATGCGACACTTCCTTGCAAGGAAATAGCGTTTGCTGATGTCTACGTATCGTAGCAATAGAGTTCTAATGCTTCTTAAAACGCGATATCGCATCTCATTTCTATGTTTCATGGTAAGATATAATTTGATTTGCGGAGTGTTATGTATTCCTCGTCTACACTTCAAATGAATGTGAATGCGACACTTCCTCGCTAGTAAATAGCGTTTGCAGATGTCTGCGTATCGTAGCAGTAGAGTTCTAATGCTTCTTAAAACGCGATATCGCATCTCATTTCTATGTTTCATGGTAAGATATAATATGATTTGCTAAGTGTTATGTATTCCTCGTCTACACATCAAATGAATGTAGATGCGACACTTTCTTGCAAGGGAATAGCGTTTGCAGATGTCTACGTATCGAAGCAATAGAGTTCAAATGCTTCTTAAAACGCGATATCGCATCTCATTTCTATGTTTCATGGTAAGATATAATATGATTTGCGAAGTGTTATGTATTCCTCGTCTACACATCAAATGAATGTAAATGCGACACTTTTTTGCAAGGAAATAGCGTTTGCAGATGTCTACGTATCGAAGCAATAGAGCTCAAATGCTTCTTAAAACGAGATATTGCATCTCATATCTATGTTTCATGATAAGATATAATATTCATTGCGAAGTGTTATGTATTCCTCGTCTACGATTCAAACGAATGTAAATGCGACACTTCCTTGCAAGGAAATAGCGTTTGCAGATGTCTACGTATCGTAGCAATAGAGTTCTAATGCTTCTTAAAACGCGATATCGCATCTCATTTCTATGTTTCATGGTAAGATATAATTTGATTTGCGGAGTGTTATGTATTCCTCGTCTACACTTCAAATGAATGTGAATGCGACACTTCCTCGCTAGGAAATAGCGTTTGCAGATGTCTGCGTATCGTAGCAGTAGAGCTCTAATGCTTCTTAAAACGCGATATCGCATCTCATTTCTATGTTTCATGGTAAGATATAATATGATTTGCGAAGTGTCATGTATTACTCGTCGACACATCAAATGAATGTAAATGCGACACTTCCTTGCTAGGAAATAGCGTCTGCAGATGTCTACGTATCGTAGCATTAGAGTTCTTACGATTCTTAAAACACGATATCGCATCTCATTTCTATGTTTCATGGTAAGATATAATATGATTTGCGAAGTGTTATGTATTCCTCGTCTACACTTCAAATGAATGTAAATGCGACACTTCTTTGCAAGGAAATAGCGTTCGCAGATGTCTACGTATCGTAGCAATGGATTTCTGATGCTCCTTAAATCGCGATATCGCATCTCATTTCTATGTTTCATGGTAAGATATAATATGATTTGCGACGTGTTATGTATTCCTCGTCTACACTTCAAATGAATGTAAATGCGACACTTCTTTGCAAGGAAATAGCGTTTGCAGATGTCTACGTATCGTTGCAATAGAGTTCTTATGATTCTTAAAACGCAATATCGCATCATATTTCTATGTTTCATGGTAAGATATAATATGATTTGCGGAGTGATATGTATTCCTACTCTATACTTCAAATGAATGTAAATGCGACACTTCCTTGCAAGGAAATAGCGTTTGCAGATGTCTACGTAACGTAGCAATAGAGTTCTTATGATTCTTAAAACGCGATATCGCATCTCATTTCTATGTTTCATGGTAAGATATAATATGATTTGCGAAGTGTTATGTATTCCTCGTCTACACTTCAAATGAATGTAAATGCGACACTTCTTTGCAAGGAAATAGCGTTTGCAGATGTCTACGTATCGTTGCAATAGAGTTCTTATGATTCTTAAAACGCGATATCGCATCACATTTCTATGTTTCATGGTAAGATATAATATGATTTGCGGAGTGATATGTATTCCTACTCTACACTTCAAATGAATGTAAATGCGACACTTGCTTGCAAGGAAATAGCGTTTGCAGATGTCTACGTATCGTAGCAATAGAGTTCTAATGCTTCTTAAAACGCGATATCGCATCTCATTTCTATGTTTCATGGTAAGATATAATATGATTTGCGAAGTGTTATGTATTCCTCGTCTACACATCAAATGAATGTAAATGCGACACTTTTTTGCAAGGAAATAGCGTTTGCAGATGTCTACGTATCGAAGCAATAGAGCTCAAATGCTTCTTAAAACGAGATATTGCATCTCATATCTATGTTTCATGATAAGATATAATATTCATTGCGAAGTGTTATGTATTCCTCGTCTACGATTCAAACGAATGTAAATGCGACACTTCCTTGCAAGGAAATAGCGTTTGCTGATGTCTACGTATCGTAGCAATAGAGTTCTAATGCTTCTTAAAACGCGATATCGCATCTCATTTCTATGTTTCATGGTAAGATATAATTTGATTTGCGGAGTGTTATGTATTCCTCGTCTACACTTCAAATGAATGTGAATGCGACACTTCCTCGCTAGGAAATAGCGTTTGCAGATGTCTGCGTATCGTAGCAGTAGAGTTCTAATGCTTCTTAAAACGCGATATCGCATCTCATTTCTATGTTTCATGATATGATATAATATGATTTGCGAAGTGTTATGTATTCCTCGTCTACACATCAAATGAATGTAGATGCGACACTTTCTTGCAAGGGAATAGCGTTTGCAGATGTCTACGTATCGAAGCAATAGAGTTCAAATGCTTCTTAAAACGCGATATCGCATCTCATTTCTATGTTTCATGGTAAGATATAATATGATTTGCGAAGTGTTATGTATTCCTCGTCTACACATCAAATGAATGTAAATGCGACACTTTTTTGCAAGGAAATAGCGTTTGCAGATGTCTACGTATCGAAGCAATAGAGCTCAAATGCTTCTTAAAACGAGATATTGCATCTCATATCTATGTTTCATGATAAGATATAATATTCATTGCGAAGTGTTATGTATTCCTCGTCTACGATTCAAACGAATGTAAATGCGACACTTCCTTGCAAGGAAATAGCGTTTGCAGATGTCTACGTATCGTAGCAGTAGAGTTCTAATGCTTCTTAAAACGCGATATCGCATCTCATTTCTATGTTTCATGGTAAGATATAATTTGATTTGCGGAGTGTTATGTATTCCTCGTCTACACTTCAAATGAATGTGAATGCGACACTTCCTCGCTAGGAAATAGCGTTTGCAGATGTCTGCGTATCGTAGCAGTAGAGCTCTAATGCTTCTTAAAACGCGATATCGCATCTCATTTCTATGTTTCATGGTAAGATATAATATGATTTGCGAAGTGTTATGTATTCCTCGCCTACACATCAAATGAATGTAAATGCGACACTTTCTTGCAAGGGAATAGCGTTTGCAGATGTCTACGTATCGAAGCAATAGAGTTCAAATGCTTCTTAAAACGAGATATTGCATCTCATATCTATGTTTCATGATAAGATATAATATTCATTGCGAAGTGTTATGTATTCCTCGTCTACGATTCAAATGAATGTAAATGCGACACTTCCTTGCAAGGAAATAGCGTTTGCAGATGTCTACGTATCGTAGCAATAGAGTTCTAATGCTTCTTAAAACGCGATATCGCATCACATTTCTATGTTTCATGATAAGATATAATATGATTTGCGGAGTGCTATGTATTCCTCGTCTACACTTCAAATGAATGTAGATGCGACACTTTCTTGCAAGGGAATAGCGTTTGCAGATGTCTACGTATCGAAGCAATAGAGTTCAAATGCTTCTTAAAACGCGATATCGCATCTCATTTCTATGTTTCATGGTAAGATATAATTTGATTTGCGGAGTGTTATGTATTCCTCGTCTACACTTCAAATGAATGTGAATGCGACACTTCCTCGCTAGGAAATAGCGTTTGCAGATGTCTGCGTATCGTAGCAGTAGAGCTCTAATGCTTCTTAAAACGCGATATCGCATCTCATTTCTATGTTTCATGGTAAGATATAATATGATTTGCGAAGTGTTATGTATTCCTCGTCTACACTTCAAATGAATGTAAATGCGACAATACTTTGCAAGGAAATAGCGTTTGCAGATGTCTACGTATCGTTGCAATAGAGTTCTTATGATTCTTAAAACGCGATATCGCATCTAATTTCTATGTTTCATGGTAAGATATAATATGATTTGCGAAGTGTTATGTATTCCTCGTCTACACTTCAAATGAATGTAAATGCGACACTTCTTTGCAAGGAAATAGCGTTCGCAGATGTCTACGTATCGTAGCAATGGATTTCTGATGCTTCTGAAATCGCGATATCGCATCTCATTTCTATGTTTCATGGTAAGATATAATATGATTTGCGAAGTGTTATGTATTCCTCGTCTACACTTCAAATGAATGTAAATGCGACACTTCTTTGCAAGGAAATTGCGTTTGCAGATGTCTACGTATCGTAGCAATATAGTTCTTATGATTCTTAAAATGCGATATCGCATCTCATTTCTATGTTTCATGGTAAGATATAATATGATTTGCGAAGAGTTATGTATTCCTCGTCTACACTTCAAATGAATGTAAATGCGACACTTCTTTGCAAGGAAATAGAGTTTGCAGATATCTACGTATCGAAGCAATAGAGTTCAAATGTTTCTTAAAACGAGATATTGCATCTCATATCTATGTTTCATGATAAGATATAATATTCATTGCGAAGTGTTATGTATTCCTCGTCTACACTTCAAATGAATGTAAATGCGACACTTCTTTGCAAGGAAATAGCGTTTGCAGATGTCTACGTATCGTTGCAATAGAGTTCTTATGATTCTTAAAACATGATATCGCATCTCATTTCTATGTTTCATGGTAAGATATTATATGATTTGCGAAGTGTTATGTATTCCTCGTCTACACTTCAAATGAATGTAAATGCGACACTTCTTTGCAAGGAAATAGCGTTTGCAGATGTCTACGTATCGTAGCAATGGATTTCTGATGCTTCTCAAATCGCGATATCGCATCTCATTTCTATGTTTCATGGTAAGATATAATATGATTTGCGAAGTGTTATGTATTCCTCGTCTACACTTCAAATGAATGTAAATGCGACACTTCTTTGCAAGGAAATAGCGTTTGCAGATGTCTACGTATCGTTGCAATAGAGTTCTTATGATTCTTAAAACGCGATATCGCATCACATTTCTATGTTTCATGGTAAGATATAATATGATTTGCGGAGTGATATGTATTCCTACTCTACACTTCAAATGAATGTAAATGCGACACTTGCTTGCAAGGAAATAGCGTTTGCAGATGTCTACGTATCGTAGCAATAGAGTTCTAATGCTTCTTAAAACGCGATATCGCATCTCATTTCTATGTTTCATGGTAAGATATAATATGATTTGCGAAGTGTTATGTATTCCTCGTCTACACATCAAATGAATGTAAATGCGACACTTTTTTGCAAGGAAATAGCGTTTGCAGATGTCTACGTATCGAAGCAATAGAGCTCAAATGCTTCTTAAAACGAGATATTGCATCTCATATCTATGTTTCATGATAAGATATAATATTCATTGCGAAGTGTTATGTATTCCTCGTCTACGATTCAAACGAATGTAAATGCGACACTTCCTTGCAAGGAAATAGCGTTTGCTGATGTCTACGTATCGTAGCAATAGAGTTCTAATGCTTCTTAAAACGCGATATCGCATCTCATTTCTATGTTTCATGGTAAGATATAATTTGATTTGCGGAGTGTTATGTATTCCTCGTCTACACTTCAAATGAATGTGAATGCGACACTTCCTCGCTAGGAAATAGCGTTTGCAGATGTCTGCGTATCGTAGCAGTAGAGTTCTAATGCTTCTTAAAACGCGATATCGCATCTCATTTCTATGTTTCATGATAAGATATAATATGATTTGCGAAGTGTTATGTATTCCTCGTCTACACATCAAATGAATGTAGATGCGACACTTTCTTGCAAGGGAATAGCGTTTGCAGATGTCTACGTATCGAAGCAATAGAGTTCAAATGCTTCTTAAAACGCGATATCGCATCTCATTTCTATGTTTCATGGTAAGATATAATATGATTTGCGAAGTGTTATGTATTCCTCGTCTACACATCAAATGAATGTAAATGCGACACTTTTTTGCAAGGAAATAGCGTTTGCAGATGTCTACGTATCGAAGCAATAGAGCTCAAATGCTTCTTAAAACGAGATATTGCATCTCATATCTATGTTTCATGATAAGATATAATATTCATTGCGAAGTGTTATGTATTCCTCGTCTACGATTCAAACGAATGTAAATGCGACACTTCCTTGCAAGGAAATAGCGTTTGCAGATGTCTACGTATCGTAGCAGTAGAGTTCTAATGCTTCTTAAAACGCGATATCGCATCTCATTTCTATGTTTCATGGTAAGATATAATTTGATTTGCGGAGTGCTATGTATTCCTCGTCTACACTTCAAATGAATGTGAATGCGACACTTCCTCGCTAGGAAATAGCGTTTGCAGATGTCTGCGTATCGTAGCAGTAGAGCTCTAATGCTTCTTAAAACGCGATATCGCATCTCATTTCTATGTTTCATGGTAAGATATAATATGATTTGCGAAGTGTTATGTATTCCTCGCCTACACATCAAATGAATGTAAATGCGACACTTTCTTGCAAGGGAATAGCGTTTGCAGATGTCTACGTATCGAAGCAATAGAGTTCAAATGCTTCTTAAAACGAGATATTGCATCTCATATCTATGTTTCATGATAAGATATAATATTCATTGCGAAGTGTTATGTATTCCTCGTCTACGATTCAAATGAATGTAAATGCGACACTTCCTTGCAAGGAAATAGCGTTTGCAGATGTCTACGTATCGTAGCAATAGAGTTCTAATGCTTCTTAAAACGCGATATCGCATCACATTTCTATGTTTCATGATAAGATATAATATGATTTGCGGAGTGCTGTGTATTCCTCGTCTACACTTCAAATGAATGTAGATGCGACACTTTCTTGCAAGGGAATAGCGTTTGCAGATGTCTACGTATCGAAGCAATAGAGTTCAAATGCTTCTTAAAACGCGATATCGCATCTCATTTCTATGTTTCATGGTAAGATATAATATGATTTGCGAAGTGTTATGTATTCCTCGTCTACACATCAAATGAATGTAAATGCGACACTTCCTTGCAAGGAAATAGCGTTTGCAGATGTCTACCTATCGAAGCAATAGAGTTCAAATGCTTCTTAAAACGAGATATTGCATCTCATATCTATGTTTCATGATAAGATATAATATTCATTGCGAAGTGTTTTATATTCCTCGTCTACGATTCAAATGAATGTAAATGCGACACTTCCTTGCAAGGAAATAGCGTTTGCAGATGTCTACGTATCGTAGCAATAGAGTTCTGATGCATCTTAAAACGCGATATCGCATCTCATTTCTATGTTTCATGGTAAGATATAATATGATTTGCGAAGTGTTATGTATTCCTCGTCTACACTTCAAATGAATGTAAATGCGACAATACTTTGCAAGGAAATAGCGTTTGCAGATGTCTACGTATCGTTGCAATAGGGTTCTTATGATTCTTAAAACGCGATATCGCATCTAATTTCTATGTTTCATGGTAAGATATATTATGATTTGCGAAGTGTTATGTATTCCTCGTCTACACTTCAAATGAATGTAAATGCGACACTTCTTTGCAAGGAAATAGCGTTCGCAGATGTCTACGTATCGTAGCAATGGATTTCTGATGCTTCTGAAATCGCGATATCGCATCTCATTTCTATGTTTCATGGTAAGATATAATATGATTTGCGACGTGTTATGTATTCCTCGTCTACACTTCCAATGAATGTAAATGCGACACTTCTTTGCAAGGAAATAGCGTTTGCAGATGTCTACGTATCGTTGCAATAGAGTTCTTATGATTCTTAAAACGCGATATCGCATCACATTTCTATGTTTCATGGTAAGATATAATATGATTTGCGGAGTGATATGTATTCCTACTCTACACTTCAAATGAATGTAAATGCGACACTTCCTTGCAAGGAAATAGCGTTTGCAGATGTCTACGTAACGTAGCAATAGAGTTCTTGTGATTCTTAAAACGCGATATCGCATCTCATTTCTATGTTTCATGGTAAGATATAATATGATTTGCGAAGTGTTATGTATTCCTCGTCTACACTTCAAACGAATGTAAATACGACACTTCTTTGCAAGGAAATTGCGTTTGCAGATGTCTACGTATCGTAGCAATATAGTTCTTATGATTCTTAAAATGCGATATCGCATCTCATTTCTATGTTTCATGGTAAGATATAATATGATTTGCGAAGAGTTATGTATTCCTCGTCTACACTTCAAATGAATGTAAATGCGACACTTCTTTGCAAGGAAATAGAGTTTGCAGATATCCACGTATCGAAGCAATAGAGTTCAAATGTTTCTTAAAACGAGATATGGCATCTCATATCTATGTTTCATGATAAGATATAATATTCATTGCGAAGTGTTATGTATTCCTCGTCTACACTTCAAATGAATGTAAATGCGACACTTCTTTGCAAGGAAATAGCGTTTGCAGATGTCTACGTATCGTAGCAATGGATTTCTGATGCATCTTAAAACGCGATATCGCATCTCATTTCTATGTTTCATGGTAAGATATAATATGATTTGCGAAGTGTTATGTATTCCTCGTCTACACTTCAAATGAATGTAAATGCGACAATACTTTGCAAGGAAATAGCGTTTGCAGATGTCTACGTATCGTTGCAATAGGGTTCTTATGATTCTTAAAACGCGATATCGCATCTCATTTCTATGTTTCATGGTAAGATATAATATGATTTGCGAAGAGTTATGTATTCCTCGTCTACACTTCAAATGAATGTAAATGCGACACTTCTTTGCAAGGAAATAGAGTTTGCAGATATCTACGTATCGAAGCAATAGAGTTCAAATGTTTCTTAAAACGAGATATTGCATCTCATATCTATGTTTCATGATAAGATATAATATTCATTGCGAAGTGTTATGTATTCCTCGTGTACACATCAAATGAATGTAAATGCGACACTTCCTTGCAAGGAAATAGCTTTTGCAGATGTCTACGTATCGTAGCAATAGAGTTCTTATGATTCTTAAAACGCGATATCGCATCTCATTTCTATGTTTCATGGTAAGGTATAATATGATTTGCGAAGTGTTATGTATCCGTCGTCTACACTTCAAATGAATGTAAATGCGACACTATCTTGCAAGGAAATAGCGTTTGCAGATGTCTACGTATTGTAGCAATGGATTTCTGATGCTTCTTAAAACGCGATATCGAATCTCATTTCTATGTTTCATGGTAAGATATAATATGATTTGCGAAGTGTTATGTATTCCTCGTCTACACTTCAAATGAATGTAAATGCGACAATTCTTTGCAAGGAAATAGCGTTTGCAGATGTCTACGTATCGTTGCAATAGAGTTCTTATGATTCTTAAAACGCGATATCGCATCACATTTCTATGTTTCATGGTAAGATATAATATGATTTGCGGAGTGATATGTATTCCTACTCTACACTTCAAATGAATGTAAATGCGACACTTCCTTGCAAGGAAATAGCGTTTGCAGATGTCTACGTAACGTAGCAATAGAGTTCTAATGCTTCTTAAAACGCGATATCGCATCTCATTTCTATGTTTCATGGTAAGATATAATTTGATTTGCGGAGTGTTATGTATTCCTCGTCTACACTTCAAATGAATGTGAATGCGACACTTCCTCGCTAGGAAATAGCGTTTGCAGATGTCTGCGTATCGTAGCAGTAGAGTTCTAATGCTTCTTAAAACGCGATATCGCATCTCATTTCTATGTTTCATGGTAAGATATAATATGATTTGCGAAGTGTTATATATTCCTCGTCTACGATTCAAATGAATGTAAATGCGACACTTTTTTGCAAGGAAATAGCGTTTGCAGATGTCTACGTATCGAAGCAATAGAGCTCAAATGCTTCTTAAAACGAGATATTGCATCTCATATCTATGTTTCGTGATAAGATATAATATTCATTGCGAAGTGTTATGTATTCCTCGTCTACGATTCAAACGAATGTAAATGCGACACTTCCTTGCAAGGAAATAGCGTTTGCACATGTCTACGTATCGTAGCAATAGAGTTCTAATGCTTCTTAAAACGCGATATCGCATCTCATTTCTATGTTTCATGGTAAGATATAATTTGATTTGCGGAGTGTTATGTATTCCTCGTCTACACTTCAAATGAATGTGAATGCGACACTTCCTCGCTAGGAAATAGCGTTTGCAGATGTCTGCGTATCGTAGCAGTAGAGTTCTAATGCTTCTTAAAACGCGATATCGCATCTCATTTCTATGTTTCACGGTAAGATATAATATGATTTGCGAAGTGTTATGTATTCCTCGTCTACACATCAAATGAATGTAAATGCGACACTTTCTTGCAAGGGAATAGCGCTTGCAGATGTCTACGTATCGAAGCAATAGAGTTCAAAGGCTTCTTAAAACGAGATATCGCACCTCATTTCTATGTTTCATGGTAAGGTATAATATGATTTGCGAAGTGTTATGTATTCCTCGTCTACACATCAAATGAATGTAAATACGACACTTTCTTGCAAGGAAATAGCGTTTGCAGATGTCTACGTATCGAAGCAATAGAGCTCAAATGCTTCTTAAAACGAGATATTGCATCTCATACCTATGATTCATGATAAGATATAATATTCATTGCGAAGTGTTATGTATTCCTCGTCTACGATTCAAATGAATGTAAATGCGACACTTCCTTGCAAGGAAATAGCGTTTGCAGATGTCTACGTATCGTAGCAATAGAGTTCTAATGCTTTTTAAAACGCGATATCGCATCTCATTTCTATGTTTCATGGTAAGATATAATATGATTTGTCGAAGTGTTATGTATTCCTCGTCTACACTTCAAATGAATGTAAATGCGACACTTCTTTGCAAGGAAATAGCGTTTGCAGATGTCTACGTATCGTTGCAATAGAGTTCTTATGATTCTTAAAACGCGATATCGCATCACATTTCTATGTTTCATGGTAAGATATAATATGATTTGCGGAGTGATATGTATTCCTACTCTACACTTCAAATGAATGTAAATGCGACACTTCCTTGCAAGGAAATAGCGTTTGCAGATGTCTACGTAACGTAGCAATAGAGTTCTTATGATTCTTAAAACGCGATATCGCATCTCATTTCTATGTTTCATGGTAAGATATAATATGATTTGCGAAGTGTTATGTATTCCTCGTCTACACTTCAAATGAATGTAAATGCGACACTTCTTTGCAAGGAAATTGCGTTTGCAGATGTCTACGTATCGTAGCAATATAGTTCTTATGATTCTTAAAATGCGATATCGCATCTCATTTCTATGTTTCATGGTAAGATATAATATGATTTGCGAAGAGTTATGTATTCCTCGTCTACACTTCAAATGAATGTAAATGCGACACTTCTTTGCAAGGAAATAGAGTTTGCAGATATCTACGTATAGAAGCAATAGAGTTCAAATGTTTCTTAAAACGAGATATTGCATCTCATATCTATGTTTCATGATAAGATATAATATTCATTGCGAAGTGTTATGTATTCCTCGTCTACACTTCAAATGAATGTAAATGCGACACTTCTTTGCAAGGAAATAGCGTTTGCAGATGTCTACTTATCGTTGCAATAGAGTTCTTATGATTCTTAAAACATGATATCGCATCTCATTTCTATGTTTCATGGTAAGATATTATATGATTTGCGAAGTGTTATGTATTCCTCGTCTACACTTCAAATGAATGTAAATGCGACACTTCTTTGCAAGGAAATAGCGTTTGCAGATGTCCACGTATCGTAGCAATGGATTTCTGATGCTTCTCAAATCGCGATATCGCATCTCATTTCTATGTTTCATGGTAAGATATAATATGATTTGCGAAGTGTTATGTATTCCTCGTCTACACTTCAAATGAATGTAAATGCGACACTTCTTTGCAAGGAAATAGCGTTTGCAGATGTCTACGTATCGTTGCAATAGAGTTCTTATGATACTTAAAACGCGATATCGCATCACATTTCTATGTTTCAGGGTAAGATATAATATGATTTGCGGAGTGATATGTATTCCTACTCTACACTTCAAATGAATGTAAATGCGACACTTGCTTGCAAGGAAATAGCGTTTGCAGATGTCTACGTATCGTAGCAATAGAGTTCTAATGCTTCTTAAAACGCGATATCGCATCTCATTTCTATGTTTCATGGTAAGATATAATATGATTTGCGGAGTGTTAAGTATTCCTCGTCTACACTTCAAATGAATGTGAATGCGACACTTCCTCGCTAGGTAATAGCGTTTGCAGATGTCTGCGTATCGTAGCAGTAGAGTTCTAATGCTTCTTAAAACGCGATATCGCATCTCAGTTCCATGTTTCATGGTAAGATATAATATGATTTGCGAAGTGTTATGTATTCCTCGTCTACACATCAAATGAATGTAAATGCGACACTTTATTGCAAGGGAATAGCGTTTGCAGATGTCTACGTATCGAAGCAATAGAGTTCAAATGCTTCTTAAAACGAGATATTGCATCTCATATCTATGTTTCATGATAAGATATAATATTCATTGCGAAGTGTTATGTATTCCTCGTCTACACTTCAAATGAATGTGAATGCGACACTTCCTCGCTAGGAAATAGCGTTTGCAGATGTCTGCGTATCGTAGCAGTAGAGTTCTAATGCTTCTTAAAACGCGATATCGCATCTCATTTCCATGTTTCATGGTAAGATATAATATGATTTGCGAAGTGTTATGTATTCCTCGTCTACACATCAAATGAATGTAAATGCGACACGTTTTTGCAAGGAAATAGCGATTGCAGATGTCTACGTATCGAAGCAGTAGAGCTCAAATGCTTCTTAAAACGAGATATTGCATCTCATATCTATGTTTCATGATAAGATATAATATTCATTGCGAAGTGTTATGTATTCCTCGTCTACGATTCAAACGAATGTAAATGCGACACTTCCTTGCAAGGAAATAGCGTTTGCAGATGTCTACGTATCGTAGCAATAGAGTTCTAATGCTTCTTAAAGCGCGATATCGCATCTCATTTCTATGTTTCATGGTAAGATATAATTTGATTTGCGGAGTGTTATGTATTCCTCGTCTACACTTCAAATGAATGTGAATGCGACCCTTCCTCGCTAGGAAATAGCGTTTGCAGATGTCTGCGTATCGTAGCAGTAGAGTTCTAATGCTTCTTAAAACGCGATATCGCATCTCATTTCTATGTTTCATGGTAAGATATAATATGATTTGCGAAGTGTTATGTATTCCTCGCCTACAGATCAAATGAATGTAAATGCGACACTTTCTTGCAAGGGAATAGCGTTTGCAGATGTCTACGTACCGAAGCAATAGAGTTCAAATGCTTCTTAAAACGAGATATTGCATCTCATATCTATGTTTCATGATAAGATATAATATTCATTGCGAAGTGTTATGTATTCCTCGTCTACGATTCAAATGAATGTAAATGCGACACTTCCTTGCAAGGAAATAGCGTTTGCAGATATCTACGTATCGTAGCAATAGAGTTCTAATGCTTCTTAAAACGCGATATCGCATCACATTTCTATGTTTCATGGTAAGATATAATATGATTTGCGGAGTGTTATGTATTCCTCGTCTACGATTCAAACGAATGTGAATGCGACACTTCCTCGCTGGGAAATAGCGTTTGCAGATGTCTACGTATCGTAGCAGTAGAGTTCTAATGCTTCTTAAAACGCGATATCGCATCTGATTTCTATGTTTCATGGTAAGATATAATATGATTTGCGAAGTGTTATGTATTCCTCGTCGACACATCAAATGAATGTAAATGCGACACTTCCTTGCAAGGAAATAGCTTTTGCAGATGTCTACGTATCGTAGCAATAGAGTTCTTATGATTCTTAAAACGCGATATCGCATCTCATTTCTATGTTTCATGGTAAGGTATAATATGATTTGCGAAGTGTTATGTATCCGTCGTCTACACTTCAAATGAATGTAAATGCGACACTATCTTGCAAGGAAATAGCGTTTGCAGATGTCTACGTATTGTAGCAATGGATTTCTGATGCTTCTTAAAACGCGATATCGAATCTCATTTCTATGTTTCATGGTAAGATATAATATGATTTGCGAAGTGTTATGTATTCCTCGTCTACACTTCAAATGAATGTAAATGCGACAATTCTTTGCAAGGAAATAGCGTTTGCAGATGTCTACGTATCGTTGCAATAGAGTTCTTATGATTCTTAAAACGCGATATCGCATCACATTTCTATGTTTCATGGTAAGATATAATATGATTTGCGGAGTGATATGTATTCCTACTCTACACTTCAAATGAATGTAAATGCGACACTTCCTTGCAAGGAAATAGCGTTTGCAGATGTCTACGTAACGTAGCAATAGAGTTCTAATGCTTCTTAAAACGCGATATCGCATCTCATTTCTATGTTTCATGGTAAGATATAATTTGATTTGCGGAGTGTTATGTATTCCTCGTCTACACTTCAAATGAATGTGAATGCGACACTTCCTCGCTAGGAAATAGCGTTTGCAGATGTCTACGTATCGTTGCAATAGAGTTCTTATGATTCTTAAAACGCGATATCGCATCTCATTTCTATGTTTCATGGTAAGATATAATATGATTTGCGAAGTGTTATGTATTCCTCGTCTACACTTCAAATGAATGTAAATGCGACAATTCTTTGCAAGGAAATAGCGTTTGCAGATGTCTACGTATCGTTGCAATAGAGTTCTTATGATTCTTAAAACGCGATATCGCATCTCATTTCTATGTTTCATGGTAAGATATAATATGATTTGCAAAGTGTTATGTATTCCTCGTCTACACTTCAAATGAATGTAAATGCGACACTTCCTTGCAAGGAAATAGCGTTTGCAGATGTCTACGTAACGTAGCAATAGAGTTCTTATGATTCTTAAAACGCGATATCGCATCTCATTTCTATGTTTCATGGTAAGATATAATATGATTTGCGAAGTGTTATGTATTCCTCGTCTACACTTCAAATGAATCTAAATGCGACACTTCTTTGCAAGGAAATTGCGTTTGCAGATGTCTACGTATCGTAGCAATATAGTTCTTATGATTCTTAAAACGCGATATCGCATCTCATTTCTATGTTTCATGGTGAGATATAATATGATTTGCGAAGAGTTATGTATTCCTCGTCTACACTTCAAATGAATGTAAATGCGACACTTCTTTGCAAGGAAATAGAGTTTGCAGATGTCTACGTATCGAAGCAAAAGAGTTCAAATGTTTCTTAAAACGAGATATTGCATCTCATATCTATGTTTCATGATAAGATATAATATTCATTGCGAAGTGTTATGCATTCCTCGTCTACGATTGAAATGAATGTAAATGCGACACTTCCTTGCAAGGAAATAGCGTTTGCAGATGTCTACGTATCGTAGCAATAGAGTTCTAATGCTTCTTAAAACGCGATATCGCATCTCATTTCTATGTTTCATGGTAAGATATAATATGATTTGCGAAGTGTTATGTATTCCTCGTCTACACATCAAACGAATGTAAATGCGACACTTTTTTGCAAGGAAATAGCGTTTGCAGATGTCTACGTATCGAAGCAATAGAGCTCAAATGCTTCTTAAAACGAGATATTGCATCTCATATCTATGTTTCATGATAAGATATAATATTCATTGCGAAGTGTTATGTATTCCTCGTCTACGATTCAAACGAATGTAAATGCGACACTTCCTTGCAAGGAAATAGCGTTTGCAAATGTCTACGTATCGTAGCAATAGAGTTCTAATGCTTCTTAAAACGCGATATCGCATCTCATTTCTATGTTTTGTAACGTCAGGCGTACCGCCTGCCACCCTCCGGCGTCCACCTCATCATCCCCAGCATCCGTATCCGGAGCCCCTGCACACGGGCCACCCGCCGACTCGCCGTCCCTACAGAAGGAGACAAAGGTACGAGAGGGAAGAGGGATGCAGCATGCCGCGCCCACGCGCGATCTCCACACACGAGGGGGAGGACTTCACCCCGTATTACGAGGGCGAGGAGCTCTCCGACACGTACTGGGTCGAATCCCCAGCAATCACGAAGCCCTATACGTACTTCTCGTACATGTGGGATTAGAATAAGCACACTACTCACCTATGTACATACACACCAACACACACCTAGATTTAAGTGAATATATGTATATATTTTATTCATGCACGGTTATGTTCCGTTGCACTCGCGCGCACACTCGACGCTCGCGGCTCACGCTTAACGCGGGCCGCGCCCCACTCCGAACGGCCGCCCCACCACGAGGGCCGAGCGGCCGCCCTACTCCGACCGTCCGCCCCACCGCGAGGGCCCAGCGACTCGCGCGCCGCGCGACCCGAGGAGGTCGCGGACGCGAGATCCGAGAGTCAGTTCGTATCTCATCTCCGAACCGAGGAGTTCTAATCCAGCATCCGAACGATGCACTTCCGATCCGAGCAATAGGCTCATTCGCAACGAGCAATTAGCTCTAATGCATTCGTCTCTATCCATACTCCCATAGCGGAGTCCATTCGATACTTCATACTATTTCTAATTCTCATTGTAATCGCTAGTCAGTAACTTAGAACTTAGTCAAGTGTATTTAGTATAGTGAAATCATAGAATATAGTTTATTTTTACCAGATTCAAAGTATCTTTATTCGAGTCCAAATACAATTCCTTAATTCTACTCCACGGGTACGCTCGCGATTATTCTATTTCTATATCTCATCTGCGATAGTCTTGAGGCTCGACGACTAGAGCGAACCAGCGCTTAGTTGCTCCATCCTCACTTCTACCGTATACAGAATATCTTGCGCCCAGGTCGATCCCGGTAAGCTAGAGCGAACCAACGCTTAGCCGCGCCGTACTCGACCGAAGTTCAAGTATTCTCGACGAGCCTTGCACCTCCGACAAAGCGTACACGACGCGCGGGGAGGAGAGAGTTTATTCGTCGTCTCGCTCGGGAATACGTGGGTGATGCACCAGAATATTCAATTTCCTGCGTTCGAGTCCTGGTACCTGTGAAGGAGGTTTCCTTCGCCGCACGACCCGTACCTCCGTTCCAGCCGTACGCCGCCGCCATCCCGGTTGCGGATCCAAGGCGCTCCAGGTACCTAGAAAGAGAAATCAGACAGCGGAATCAAGCCTTCGCAAGGTAAGTTTAGTGTTAATTACCGTTTTATCGAGTCCGAAACGCCAACGAACCCGGTCCGGACGCAATTCGCGTTATTTTCGGGAACGGTTACGACTTTGTGCCACCGTTGCGAGCGCAACCGCACCTCGGGACGTGACACGAAAGTTATTTTTGGTGACAGCGGTGGGATAGCCACGCGTTTCCTCCGGAAATTCCGCCGAAAGGAACCGCGAAACTAGATATGGCAACCCGGACTCCGACAAAAACGCGCCAGCAGACACAGCGAGCCGCCGCGATGGCCGATTCCGAACGCGAAAAACGCACTAGCAGAACGCTTGATTTCCAAGACGCTATCGCCGAGCCTCTTCCTAGTACCGCGCAACCAAATACTTCCGCGAAAAATACGAAAGCGACCGATCCGAGTAATGCCGCGTTGCTCCAGCAAATAGAAATTTTACGTCGTGAATTAGAATCTATTCGCAGAACGCCTGATTTAACGCGCGACGATACCGTTTCGCTGGATTTTCCTCGGGGAAATCCGCTTTCCGCACATAATTCGAGCTCTGATTTCAATACAAATAGTTCGCAACACGACGAGCTATCGCTTAAGCAGGCCCTCGAAGCCGTGCCGACATTCGACGGTCAGAACATTCCCATTCTTCAGTTTACCCGAGCGTGTAAACGCGCTTATGAGCTTATCCCTAATGGGTGCGAGCGAACCTTCACACGCCTGCTTAAGGGAAAACTCAAGGGTCGTGCCTACGCCGCGCTAGAAGACGAGCCGTGTTACACAATACTCGAATTAACGGACGTTCTTCGCAGCACATTTTGCTCCGTAAAATCAGCTCATCATTATCGGGGTGAACTTGCCAATATATTTATGCGCGCGAACGAGCACATTCTAGATTACATCGGTCGAGTAAAAGATCTTAGAACCGCTATAATTGATTGCGAAAGGCTTGCTCGACGAGACACACCGGAATCGCTCGATGACGTAGACGCGCTCACCCTACAATGTTTTAAAGACGGTCTCATTCCGGAAATTCGAATGCAAATGACTATAAGTTCATTCGGTACATTGCGAGAAACGTTCGCTCGAGCGCGGGAGCTCTATCAAATGCACGAACGTGATTGCAACCGGCTAGGTAGATCGCGTGTCGCGCGACCAGAATCGCGCGAAAAACCAGCCGAAATTATTTGCCGAAAATGCAATAATATCGGACATTACGCGACCGAGTGTCGGCTCAGACCGCCATCGCCGTACCGACCGCAGGAATACTTGCGATCCAGGGACGTACCGCCTCCTACTCGAGGCCCCGCGTACGAACAACCGAGACAAATCGTAGCCAGGGACGCGCCCAAATTTTGTCGCTATTGCAAGACCCCGGGGCACGAAATAGGCGAGTGCCGAAAAAGGCAGTACAACAACGCGGTAAATAAAAATTCGGGAAACGACAATGGCCTCCGCACCCGCCGCGAGACAGGTGGCGAGGCCGCGCACCAAGTCCGTCCTCTCGCCGCGAACAACTCCAACGCGGAAATCGACGAAACGCCGCGATAAACATAACCGGAAAAACTAGCACGCCAAACGTAATTCTAAAATCCGATCTTCTAATTTCACCAACTCGCTTCATGGTGGACACTGGGGCGGAAATAAATATTATAAAACGTTCGGCTCTAAAAGCATCCGCGCGAATCGATAAGTCCGAGATCGTAATAATAACAGGGGTAACCGATGGCAAAACCGCAACCTTAGGGACGGTGAATCTTGTCATTTTCGGTCGCGTCGTCCCTTTTAATGTGGTCGAGGATGATTTTCCCCTTAAACCAAGCGGGATCCTCGGCTCCGGGTTCTGTATGGACGCAGAAATCTCTTTTCCAAATAAAATAATCAAATGGAATGGTAAGAGAATTCCTTTCGAAGACGATATCGAAACACTCGAGGAACCGTCACCGGACTCGAAAATAAAGCCTCTCCTATCGCCGAAACGTAAACAAGCGCCGCGCACGGAATCTATTCCCCCTCCGCCGCCGCGCCCGCCGCGTAAATCATCGCCTCCGCTGAAACGCGATGCAACAACGAAATCGAAGCTTCGAACGCAAGACAAAGCAGCTTCTCCGAAGTCAGGAGACCGTATCTCCATTCCGCCGAGATCAAATATCGGTATCAAGGTCCGCGTAGTTAATTCAAACCTCGCGGAAGGTATAATTCCTCGTATCGATCTTGCGCCGGGTATATTTTTCGGAAACGCTCTCGTCAGAGTAATTCGGGGCAAAGCGGTAACTCGAATAATTAATTCATCCGACCGCGCCGTCGAAATCGCGTTACCAGAAATCATACTTGAGCCCGCGCAAATCATGACTCCCCTCCATAAGGAGGATAGTCCGTCGCTGTATCCGGTTTTTTCTAAATCTACTAAATCCAACGTATCCGCCGTACCGATCGGCTCATCCCAAAAAGGGAAAACTTCTATTTCTTTCTCGAATCAGACACCATATTCGACAATCGAAACTCCTCCTTCGCGTTGCAAAATCGCGAATACTCAGCAAATCTCCTATGCTCAGGCGGTTAAAAATAATGTACAACAGGCGCCGTTAAAACAAACATCGAAATCCGCCAACCTTTCGAAATCTCGCTTAGATCGAATTCTTAGTCTCCTCCGTCTCGACCACCTCAACGCAGAGGAAAGAGAGCACGTCGTCCGTCTCGTTCAAAACACGCAGGAGCTTTTTCACATTGAAGGGGATAAATTAGGGCATACGTCAGCAACCACGCACAAGATTCCAACCGTCGACGACCGCCCCGTCAATGTGAAACAATACCGTTTCCCACCAGCTCATAAGGAGGAGATTCGACGACAAGTCGACAAATTTTTACAAAATGGTGTCATCTCTCCGTCAAAATCACCATATAATTCGCCATTGTGGGTTGTCCCAAAGAAACCGGACTCCTTGGGCAACAAGCAATGGCGCGTCGTCATCGACTACCGCGCACTCAATGAGAAATCTGTCGCCGATGCCTATCCCCTCCCTTGCATTACCGAGATACTTGATCAGCTCGGGAGTGCGAAGTATTTTAGTACATTCGATCTCGCGAGCGGATTTCACCAGATCCCAATGGAGCCCGCCGATGCTCCCAAAACTGCTTTTTCGACGCCTCACGGGCATTATGAATTTAAAAGAATGCCATTCGGATTAAAAAATGCGCCAGCAACGTTCCAACGACTTATGGACAATGTCCTGTCCGGTCTCCAGGGGAACGAAATTTTCGTCTATTTGGACGACATTGTTATCTACGCTAGCTCTCTTCAAGAACATCGACTTAAATTCGATAAATTAACTCAACGGCTCAAAGAAGCTAATTTAGTATTGCAGCCGGATAAGTGCGAATTCTTGAGGAGAGAAGTAAGCTATTTGGGTCATATTATCAGTGAGCACGGTGTAAAACCTGACCCTGCGAAAATTAGCGCCGTCAAAAATTTTCCGCGCCCGCGCAACGCGAAACAGATCAAACAATTCCTCGGGCTCGCGGGATACTACAGGCGGTTCATCGCAAATTTTTCCAATATTGCTAAGCCACTTACAAATTTGTTAAAAAAAGACGCGCCCTTTGTATGGCGTAACGAGCAAGAGAATTCATTCGTCAAACTCCGAGATTGCCTATGCGAAGCGCCTATCTTGCAGTACCCCAACTTCAAACAACCATTCGTGATAACGACCGACGCGTCCGCCGAAGCTATTGGTGCTATCTTGAGTCAAGGACCAATAGGCCGCGACTTGCCAATCGCGTACACGTCGCGACTGTTAAACGCTGCGGAGAAAAACTACTCCACGATCGAGAAGGAGTGTCTGGCGATTGTCTACGCCGTCCATTACTTTCGTCCATACATATACGGTAATCAATTCAAACTCGTTACCGACCATCGACCGTTAGTGTGGATGAATTCGGTCAAGGACCCGTCAAGTAGACTCGTACGGTGGAGGCTTAAGTTAGCGGAATTTGACTACGAGATGGTCTATAAAAGTGGAAAAACGAACCTTAATGCGGACGCATTGTCGCGGAATCCCGCTCAAATTTTTCCGCTCTCGTATTCAGAAAACTCGGAGGACGACATCTTCGATGTGCCTCCGGAAACCCGTAAAAAGTATACCACACTAGCGCCTCCTCCTACTCCGGTAACATCAGAACCTGAATTACCGACTCCAGGCACGTCCTTCCGTACCAACACAGCACCACCTCCGCAAGTCGCCAGCGACAGCACCGACTTCTATACTCCTGCTCCAAATGAATTTTTCCGACGCGAACCTCTATTTAATTTCAGCCGTGACGCATTATCAACGCGACGAGACAATGTAGTTGTCTTCGTCACGCAATCTGGGCACCCCTATGACACGGGCGCCAAAGATCTAGCGAACGCTGAAAAATTCCTTCCAAACAAAAATCACGTTCTTACCAAAGCCAAAGTCATACAAATCGGAAACGAATTCCAAATCCAGCTTCCAATCATCGAACATTCCACCAGATCAATCAATTTCCAGACCGTAATAGAAACATTTAGATCCTTGTGCGACGTTGTAAACGAATTACAATTACAAACATTTAGTATCGCACAAACCTATCTAGACTCCGTATCCTGGTCCCGAATCCAGAAAATCCTTCAGGACCTGTTCTACGAAACAACTGTCCAGATTACGGTCTGCCAGGGCCTCATTAAAACCCCTTCGGTCGAAGAGCGACTGAAAATAATAAGAGAAAACCACGACTCCCCTGTGGGAGGTCACAAAGGGGTTAATAAAACTTATTCTCGCATCAGACAACAATACTTTTGGCCAAACATGAAAACACAAATACAAGAATATATTGGCAAATGTAAAAGTTGTCAGACAGAGAAACTGGTCCGGGTAAAGACCAGACAGCCTCTCACTTTAACCGACACCCCTGGCAGGGCATTCGATAAGATTTCAATGGACGTAATGGGTCCTCTTCCCGAAACTTCCGACGGTTATACGAGTATCCTCACGATCCAAGATCTCCTCACTAAATACTCAGTCGCAGTTCCTCTCAAAACCACCACCGCAGTAGACATTGCCGAAGCTTTAATAAAAGAATTCATTTGTAAGTTCGGATGCCCGAAAGGCATACTCACGGACCAAGGTTCGAACTTTATAAATAGCTTGATTAAAGCCATAGCAATCAAATTCCGTATTAAGCAATACAAGTCCACTGCGTTCCATCCACAGACAAACGGGTCCGTTGAACGATCTCACCACGTCCTGGCCGAATATCTGAAGCATTACATAGAGTCGAGTAACGATTGGGTGAATTGGTTACCGTACGCAATGTTTTCATACAACACCAGTGTGCACGAGGGTACATTATACACCCCACACGAACTAGTGTTCGGCAGGATAGCTAGGACGCCGTCAGCCACTCCTTTTCAGGACAGCTCTGATAACGAAACTTATAGCGACTATCTTATACAACTTCAGGAGAAAATCTCGAAATCTCAGGATTTGGCTAAAGCCAATCTAGACAATGCGAAACGACGTTCTAAATATTATTATGACCGAAATCTCAATGTCCAAAACTTCGAGGTAGGCCAATGGGTCTATCTTTTAAAAGAGCCGAACAAACATAAGTTCCAGGCACAGTATTCTGGACCGTACCGTATCCTCGAAATTTTGGGCAATTGTAATGTTAAGCTGAATGTAAAAGGGCGCCATAAAATTGTTCATACGAACAAAATCAAAATTTGTAAACGAATGCATAGTATGCAGAGTGTGGATGCTAGTGAAAGAAAAGTGCGAAAAACTGAAAATGAAGTCAGTGAGAGCAGTGACATTCAAACGAACGCTGAAAGTGAAAGCGACGAAAGTGCCTGCAATCCGAAGGAAGCCCGCAGCCACGGTCCAAACTCCAAACGTTATCGCCAGGATCAACCAGGCGAAAAACCTCAGATTCCGCAGCATCCAGCCGACAGGACCAAGAGAAGGATCCAGCATCCCGAAATCTACCCAACAGACAAGAGATCTCGGCATGGCCGAGATTCTTTTTCCAAGGGGGGTGGTGTAACGTCAGGCGTACCGCCTGCCACCCTCCGGCGTCCACCTCATCATCCCCAGCATCCGTATCCGGAGCCCCTGCACACGGGCCACCCGCCGACTCGCCGTCCCTACAGAAGGAGACAAAGGTACGAGAGGGAAGAGGGATGCAGCATGCCGCGCCCACGCGCGATCTCCACACACGAGGGGGAGGACTTCACCCCGTATTACGAGGGCGAGGAGCTCTCCGACACGTACTGGGTCGAATCCCCAGCAATCACGAAGCCCTATACGTACTTCTCGTACATGTGGGATTAGAATAAGCACACTACTCACCTATGTACATACACACCAACACACACCTAGATTTAAGTGAATATATGTATATATTTTATTCATGCACGGTTATGTTCCGTTGCACTCGCGCGCACACTCGACGCTCGCGGCTCACGCTTAACGCGGGCCGCGCCCCACTCCGAACGGCCGCCCCACCACGAGGGCCGAGCGGCCGCCCTACTCCGACCGTCCGCCCCACCGCGAGGGCCCAGCGACTCGCGCGCCGCGCGACCCGAGGAGGTCGCGGACGCGAGATCCGAGAGTCAGTTCGTATCTCATCTCCGAACCGAGGAGTTCTAATCCAGCATCCGAACGATGCACTTCCGATCCGAGCAATAGGCTCATTCGCAACGAGCAATTAGCTCTAATGCATTCGTCTCTATCCATACTCCCATAGCGGAGTCCATTCGATACTTCATACTATTTCTAATTCTCATTGTAATCGCTAGTCAGTAACTTAGAACTTAGTCAAGTGTATTTAGTATAGTGAAATCATAGAATATAGTTTATTTTTACCAGATTCAAAGTATCTTTATTCGAGTCCAAATACAATTCCTTAATTCTACTCCACGGGTACGCTCGCGATTATTCTATTTCTATATCTCATCTGCGATAGTCTTGAGGCTCGACGACTAGAGCGAACCAGCGCTTAGTTGCTCCATCCTCACTTCTACCGTATACAGAATATCTTGCGCCCAGGTCGATCCCGGTAAGCTAGAGCGAACCAACGCTTAGCCGCGCCGTACTCGACCGAAGTTCAAGTATTCTCGACGAGCCTTGCACCTCCGACAAAGCGTACACGACGCGCGGGGAGGAGAGAGTTTATTCGTCGTCTCGCTCGGGAATACGTGGGTGATGCACCAGAATATTCAATTTCCTGCGTTCGAGTCCTGGTACCTGTGAAGGAGGTTTCCTTCGCCGCACGACCCGTACCTCCGTTCCAGCCGTACGCCGCCGCCATCCCGGTTGCGGATCCAAGGCGCTCCAGGTACCTAGAAAGAGAAATCAGACAGCGGAATCAAGCCTTCGCAAGGTAAGTTTAGTGTTAATTACCGTTTTATCGAGTCCGAAACGCCAACGAACCCGGTCCGGACGCAATTCGCGTTATTTTCGGGAACGGTTACGACTTTGTGCCACCGTTGCGAGCGCAACCGCACCTCGGGACGTGACAGTTTCATGGTAAGATATAATTTGATTTGCGGAGTGTTATGTATTCCTCGTCTACACTTCAAATGAATGTGAATGCGACACTTCCTCGCTAGGAAATAGCGTTTGCAGATGTCTGCGTATCGTAGCAGTAGAGTTCTAATGCTTCTTAAAACGCGATATCGCATCTCATTTCTATGTTTCATGGTAAGATATAATATGATTTGCCAAGTGTTATGTATTCCTCGTCTACACTTCAAATGAATGTAAATGCGACACTTTTTTGCAAGGAAATAGCGTTTGCAGATGTCTACGTATCGTTGCAATAGAGTTCTTATGATTCTTAAAACGCGATATCGCATCACATTTCTATGTTTCATGGTAAGATATAATATGATTTGCGGAGTGATATGTATTCCTACTCTACACTTCAAATGAATGTAAATGCGACACTTCCTTGCAAGGAAATAGCGTTTGCAGATGTCTACGTAAAGTAGCAATAGAGTTCTAATGCTTCTTAAAACGCGATATCGCATCTCATTTCTATGTTTCATGGTAAGATATAATTTGATTTGCGGAGTGTTATGTATTCCTCGTCTACACTTCAAATGAATGTGAATGCGACCCTTCCTCGCTAGGAAATAGCGTTTGCAGATGTCTGCGTATCGTAGCAGTAGAGTTCTAATGCTTCTTAAAACGCGATATCGCATCTCATTTCTATGTTTCATGGTAAGATATAATATGATTTGCGAAGTGTTATGTATTCCTCGTCTACACTTCAAATGAATGTAAATGCGACACTTCTTTGCAAGGAAATAGCGTTCGCAGATGTCTACGTATCGTAGCAATGGATTTCTGATGCTTCTGAAATCGCGATATCGCATCTCATTTCTATGTTTCATGGTAAGATATAATATGATTTGCGAAGTGTTATGTATTCCTCGTCTACACTTCAAATGAATGTAAATGCGACACTTCTTTGCAAGGAAATTGCGTTTGCAGATGTCTACGTATCGTAGCAATATAGTTCTTATGATTCTTAAAATGCGATATCGCATCTCATTTCTATGTTTCATGGTAAGATATAATATGATTTGCGAAGAGTTATGTATTCCTCGTCTACACTTCAAATGAATGTAAATGCGACACTTCTTTGCAAGGAAATAGAGTTTGCAGATGTCTACGTATCGAAGCAATAGAGTTCAAATGTTTCTTAAAACGAGATATTGCATCTCATATCTATGTTTCATGATAAGATATAATATTCATTGCGAAGTGTTATGTATTCCTCGCCTACACATCAAATGAATGTAAATGCGACACTTTCCTGCAAGGGAATAGCGTTTGCAGATGTCTACGTACCGAAGCAATAGAGTTCAAATGCTTCTTAAAACGAGATATTGCATCTCATATCTATGTTTCATGATAAGATATAATATTCATTGCGAAGTGTTATGTATTCCTCGTCTACGATTCAAATGAATGTAAATGCGACACTTCCTTGCAAGGAAATAGCGTTTGCAGATATCTACGTATCGTAGCAATAGAGTTCTAATGCTTCTTAAAACGCGATATCGCATCACATTTCTATGTTTCATGGTAAGATATAATATGATTTGCGGAGTGTTATGTATTCCTCGTCTACACTTCAAATGAATGTGAATGCGACACTTCCTCGCTGGGAAATAGCGTTTGCAGATGTCTACGTATCGTAGCAGTAGAGTTCTAATGCTTCTTGAAACGCGATATCGCATCTGATTTCTATGTTTCATGGTAAGATATAATATGATTTGCGAAGTGTTATGTATTCCTCGTCGACACATCAAATGAATGTAAATGCGACACTTCCTTGCAAGGAAATAGCTTTTGCAGATGTCTACGTATCGTAGCAATAGAGTTCTTATGATTCTTAAAACGCGATATCGCATCTCATTTCTATGTTTCATGGTAAGGTATAATATGATTTGCGAAGTGTTATGTATCCGTCGTCTACACTTCAAATGAATGTAAATGCGACACTATCTTGCAAGGAAATAGCGTTTGCAGATGTCTACGTATTGTAGCAATGGATTTCTGATGCTTCTTAAAACGCGATATCGAATCTCATTTCTATGTTTCATGGTAAGATATAATATGATTTGCGAAGTGTTATGTATTCCTCGTCTACACTTCAAATGAATGTAAATGCGACAATTCTTTGCAAGGAAATAGCGTTTGCAGATGTCTACGTATCGTTGCAATAGAGTTCTTATGATTCTTAAAACGCGATATCGCATCACATTTCTATGTTTCATGGTAAGATATAATATGATTTGCGGAGTGATATGTATTCCTCGTCTACACTTCAAATGAATGTGAATGCGACACTTCCTCGCTAGGAAATAGCGTTTGCAGATGTCTGCGTATCGTAGCAGTAGAGTTCTAATGCTTCTTAAAACGCGATATCGCATCTCATTTCTATGTTTCATGGTAAGATATAATATGATTTGCGAAGTGTTATATATTCCTCGTCTACGATTCAAATGAATGTAAATGCGACACTTTTTTGCAAGGAAATAGCGTTTGCAGATGTCTACGTATCGAAGCAATAGAGCTCAAATGCTTCTTAAAACGAGATATTGCATCTCATATCTATGTTTCATGATAAGATATAATATTCATTGCGAAGTGTTATGTATTCCTCGTCTACGATTCAAACGAATGTAAATGCGACACTTCTTTGCAAGGAAATAGCGTTTGCAGATGTCTACGTATCGTAGCAATGGATTTCTGATGCTTCTCAAATCGCGATATCGCATCTCATTTCTATGTTTCATGGTAAGATATAATATGATTTGCGAAGTGTTATGTATTCCTCGTCTACACTTCAAATGAATGTAAATGCGACACTTCTTTGCAAGGAAATAGCGTTTGCAGATGTCTACGTATCGTTGCAATAGAGTTCTTATGATACTTAAAACGCGATATCGCATCACATTTCTATGTTTCATGGTAAGATATAATATGATTTGCGGAGTGATATGTATTCCTACTCTACACTTCAAATGAATGTAAATGCGACACTTCCTTGCAAGGAAATAGCGTTTGCAGATGTCTGCGTATCGTAGCAGTAGAGATCTAATGCTTCTTAAAACGCGATATCGCATCTCATTTCTATGTTTCATGGTAAGATATAATATGATTTGCGAAGTGTTATGTATTCCTCGTCTACACTTCAAATGAATGTAAATGCGACACTTCTTTTGTCACGTCCCGAGGTGCGGTTGCGCTCGCAACGGTGGCACAAAGTCGTAACCGTTCCCGAAAATAACGCGAATTGCGTCCGGACCGGGTTCGTTGGCGTTTCGGACTCGATAAAACGGTAATTAACACTAAACTTACCTTGCGAAGGCTTGATTCCGCTGTCTGATTTCTCTTTCTAGGTACCTGGAGCGCCTTGGATCCGCAACCGGGATGGCGGCGGCGTACGGCTGGAACGGAGGTACGGGTCGTGCGGCGAAGGAAACCTCCTTCACAGGTACCAGGACTCGAACGCAGGAAATTGAATATTCTGGTGCATCACCCACGTATTCCCGAGCGAGACGACGAATAAACTCTCTCCTCCCCGCGCGTCGTGTACGCTTTGTCGGAGGTGCAAGGCTCGTCGAGAATACTTGAACTTCGGTCGAGTACGGCGCGGCTAAGCGTTGGTTCGCTCTAGCTTACCGGGATCAACCTGGGCGCAAGATATTCTGTATACGGTAGAAGTGAGGATGGAGCAACTAAGCGCTGGTTCGCTCTAGTCGTCGAGCCTCAAGACTATCGCAGATGAGATATAGAAATAGAATAATCGCGAGCGTACCCGTGGAGTAGAATTAAGGAATTGTATTTGAACTCGAATAAAAATACTTTGAATCTGGTAAAAATAAACTATATTCTATGATATCACTATACTAAATACACTTGACTAAGTTCTAAGTTACTGACTAACGATTACAATGAGAATTAGAAATAGTATAAGTATCGAATGGACTCCGCTATGGGAGTATGGATAGAGACGAATGCATTAGAGCTAATTGCTCGTTGCGAATGAGCCTATTGCTCGGATCGGAAGTGCATCGTTCGGATGCTGGATTAGAACTCTCCAGTTCGGAGATGAGATTGGAACTCTCCAGTTCGGAGATGAGTTGGGAACTCTCCGGTTCGGAGATGAGACGCGAACTGACTCTCGGATCTCGCGTCCGCGACCTCCTCGGGTCGCGCGGCGCGCGAGTCGCTGGGCCCTCGCGGTGGGGCGGACGGTCGGAGTAGGGCGGCCGCTCGGCCCTCGTGGTGGGGCGGCCGTTCGGAGTGGGGCGCGGCCCGCGTTAAGCGTGAGCCGCGAGCGTCGAGTGTGCGCGCGAGTGCACGGAACATAACCGTGCATGAATAAAATATATACATATATTCACTTAAATCTAGGTGTGTGTTGGTGTGTATGTACATAGGTGAGTAGTGTGCTTATTCTAATCCCACATGTACGAGAAGTACGTATAGGGCTTCGTGATTGCTGGGGATTCGACCCAGTACGTGTCGGAGAGCTCCTCGCCCTCGTAATACGGGGTGAAGTCCTCCCCCTCGTGTGTGGAGATCGCGCGTGGGCGCGGCATGCTGCATCCCTCTTCCCTCTCGTACCTTTGTCTCCTTCTGTAGGGACGGCGAGTCGGCGGGTGGCCCGTGTGCAGGGGCTCCGGATACGGATGCTGGGGATGATGAGGTGGACGCCGGAGGGTGGCAGGCGGTACGCCTGACGTTACACCACCCCCCTTGGAAAAAGAATCTCGGCCATGCCGAGATCTCTTGTCTGTTGGGTAGATTTCGGGATGCTGGATCCTTCTCTTGGTCCTGTCGGCTGGATGCTGCGGAATCTGAGGTTTTTCGCCTGGTTGATCCTGGCGATAACGTTTGGAGTTTGGACCGTGGCTGCGGGCTTCCTTCGGATTGCAGGCACTTTCGTCGCTTTCACTTTCAGCGTTCGTTTGAATGTCACTGCTCTCACTGACTTCATTTTCAGTTTTTCGCACTTTTCTTTCACTAGCATCCACACTCTGCATACTATGCATTCGTTTACAAATTTTGATTTTGTTCGTATGAACAATTTTATGGCGCCCTTTTACATTCAGCTTAACATTACAATTGCCCAAAATTTCGAGGATACGGTACGGTCCAGAATACTGTGCCTGGAACTTATGTTTGTTCGGCTCTTTTAAAAGATAGACCCATTGGCCTACCTCGAAGTTTTGGACATTGAGATTTCGGTCATAATAATATTTAGAACGGCGTTTCGCATTGTCTAGATTGGCTTTAGCCAAATCCTGAGATTTCGAGATTTTCTCCTGAAGTTGTATAAGATAGTCGCTATAAGTTTCGTTATCAGAGCTGTCCTGAAAAGGAGTGGCTGACGGCGTCCTAGCTATCCTGCCGAACACTAGTTCGTGTGGGGTGTATAATGTACCCTCGTGCACACTGGTGTTGTATGAAAACATTGCGTACGGTAACCAATTCACCCAATCGTTACTCGACTCTATGTAATGCTTCAGATATTCGGCCAGGACGTGGTGAGATCGTTCAACGGACCCGTTTGTCTGTGGATGGAACGCAGTGGACTTGTATTGCTTAATACGGAATTTGATTGCTATGGCTTTAATCAAGCTATTTATAAAGTTCGAACCTTGGTCCGTGAGTATGCCTTTCGGGCATCCGAACTTACAAATGAATTCTTTTATTAAAGCTTCGGCAATGTCTACTGCGGTGGTGGTTTTGAGAGGAACTGCGACTGAGTATTTAGTGAGGAGATCTTGGATCGTGAGGATACTCGTATAACCGTCGGAAGTTTCGGGAAGAGGACCCATTACGTCCATTGAAATCTTATCGAATGCCCTGCCAGGGGTGTCGGTTAAAGTGAGAGGCTGTCTGGTCTTTACCCGGACCAGTTTCTCTGTCTGACAACTTTTACATTTGCCAATATATTCTTGTATTTGTGTTTTCATGTTTGGCCAAAAGTATTGTTGTCTGATGCGAGAATAAGTTTTATTAACCCCTTTGTGACCTCCCACAGGGGAGTCGTGGTTTTCTCTTATTATTTTCAGTCGCTCTTCGACCGAAGGGGTTTTAATGAGGCCCTGGCAGACCGTAATCTGGACAGTTGTTTCGTAGAACAGGTCCTGAAGGATTTTCTGGATTCGGGACCAGGATACGGAGTCTAGATAGGTTTGTGCGATACTAAATGTTTGTAATTGTAATTCGTTTACAACGTCGCACAAGGATCTAAATGTTTCTATTACGGTCTGGAAATTGATTGATCTGGTGGAATGTTCGATGATTGGAAGCTGGATTTGGAATTCGTTTCCGATTTGTATGACTTTGGCTTTGGTAAGAACGTGATTTTTGTTTGGAAGGAATTTTTCAGCGTTCGCTAGATCTTTGGCGCCCGTGTCATAGGGGTGCCCAGATTGCGTGACGAAGACAACTACATTGTCTCGTCGCGTTGATAATGCGTCACGGCTGAAATTAAATAGAGGTTCGCGTCGGAAAAATTCATTTGGAGCAGGAGTATAGAAGTCGGTGCTGTCGCTGGCGACTTGCGGAGGTGGTGCTGTGTTGGTACGGAAGGACGTGCCTGGAGTCGGTAATTCAGGTTCTGATGTTACCGGAGTAGGAGGAGGCGCTAGTGTGGTATACTTTTTACGGGTTTCCGGAGGCACATCGAAGATGTCGTCCTCCGAGTTTTCTGAATACGAGAGCGGAAAAATTTGAGCGGGATTCCGCGACAATGCGTCCGCATTAAGGTTCGTTTTTCCACTTTTATAGACCATCTCGTAGTCAAATTCCGCTAACTTAAGCCTCCACCGTACGAGTCTACTTGACGGGTCCTTGACCGAATTCATCCACACTAACGGTCGATGGTCGGTAACGAGTTTGAATTGATTACCGTATATGTATGGACGAAAGTAATGGACGGCGTAGACAATCGCCAGACACTCCTTCTCGATCGTGGAGTAGTTTTTCTCCGCAGCGTTTAACAGTCGCGACGTGTACGCGATTGGCAAGTCGCGGCCTATTGGTCCTTGACTCAAGATAGCACCAATAGCTTCGGCGGACGCGTCGGTCGTTATCACGAATGGTTGTTTAAAGTTGGGGTACTGCAAGATAGGCGCTTCGCATAGGCAATCTCGGAGTTTGACGAATGAATTCTCATGCTCGTTACGCCATACAAAGGGCGCGTCCTTTTTTAACAAATTCGTTAGAGGCTTAGCAATATTGGAAAAATTTGCGATGAACCGCCTGTAGTATCCCGCGAGCCCGAGGAATTGTTTGATCTGTTTCGCGTTGCGCGGGCGCGGAAAATTTTTGACGGCGCTAATTTTCGCAGGGTCAGGTTTTACACCGTGCTCACTGATAATATGACCCAAATAGCTTACTTCTCTCCTCAAGAATTCGCACTTATCCGGCTGCAATACTAAATTAGCTTCTTTGAGCCGTTGAGTTAATTTATCGAATTTAAGTCGATGTTCTTGAAGAGAGCTAGCGTAGATAACAATGTCGTCCAAATAGACGAAAATTTCGTTCCCCTGGAGACCGGACAGGACATTGTCCATAAGTCGTTGGAACGTCGCTGGCGCATTTTTTAATCCGAATGGCATTCTTTTAAATTCATAATGCCCGTGAGGCGTCGAAAAAGCAGTTTTAGGAGCATCGGCGGGCTCCATTGGGATCTGGTGAAATCCGCTCGCGAGATCGAATGTACTAAAATACTTCGCACTCCCGAGCTGATCAAGTATCTCGGTAATGCAAGGGAGGGGATAGGCATCGGCGACGGATTTCTCATTGAGTGCGCGGTAGTCGATGACGACGCGCCATTGCTTGTTGCCCAAGGAGTCCGGTTTCTTTGGGACAACCCACAATGGCGAATTATATGGTGATTTTGACGGAGAGATGACACCATTTTGTAAAAATTTGTCGACTTGTCGTCGAATCTCCTCCTTATGAGCTGGTGGGAATCGGTATTGTTTCACATTGACGGGGCGGTCGTCGACGGTTGGAATCTTGTGCGTGGTTGCTGACGTATGCCCTAATTTATCCCCCTCAATGTGAAAAAGCTCCTGCGTGCTTTGAACGAGACGGACGACGTGCTCTCTTTCCTCTGCGTTGAGGTGGTCGAGACGGAGGAGACTAAGAATTCGATCTAGGCGAGATTTCGAAGGATTGGCGGATTTCGATGTCTGTTTTAACGGCGCCTGTTGTATATTATTTTTAACCGCCTGAGCATAGGAGATTTGTTGAACATTCGCGATTTTGCAACGCGAAGGAGGAGTTTCGAGTGTCGAATATGGTGTCTGACTCGAGAAAGAAATAGAAGTTTTCCCTTTTTGGGATGAGCCGATCGGTACGGCGGATACGTTAGATTTAGTAGATTTAGAAAAAACCGGATACAGCGACGGACTATCCTCCTCGTGGAGGGGAGTCATGATTTGCGCGGGCTCAAGTACGATTTCTGGTAACGCGATTTCGACGGCGCGGTCGGATGAATTAATTATTCGAGTTACCGCTTTGCCCCGAATTACTCTGACGAGAGCGTTTCCGAAAAATATACCCGGCGCAAGATCGATACGGGGAATTATACCTTCCGCGAGGTTCGAATTAACTACGCGGACCTTGATACCGATATTTGATCTCGGCGGAATGGAGATACGGTCTCCTGACTTCGGAGAAGCTGCTTTGTCTTGCGTTCGAAGCTTCGATTTCGTTGCTGCATCGCGTTTCAGCGGAGGCGATGATTTACGCGGCGGGCGCGGCGGCGGAGGGGGAATAGATTCCGTGCGCGGCGCTTGTTTACGTTTCGGCGATAGGAGAGGCTTTATTTTCGAGTCCGGTGACGGTTCCTCGAGTGTTTCGATATCGTCTTCGAAAGGAATTCTCTTACCATTCCATTTGATTATTTTATTTGGAAAAGAGATTTCTGCGTCCATACAGAACCCGGAGCCGAGGATCCCGCTTGGTTTAAGGGGAAAATCATCCTCGACCACATTAAAAGGGACGACGCGACCGAAAATGACAAGATTCACCGTCCCTAAGGTTGCGGTTTTGCCATCGGTTACCCCTGTTATTATTACGATCTCGGACTTATCGATTCGCGCGGATGCTTTTAGAGCCGAACGTTTTATAATATTTATTTCCGCCCCAGTGTCCACCATGAAGCGAGTTGGTGAAATTAGAAGATCGGATTTTAGAATTACGTTTGGCGTGCTAGTTTTTCCGGTTATGTTTATCGCGGCGTTTCGTCGATTTCCGCGTTGGAGTTGTTCGCGGCGAGAGGACGGACTTGGTGCGCGGCCTCGCCACCTGTCTCGCGGCGGGTGCGGAGGCCATTGTCGTTTCCCGAATTTTTATTTACCGCGTTGTTGTACTGTCTTTTGCGGCACTCGCCTATTTCGTGCCCCGGGGTCTTGCAATAGCGACAAAATTTGGGCGCGTCCCTGGCTACGATTTGTCTCGGTTGTTCGTACGCGGGGCCTCGAGTAGGAGGCGGTACGTCCCTGGATCGCAAGTATTCCTGCGGTCGGTACGGCGATGGCGGTCTGAGCCGACACTCGGTCGCGTAATGTCCGATATTATTGCATTTTCGGCAAATAATTTCGGCTGGTTTTTCGCGCGATTCTGGTCGCGCGACACGCGATCTACCTAGCCGGTTGCAATCACGTTCGTGCATTTGATAGAGCTCCCGCGCTCGAGCGAACGTTTCTCGCAATGTACCGAATGAATTTACCGTCATTTGCATCCGAATTTCTGGAATGAGACCGTCTTTAAAACATTGTAATGTGAGCGCGTCTACGTCATCGAGCGATTCCGGTGTGTCTCGTCGAGCAAGCCTTTCGCAATCAATTATAGCGGTTCTAAGATCTTTTACTCGACCGATGTAATCTAGAATGTGCTCGTTCGCGCGCATAAATATATTGGCAAGTTCACCCCGATAATGATGAGCTGATTTTACGGAGCAAAATGTGCTGCGAAGAACGTCCGTTAATTCGAGTATTGTGTAACACGGCTCGTCTTCTAGCGCGGCGTAGGCACGACCCTTGAGTTTTCCCTTAAGCAGGCGTGTGAAAGTTCGCTCGCACCCATTAGGGATAAGCTCATAAGCGCGTTTACACGCTCGGGTAAACTGAAGAATGGGAATGTTCTGACCATCGAATGTCGGCACAGCTTCGAGGGCCTGCTTAAGTGATAGCTCGTCGTGTTGCGAACTATTTGTATTGAAATCGGAGCTCGAATTATGTCCGGAAAGCGGATTTCCCCGAGGAATATCTAGAGAAACAGTATCGTCGCGCGTTAAATCAGGCGTTCTGCGAATAGATTCTAATTCACGACGTAGAATTTCTATTTGCTGGAGCAACGCGGCATTACTCGGATCGGTCGCTTTCGTATTTTTCGCGGAAGTATTTTGTTGCGCGGTACTAGGAAGAGGCTCGGCGATAGCGTCTTGGAAATCAAGCGTTCTGCTAGTGCGTTTTTCGCGTTCGGAATCGGCCATCGCGGCGGCTCGCTGTGTCTGCTGGCGCGTTTTTGTCGGAGTCCGGGTTGCCATATCTAGTTTCGCGGTTCCTTTCGGCGGAATTTCCGGAGGAAACGCGTGGCTATCCCACCGCTGTCACCAAAAATAACTTTCGTGTCACGTCCCGAGGTGCGGTTGCGCTCGCAACGGTGGCACAAAGTCGTAACCGTTCCCGAAAATAACGCGAATTGCGTCCGGACCGGGTTCGTTGGCGTTTCGGACTCGATAAAACGGTAATTAACACTAAACTTACCTTGCGAAGGCTTGATTCCGCTGTCTGATTTCTCTTTCTAGGTACCTGGAGCGCCTTGGATCCGCAACCGGGATGGCGGCGGCGTACGGCTGGAACGGAGGTACGGGTCGTGCGGCGAAGGAAACCTCCTTCACAGGTACCAGGACTCGAACGCAGGAAATTGAATATTCTGGTGCATCACCCACGTATTCCCGAGCGAGACGACGAATAAACTCTCTCCTCCCCGCGCGTCGTGTACGCTTTGTCGGAGGTGCAAGGCTCGTCGAGAATACTTGAACTTCGGTCGAGTACGGCGCGGCTAAGCGTTGGTTCGCTCTAGCTTACCGGGATCAACCTGGGCGCAAGATATTCTGTATACGGTAGAAGTGAGGATGGAGCAACTAAGCGCTGGTTCGCTCTAGTCGTCGAGCCTCAAGACTATCGCAGATGAGATATAGAAATAGAATAATCGCGAGCGTACCCGTGGAGTAGAATTAAGGAATTGTATTTGAACTCGAATAAAAATACTTTGAATCTGGTAAAAATAAACTATATTCTATGATATCACTATACTAAATACACTTGACTAAGTTCTAAGTTACTGACTAACGATTACAATGAGAATTAGAAATAGTATAAGTATCGAATGGACTCCGCTATGGGAGTATGGATAGAGACGAATGCATTAGAGCTAATTGCTCGTTGCGAATGAGCCTATTGCTCGGATCGGAAGTGCATCGTTCGGATGCTGGATTAGAACTCTCCAGTTCGGAGATGAGATTGGAACTCTCCAGTTCGGAGATGAGTTGGGAACTCTCCGGTTCGGAGATGAGACGCGAACTGACTCTCGGATCTCGCGTCCGCGACCTCCTCGGGTCGCGCGGCGCGCGAGTCGCTGGGCCCTCGCGGTGGGGCGGACGGTCGGAGTAGGGCGGCCGCTCGGCCCTCGTGGTGGGGCGGCCGTTCGGAGTGGGGCGCGGCCCGCGTTAAGCGTGAGCCGCGAGCGTCGAGTGTGCGCGCGAGTGCACGGAACATAACCGTGCATGAATAAAATATATACATATATTCACTTAAATCTAGGTGTGTGTTGGTGTGTATGTACATAGGTGAGTAGTGTGCTTATTCTAATCCCACATGTACGAGAAGTACGTATAGGGCTTCGTGATTGCTGGGGATTCGACCCAGTACGTGTCGGAGAGCTCCTCGCCCTCGTAATACGGGGTGAAGTCCTCCCCCTCGTGTGTGGAGATCGCGCGTGGGCGCGGCATGCTGCATCCCTCTTCCCTCTCGTACCTTTGTCTCCTTCTGTAGGGACGGCGAGTCGGCGGGTGGCCCGTGTGCAGGGGCTCCGGATACGGATGCTGGGGATGATGAGGTGGACGCCGGAGGGTGGCAGGCGGTACGCCTGACGTTACACTTTGCAAGGAAATAGCGTTCGCAGATGTCTACGTATCGAAGCAGTAGAGCTCAAATGCTTCTTAAAACGAGATATTGCATCTCATATCTATGTTTCATGATAAGATATAATATTCATTGCGAAGTGTTATGTATTCCTCGTCTACGATTCAAACGAATGTAAATGCGACACTTCCTTGCAAGGAAATAGCGTTTGCAGATGTCTACGTATCGTAGCAATAGAGTTCTAATGCATCTTAAAACGCGATATCGCATCTCATTTCTATGTTTCATGGTAAGATATAATTTGATTTGCGGAGTGTTATGTATTCCTCGTCTACACTTCAAATGAATGTGAATGCGACCCTTCCTCGCTAGGAAATAGCGTTTGCAGATGTCTGCGTATCGTAGCAGTAGAGTTCTAATGCTTCTTAAAACGCGATATCGCATCTCATTTCTATGTTTCATGGTAAGATATAATATGATTTGCGAAGTGTTATGTATTCCTCGTCTACACTTCAAATGAATGTAAATGCGACACTTCTTTGCAAGGAAATAGCGTTCGCAGATGTCTACGTATCGTAGCAATGGATTTCTGATGCTTCTGAAATCGCGATATCGCATCTCATTTCTATGTTTCATGGTAAGATATAATATGATTTGCGAAGTGTTATGTATTCCTCGTCTACACTTCAAATGAATGTAAATGCGACACTTCTTTGCAAGGAAATTGCGTTTGCAGATGTCTACGTATCGTAGCAATATAGTTCTAATGATTCATAAAATGCGATATCGCATCTCATTTCTATGTTTCATGGTAAGATATAATATGATTTGCGAAGAGTTATGTATTCCTCGTCTACACTTCAAATGAATGTAAATGCGACACTTCTTTGCAAGGAAATAGAGTTTGCAGATATCTACGTATCGAAGCAATAGAGTTCAAATGTTTCTTAAAACGAGATATTGCATCTCATATCTATGTTTCATGATAAGATATAATATTCATTGCGAAGTGTTATGTATTCCTCGCCTACACATCAAATGAATGTAAATGCGACACTTTCTTGCAAGGGAATAGCGTTTGCAGATGTCTACGTACCGAAGCAATAGAGTTCAAATGCTTCTTAAAACGAGATATTGCATCTCATATCTATGTTTCATGATAAGATATAATATTCATTGCGAAGTGTTATGTATTCCTCGTCTACGATTCAAATGAATGTAAATGCGACACTTCCTTGCAAGGAAATAGCGTTTGCAGATATCTACGTATCGTAGCAATAGAGTTCTAATGCTTCTTAAAACGCGATATCGCATCACATTTCTATGTTTCATGGTAAGATATAATATGATTTGCGGAGTGTTATGTATTCCTCGTCTACACTTCAAATGAATGTGAATGCGACACTTCCTCGCTGGGAAATAGCGTTTGCAGATGTCTACGTATCGTAGCAGTAGAGTTCTAATGCTTCTTGAAACGCGATATCGCATCTGATTTCTATGTTTCATGGTAAGATATAATATGATTTGCGAAGTGTTATGTATTCCTCGTCGACACATCAAATGAATGTAAATGCGACACTTCCTTGCAAGGAAATAGCTTTTGCAGATGTCTACGTATCGTAGCAATAAAGTTCTTATGATTCTTAAAACGCGATATCGCATCTCATTTCTATGTTTCATGGTAAGGTATAATATGATTTGCGAAGTGTTATGTATCCGTCGTCTACACTTCAAATGAATGTAAATGCGACACTATCTTGCAAGGAAATAGCGTTTGCAGATGTCTACGTATTGTAGCAATGGATTTCTGATGCTTCTTAAAACGCGATATCGAATCTCATTTCTATGTTTCATGGTAAGATATAATATGATTTGCGAAGTGTTATGTATTCCTCGTCTACACTTCAAATGAATGTAAATGCGACAATTCTTTGCAAGGAAATAGCGTTTGCAGATGTCTACGTATCGTTGCAATAGAGTTCTTATGATTCTTAAAACGCGATATCGCATCACATTTCTATGTTTCATGGTAAGATATAATATGATTTGCGGAGTGATATGTATTCCTACTCTACACTTCAAATGAATGTAAATGCGACACTTCCTTGCAAGGAAATAGCGTTTGCAGATGTCTACGTAACGTAGCAATAGAGTTCTAATGCTTCTTAAAACGCGATATCGCATCTCATTTCTATGTTTCATGGTAAGATATAATTTGATTTGCGGAGTGTTATGTATTCCTCGTCTACACTTCAAATGAATGTGAATGCGACACTTCCTCGCTAGGAAATAGCGTTTGCAGATGTCTGCGTATCGTAGCAGTAGAGTTCTAATGCTTCTTAAAACGCGATATCGCATCTCATTTCTATGTTTCATGGTAAGATATAATATGATTTGCGAAGTGTTATATATTCCTCGTCTACGATTCAAATGAATGTAAATGCGACACTTTTTTGCAAGGAAATAGCGTTTGCAGATGTCTACGTATCGAAGCAATAGAGCTCAAATGCTTCTTAAAACGAGATATTGCATCTCATATCTATGTTTCATGATAAGATATAATATTCATTGCGAAGTGTTATGTATTCCTCGTCTACGATTCAAACGAATGTAAATGCGACACTTCTTTGCAAGGAAATAGCGTTTGCAGATGTCTACGTATCGTAGCAATGGATTTCTGATGCTTCTCAAATCGCGATATCGCATCTCATTTCTATGTTTCATGGTAAGATATAATATGATTTGCGAAGTGTTATGTATTCCTCGTCTACACTTCAAATGAATGTAAATGCGACACTTCTTTGCAAGGAAATAGCGTTTGCAGATGTCTACGTATCGTTGCAATAGAGTTCTTATGATACTTAAAACGCGATATCGCATCACATTTCTATGTTTCATGGTAAGATATAATTTGATTTGCGGAGTGTTATGTATTCCTCGACTACACTTCAAATGAATGTGAATGCGACACTTCCTCGCTAGGAAATAGCGTTTGCAGATGTCTGCGTATCGTAGCAGTAGAGTTCTAATGCTTCTTAAAACGCGATATCGCATCTCATTTCTATGTTTCACGGTAAGATATAATATGATTTGCGAAGTGTTATGTATTCCTCGTCTACACATCAAATGAATGTAAATGCGACACTTTCTTGCAAGGGAATAGCGTTTGCAGATGTCTACGTATCGAAGCAATAGAGTTCAAAGGCTTCTTAAAACGAGATATCGCACCTCATTTCTATGTTTCATGGTAAGGTATAATATGATTTGCGAAGTGTTATGTATTCCTCGTCTACACATCAAATGAATGTAAATGCGACACTTTCTTGCAAGGAAATAGCGTTTGCAGATGTCTACGTATCGAAGCAATAGAGCTCAAATGCTTCTTAAAACGAGATATTGCATCTCATACCTATGTTTCATGATAAGATATAATATTCATTGCGAAGTGTTATGTATTCCTCGTCTACGATTCAAATGAATGTAAATGCGACACTTCCTTGCAAGGAAATAGCGTTTGCAGATGTCTACGTATCGTAGCAATAGAGTTCTAATGCTTCTTAAAACGCGATATCGCATCTCATTTCTATGTTTCATGGTAAGATATAATATGATTTGTCGAAGTGTTATGTATTCCTCGTCTACACTTCAAATGAATGTAAATGCGACAATTCTTTGCAAGGAAATAGCGTTTGCAGATGTCTACGTATCGTTGCAATAGAGTTCTTATTATTCTTAAAACATGATATCGCATCTCATTTCTATGTTTCATGGTAGGATATAATATGATTTGCGAAGTGTTATGTATTCCTCGTCTACACTTCAAATGAATGTAAATGCGACACTTCTTTGCAAGGAAATAGCGTTTGCAGATGTCTACGTATCGTTGCAATAGAGTTCTTATGATTCTTAAAACGCGATATCGCATCACATTTCTATGTTTCATGGTAAGATATAATATGATTTGCGGAGTGATATGTATTCCTACTCTACACTTCAAATGAATGTAAATGCGACACTTCCTTGCAAGGAAATAGCGTTTGCAGATGTCTACGTAACGTAGCAATAGAGTTCTTATGATTCTTAAAACGCGATATCGCATCTCATTTCTATGTTTCATGGTAAGATATAATATGATTTGCGAAGTGTTATGTATTCCTCGTCTACACTTCAAATGAATGTAAATGCGACACTTCTTTGCAAGGAAATTGCGTTTGCAGATGTCTACGTATCGTAGCAATATAGTTCTTATGATTCTTAAAATGCGATATCGCATCTCATTTCTATGTTTCATGGTAAGATATAATATGATTTGCGAAGAGTTATGTATTCCTCGTCTACACTTCAAATGAATGTAAATGCGACACTTCTTTGCAAGGAAATAGAGTTTGCAGATATCCACGTATAGAAGCAATAGAGTTCAAATGTTTCTTAAAACGAGATATTGAATCTCATATCTATGTTTCATGATAAGATATAATATTCATTGCGAAGTGTTATGTATTCCTCGTCTACACTTCAAATGAATGTAAATGCGACACTTCTTTGCAAGGAAATAGCGTTTGCAGATGTCTACTTATCGTTGCAATAGAGTTCTTATGATTCTTAAAACATGATATCGCATCTCATTTCTATGTTTCATGGTAAGATATTATATGATTTGCGAAGTGTTATGTATTCCTCGTCTACACTTCAAATGAATGTAAATGCGACACTTCTTTGCAAGGAAATAGCGTTTGCAGATGTCTACGTATCGTAGCAATGGATTTCTGATGCTTCTCAAATCGCGATATCGCATCTCATTTCTATGTTTCATGGTAAGATATAATATGATTTGCGAAGTGTTATGTATTCCTCGTCTACACTTCAAATGAATGTAAATGCGACACTTCTTTGCAAGGAAATAGCGTTTGCAGATGTCTACGTATCGTTGCAATAGAGTTCTTATGATACTTAAAACGCGATATCGCATCACATTTCTATGTTTCAGGGTAAGATATAATATGATTTGCGGAGTGATATGTATTCCTACTCTACACTTCAAATGAATGTAAATGCGACACTTGCTTGCAAGGAAATAGCGTTTGCAGATGTCTACGTATCGTAGCAATAGAGTTCTAATGCTTCTTAAAACGCGATATCGCATCTCATTTCTATGTTTCATGGTAAGATATAATATGATTTGCGGAGTGTTAAGTATTCCTCGTCTACACTTCAAATGAATGTGAATGCGACCCTTCCTCGCTAGGAAATAGCGTTTGCAGATGTCTGCGTATCGTAGCAGTAGAGTTCTAATGCTTCTTAAAACGCGATATCGCATCTCAGTTCCATGTTTCATGGTAAGATATAATATGATTTGCGAAGTGTTATGTATTCCTCGTCTACACATCAAATGAATGTAAATGCGACACTTTCTTGCAAGGGAATAGCGTTTGCTGATGTCTACGTATCGAAGCAATAGAGTTCAAATGCTTCTTAAAACGAGATATTGCATCTCATATCTATGTTTCATGATAAGATATAATATTCATTGCGAAGTGTTATGTATTCCTCGTCTACACTTCAAATGAATGTGAATGCGACACTTCTTCGCTAGGAAATAGCGTTTGCAGATGTCTGCGTATCGTAGCAGTAGAGTTCTAATGCTTCTTAAAACGCGATATCGCATCTCATTTCCATGTTTCATGGTAAGATATAATATGATTTGCGAAGTGTTATGTATTCCTCGTCTACACATCAAATGAATGTAAATGCGACACGTTTTTGCAAGGAAATAGCGATTGCAGATGTCTACGTATCGAAGCAGTAGAGCTCAAATGCTTCTTAAAACGAGATATTGCATCTCATATCTATGTTTCATGATAAGATATAATATTCATTGCGAAGTGTTATGTATTCCTCGTCTACGATTCAAACGAATGTAAATGCGACACTTCCTTGCAAGGAAATAGCGTTTGCAGATGTCTACGTATCGTAGCAATAGAGTTCTAATGCTTCTTAAAACGCGATATCGCATCTCATTTCTATGTTTCATGGTAAGATATAATTTGATTTGCGGAGTGTTATGTATTCCTCGTCTACACTTCAAATGAATGTGAATGCGACCCTTCCTCGCTAGGAAATAGCGTTTGCAGATGTCTGCGTATCGTAGCAGTAGAGTTCTAATGCTTCTTAAAACGCGATATCGCATCTCATTTCTATGTTTCATGGTAAGATATAATATGATTTGCGAAGTGTTATGTATTCCTCGCCTACACATCAAATGAATGTAAATGCGACAATTTCTTGCAAGGGAATAGCGTTTGCAGATGTCTACGTACCGAAGCAATAGAGTTCAAATGCTTCTTAAAACGAGATATTGCATCTCATATCTATGTTTCATGATAAGATATAATATTCATTGCGAAGTGTTATGTATTCCTCGTCTACGATTCAAATGAATGTAAATGCGACACTTCCTTGCAAGGAAATAGCGTTTGCAGATATCTACGTATCGTAGCAATAGAGTTCTAATGCTTCTTAAAACGCGATATCGCATCACATTTCTATGTTTCATGGTAAGATATAATATGATTTGCGGAGTGTTATGTATTCCTCGTCTACACTTCAAATGAATGTGAATGCGACACTTCCTCGCTGGGAAATAGCGTTTGCAGATGTCTACGTATCGTAGCAGTAGAGTTCTAATGCTTCTTGAAACGCGATATCGCATCTGATTTCTATGTTTCATGGTAAGATATAATATGATTTGCGAAGTGTTATGTATTCCTCGTCGACACATCAAATGAATGTAAATGCGACACTTCCTTGCAAGGAAATAGCTTTTGCAGATGTCTACGTATCGTAGCAATAGAGTTCTTATGATTCTTAAAACGCGATATCGCATCTCATTTCTATGTTTCATGGTAAGGTATAATATGATTTGCGAAGTGTTATGTATCCGTCGTCTACACTTCAAATGAATGTAAATGCGACACTATCTTGCAAGGAAATAGCGTTTGCAGATGTCTACGTATTGTAGCAATGGATTTCTGATGCTTCTTAAAACGCGATATCGCATCTCATTTCTATGTTTCATGGTAAGATATAATATGATTTGCGAAGTGTTATGTATTCCTCGTCTACACTTCAAATGAATGTAAATGCGACAATTCTTTGCAAGGAAATAGCGTTTGCAGATGTCTACGTATCGTTGCAATAGAGTTCTTATGATTCTTAAAACGCGATATCGCATCTCATTTCTGTGTTTCATGGTAAGATATAATATGATTTGCGAAGTGTTATGTATTCCTCGTCTACACATCAAACGAATGTAAATGCGACACTTTTTTGCAAGGAAATAGCGTTTGCAGATGTCTACGTATCGAAGCAATAGAGCTCAAATGCTTCTTAAAACGAGATATTGCATCTCATATCTATGTTTCATGATAAGATATAATATTCATTGCGAAGTGTTATGTATTCCTCGTCTACGATTCAAACGAATGTAAATGCGACACTTCCTTGCAAGGAAATAGCGTTTGCAAATGTCTACGTATCGTAGCTATAGAGTTCTAATGCTTCTTAAAACGCGATATCGCATCTCATTTCTATGTTTCATGGTAAGATATAATTTGATTTGCGGAGTGTTATGTATTCCTCGTCTACACTTCAAATGAATGTGAATGCGACACTTCCTCGCTAGGAAATAGCGTTTGCAGATGTCTGCGTATCGTAGCAGTAGAGTTCTAATGCTTCTTAAAACGCGATATCGCATCTCATTTCTATGTTTCATGGTAAGATATAATATGATTTGCCAAGTGTTATGTATTCCTCGTCTACACTTCAAATGAATGTAAATGCGACACTTTTTTGCAAGGAAATAGCGTTTGCAGATGTCTACGTATCGTTGCAATAGAGTTCTTATGATTCTTAAAACGCGATATCGCATCACATTTCTATGTTTCATGGTAAGATATAATATGATTTGCGGAGTGATATGTATTCCTACTCTACACTTCAAATGAATGTAAATGCGACACTTCCTTGCAAGGAAATAGCGTTTGCAGATGTCTACGTAACGTAGCAATAGAGTTCTAATGCTTCTTAAAACGCGATATCGCATCTCATTTCTATGTTTCATGGTAAGATATAATTTGATTTGCGGAGTGTTATGTATTCCTCGTCTACACTTCAAATGAATGTGAATGCGACACTTCCTCGCTAGGAAATAGCGTTTGCAGATGTCTGCGTATCGTAGCAGTAGAGTTCTAATGCTTCTTAAAACGCGATATCGCATCTCATTTCTATGTTTCATGGTAAGATATAATATGATTTGCAAAGTGTTATGTATTCCTCGTCTACACATCAAATGAATGTAAATGCGACACTTTCTTGCAAGGGAATAGCGTTTGCAGATGTCTACGTATCGAAGCAATAGAGTTCAAATGCTTCTTAAAACGAGATACTGCATCACATATCTATGTTTCATGATAAGATATAATATTCATTGCGAAGTGTTATATATTCCTCGTCTACGATTCAAATGAATGTAAATGCGACACTTCCTTGCAAGGAAATAGCGTTTGCAGATGTCTACGTATCGTAGCAATAGAGTTCTAATGCTTCTTAAAACGCGATATCGCATCACATTTCTATGTTTCACGGTAAGATATAATATGATTTGCGGAGTGTTATGTATTCCTCGTCTACACTTCAAATGAATGTAAATGCGACAATTCTTTGCAAGGAAATAGCGTTCGCAGATGTCTACGTATCGTTGCAATAGAGTTCTAATGCTTCTTAAAACGCGATATCGCATCTCATTTCTATGTTTCATGGTAAGATATAATTTGATTTGCGGAGTGTTATGTATTCCTCGTCTACACTTCAAATGAATGTGAATGCGACACTTCCTCGCTAGGAAATAGCGTTTGCAGATGTCTGCGTATCGTAGCAGTAGAGTTCTAATGCTTCTTAAAACGCGATATCGCATCTCATTTCTATGTTTCATGGTAAGATATAATATGATTTGCAAAGTGTTATGTATTCCTCGTCTACACATCAAATGAATGTAAATGCGACACTTTCTTGCAAGGGAATAGCGTTTGCAGATGTCTACGTATCGAAGCAATAGAGTTCAAATGCTTCTTAAAACGAGATATTGCATCACATATCTATGTTTCATGATAAGATATAATATTCATTGCGAAGTGTTATATATTCCTCGTCTACGATTCAAATGAATGTAAATGCGACACTTCCTTGCAAGGAAATAGCGTTTGCAGATGTCTACGTATCGTAGCAATAGAGTTCTAATGCTTCTTAAAACGCGATATCGCATCACATTTCTATGTTTCACGGTAAGATATAATATGATTTGCGGAGTGTTATGTATTCCTCGTCTACACTTCAAATGAATGTAAATGCGACAATTCTTTGCAAGGAAATAGCGTTCGCAGATGTCTACGTATCGTTGCAATAGAGTTCTAATGCTTCTTAAAACGCGATATCGCATCTCATTTCTATGTTTCATGGTAAGATATAATATGATTTGCGGAGTGTTAAGTATTCCTCGTCTACACTTCAAATGAATGTGAATGCGACACTTCCTCGCTAGGAAATAGCGTTTGCAGATGTCTGCGTATCGTAGCAGTAGAGTTCTAATGCTTCTTAAAACGCGATATCGCATCTCAGTTCCATGTTTCATGGTAAGATATAATATGATTTGCGAAGTGTTATGTATTCCTCGTCTACACATCAAATGAATGTAAATGCGACACTTTCTTGCAAGGGAATAGCGTTTGCTGATGTCTACGTATCGAAGCAATAGAGTTCAAATGCTTCTTAAAACGAGATATTGCATCTCATATCTATGTTTCATGATAAGATATAATATTCATTGCGAAGTGTTATGTATTCCTCGTCTACACTTCAAATGAATGTGAATGCGACACTTCCTCGCTAGGAAATAGCGTTTGCAGATGTCTGCGTATCGTAGCAGTAGAGTTCTAATGCTTCTTAAAACGCGATATCGCATCTCATTTCCATGTTTCATGGTAAGATATAATATGATTTGCGAAGTGTTATGTATTCCTCGTCTACACATCAAATGAATGTAAATGCGACACGTTTTTGCAAGGAAATAGCGATTGCAGATGTCTACGTATCGAAGCAGTAGAGCTCAAATGCTTCTTAAAACGAGATATTGCATCTCATATCTATGTTTCATGATAAGATATAATATTCATTGCGAAGTGTTATGTATTCCTCGTCTACGATTCAAACGAATGTAAATGCGACACTTCCTTGCAAGGAAATAGCGTTTGCAGATGTCTACGTATCGTAGCAATAGAGTTCTAATGCTTCTTAAAACGCGATATCGCATCTCATTTCTATGTTTCATGGTAAGATATAATTTGATTTGCGGAGTGTTATGTATTCCTCGTCTACACTTCAAATGAATGTGAATGCGACCCTTCCTCGCTAGGCAATAGCGTTTGCAGATGTCTGCGTATCGTAGCAGTAGAGTTCTAATGCTTCTTAAAACGCGATATCGCATCTCATTTCTATGTTTCATGGTAAGATATAATATGATTTGCGAAGTGTTATGTATTCCTCGCCTACACATCAAATGAATGTAAATGCGACAATTTCTTGCAAGGGAATAGCGTTTGCAGATGTCTACGTACCGAAGCAATAGAGTTCAAATGCTTCTTAAAACGAGATATTGCATCTCATATCTATGTTTCATGATAAGATATAATATTCATTGCGAAGTGTTATGTATTCCTCGTCTACGATTCAAATGAATGTAAATGCGACACTTCCTTGCAAGGAAATAGCGTTTGCAGATATCTACGTATCGTAGCAATAGAGTTCTAATGCTTCTTAAAACGCGATATCGCATCACATTTCTATGTTTCATGGTAAGATATAATATGATTTGCGGAGTGTTATGTATTCCTCGTCTACACTTCAAATGAATGTGAATGCGACACTTCCTTGCAAGGAAATAGCGTTTGCAGATGTCTACGTATCGTAGCAATAGAGTTCTTATGATTCTTAAAACGCGATATCGCATCTCATTTCTATGTTTCATGGTAAGGTATAATATGATATGCGAAGTGTTATGTATCCGTCGTCTACACTTCAAATGAATGTAAATGCCACACTATCCTGCAAGGAAATAGCGTTTGCAGATGTCTACGTATTGTAGCAATGGATTTCTGATGCTTCTTAAAACGCGATATCGCATCTCATTTCTATGTTTCATGGTAAGATATAATATGATTTGCGGAGTGATATGTATTCCTACTCTACACTTCAAATGAATGTAAATGCTACACTTCCTTGCGAGGAAATAGCGTTTGCAGATGTCTACGTAACGTAGGAATAGAGTTCTAATGCTTCTTAAAACGCGATATCGCATCTCATTTCTATGTTTCATGGTAAGATATAATTTGATTTGCGGAGTGTTACGTATTCCTCGTCTACACTTCAAATGAATGTGAATGCGACACTTCCTCGCTAGGGAATAGCGTTTGCAGATGTCTGCGTATCGTAGCAGTAGAGTTCTAATGCTTCTTAAAACGCGATATCGCATCTCATTTCTATGTTTCATGGTAAGATATAATATGATTTGCGAAGTGTTATGCATTCCTCGTCTACACATCAAATGAATGTAAATGCGACACTTTCTTGCAAGGGAATAGCGTTTGCAGATGTCTACGTATCGGAGCAATAGAGTTCTAATGCTTCTTAAAACGCGATATCGCATCACATTTATATGTTTCATGGTAAGATATAATATGATTTGCGGAGTGTTATGTATTCCTCGTCTACACTTCAAATGAATGTGAATGCGACACTTCCTCGCTAGGAAATAGCGATTGCAGATGTCTACGTATCGTAGCAGTAGAGTTCTAATGCTTCTTGAAACGCGATATCGCATCTCATTTCTATGTTTCATGGTAAGATATAATATGATTTGCGGAGTGTTATGTATTCCTCGTCTACACTTCAAATGAATGTGAATGCGACACTTCCTTGCAAGGAAATAGCGTTTGCACATGTCTACGTATCGTAGCAATAGAGTTCTGGTGCTTCTTAAAACGCGATATCGCATCTCATTTCTATGTTTCATGGTAAGATATAATATGATTTGCGAAGTGTTATGTATTCCTCGTCTACACTTCAAATGAATGTAAATGCGACACTTTCTTGCAAGGGAATAGCGTTTGCAGATGTCTACGTATCGGAGCAATAGAGTTCTAATGCTTCTTAAAACGCGATATCGCATCACATTTCTATGTTTCATGGTAAGATATAATATGATTTGCGGAGTGATATGTATTCCTACTCTACACTTCAAATGAATGTGAATGCGACACTTCCTCGCTAGGAAATAGCGATTGCAGATGTCTACGTATCGTAGCAGTAGAGTTCTAATGCTTCTTGAAACGCGATATCGCATCTCATTTCTATGTTTCATGGTAAGATATAATATGATTTGCGGAGTGTTATGTATTCCTCGTCTACACTTCAAATGAATGTGAATGCGACACTTCCTTGCAAGGAAATAGCGTTTGCACATGTCTACGTATCGTAGCAATAGAGTTCTGGTGCTTCTTAAAACGCGATATCGCATCTCATTTCTATGTTTCATGGTAAGATATAATATGATTTGCGAAGTGTTATGTATTCCTCGTCTACACTTCAAATGAATGTAAATGCGACACTATCTTGCAAGGAAATAGCGTTTGCAGATGTCTACGTATTGTAGCAATGGATTTCTGATGCTTCTTAAAACGCGATATCGCATCTCATTTCTATGTTTCATGGTAAGATATAATATGATTTGCGGAGTGATATGTATTCCTACTCTACACTTCAAATGAATGTAAATGCGACACTTCCTTGCAAGGAAATAGCGTTTGCAGATGTCTACGTAACGTAGCAATAGAGTTCTAATGCTTCTTAGAACGCGATATCGCATCTCATTTCTATGTTTCATGGTAAGATATAATTTGATTTGCGGAGTGTTATGTATTCCTCGTCTACACTTCAAATGAATGTGAATGCGACACATCCTCGCTAGGGAATAGCGTTTGCAGATGTCTGCGTATCGTAGCAATAGAGTTCTTATGATTCTTAAAACATGATATCGCATCTCATTTCTATGTTTCATGGTAAGATATAATATGATTTGCGAAGTGTTATGTATTCCTCGTCTACACTTCAAATGAATGTAAATGCGACACTTCATTGCAAGGAAATAGCGTTTGCAGATGTCTACGTATCGTAGCAATGGATTTCTGATGCTTCTCAAATCGCCATATCGCATCTCATTTCTATGTTTCATGGTAAGATATAATATGATTTGCGAAGTGTTATGTATTCCTCGTCTACATTTCAAATGAATGTAAATGCGACACTTCTTTGCAAGGAAATAGCGTTTGCAGATGTCTACGTATCGTTGCAATAGAGTTCTTATGATTCTTAGAACGCGATATCGCATCACATTTCTATGTTTCATGGTAAGATATAATATGATTTGCGGAGTGATATGTATTCCTACTCTACACTTCAAATGAATGTAAATGCTACACTTCCTTGCGAGGAAATAGCGTTTGCAGATGTCTACGTAACGTAGGAATAGAGTTCTAATGCTTCTTAAAACGCGATATCGCATCTCATTTCTATGTTTCATGGTAAGATATAATTTGATTTGCGGAGTGTTACGTATTCCTCGTCTACACTTCAAATGAATGTGAATGCGACACTTCCTCGCTAGGGAATAGCGTTTGCAGATGTCTGCGTATCGTAGCAGTAGAGTTCTAATGCTTCTTAAAACGCGATATCGCATCTGATTTCTATGTTTCATGGTAAGATATAATATGATTTGCGAAGTGTTATGCATTCCTCGTCTACACATCAAATGAATGTAAATGCGACACTTTCTTGCAAGGGAATAGCGTTTGCAGATGTCTACGTATCGGAGCAATAGAGTTCAAATGCTTCTTAAAACGAGATATTGCATCTCATATCTATGTTTCATGATAAGATATAATATTCATTGCGAAGTGTTATATATTCCTCGTCTACGATTCAAATGAATGTAAATGCGGCACTTCCTTGCAAGGACATAGCGTTTGCAGATGTCTACGTATCGTAGCAATAGAGTTCTAATGCTTCTTAAAACGCGATATCGCATCACATTTCTATGTTTCATGGTAAGATATAATATGATTTGCGGAGTGTTATGTATTCCTCGTCTACACTTCAAATGAATGTGAATGCGACACTTCCTCGCTAGGAAATAGCGATTGCAGATGTCTACGTATCGTAGCAGTAGAGTTCTAATGCTTCTTGAAACGCGATATCGCATCTCATTTCTATGTTTCATGGTAAGATATAATATGATTTGCGGAGTGTTATGTATTCCTCGTCTACACTTCAAATGAATGTGAATGCGACACTTCCTTGCAAGGAAATAGCGTTTGCACATGTCTACGTATCGTAGCAATAGAGTTCTGGTGCTTCTTAAAACGCGATATCGCATCTCATTTCTATGTTTCATGGTAAGATATAATATGATTTGCGAAGTGTTATGTATTCCTCGTCTACACTTCAAATGAATGTAAATGCGACACTATCTTGCAAGGAAATAGCGTTTGCAGATGTCTACGTATTGTAGCAATGGATTTCTGATGCTTCTTAAAACGCGATATCGCATCTCATTTCTATGTTTCATGGTAAGATATAATATGATTTGCGAAGTGTTATGTATTCCTCGTCTACACTTCAAATGAATGTAAATGCGACAATTCTTTGCAAGGAAATAGCGTTTGCAGATGTCTACGTATCGTTGCAATAGTTTTCTTATGATTCTTAAAACGCGATATCGCATCACATTTCTATGTTTCATGGTAAGATATAATATGATTTGCGGAGTGATATGTATTCCTACTCTACACTTCAAATGAATGTGAATGCGACACTTCCTCGCTAGGGAATAGCGTTTGCAGATGTCTGCGTATCGTAGCAGTAGAGTTCTAATGCTTCTTAAAACGCGATATCGCATCTCATTTCTATGTTTCATGGTAAGATATAATATGATTTGCGAAGTGTTATGTATTCCTCGTCTACACATCAAACGAATGTAAATGCGACACTTTTTTGCAAGGAAATAGCGTTTGCAGATGTCTACGTATCGAAGCAATAGAGCTCAAATGCTTCTTAAAACGAGATATTGCATCTCATATCTATGTTTCATGATAAGATATAATATTCATTGCGAAGTGTTATGTATTCCTCGTCTACGATTCAAACGAATGTAAATGCGACACTTCCTTGCAAGGAAATAGCGTTTGCAAATGTCTACGTATCGTACCAATAGAGTTCTAATGCTTCTTAAAACGCGATATCGCATCTCATTTCTATGTTTCATGGTAAGATATAATTTGATTTGCGGAGTGTTATGTATTCCTCGTCTACACTTCAAATGAATGTGAATGCGACACTTCCTCGCTAGGAAATAGCGTTTGCAGATGTCTGCGTATCGTAGCAGTAGAGTTCTAATGCTTCTTAAAACGCGATATCGCATCTCATTTCTATGTTTCACGGTAAGATATAATATGATTTGCGAAGTGTTATGTATTCCTCGTCTACACATCAAATGAATGTAAATGCGACACTTTCTTGCAAGGGAATAGCGTTTGCAGATGTCTACGTATCGAAGCAATAGAGTTCAAAGGCTTCTTAAAACGAGATATCGCACCTCATTTCTATGTTTCATGGTAAGGTATAATATGATTTGCGAAGTGTTATGTATTCCTCGTCTACACATCAAATGAATGTAAATGCGACACTTTCTTGCAAGGAAATAGCGTTTGCAGATGTCTACGTATCGAAGCAATAGAGCTCAAATGCTTCTTAAAACGAGATATTGCATCTCATATCTATGTTTCATGATAAGATATAATATTCATTGCGAAGTGTTATGTATTCCTCGTCTACGATTCAAATGAATGTAAATGCGACACTTCCTTGCAAGGAAATAGCGTTTGCAGATGTCTACGTATCGTAGCAATAGAGTTCTAATGCTTCTTAAAACGCGATATCGCATCTCATTTCTATGTTTCATGGTAAGATATAATATGATTTGTCGAAGTGTTATGTATTCCTCGTCTACACTTCAAATGAATGTAAATGCGACAATTCTTTGCAAGGAAATAGCGTTTGCAGATGTCTACGTATCGTTGCAATAGAGTTCTTATGATTCTTAAAACATGATATCGCATCTCATTTCTATGTTTCATGGTAAGATATAATATGATTTGCGAAGTGTTATGTATTCCTCGTCTACACTTCAAATGAATGTAAATGCGACACTTCATCGCTAGGAAATAGCGTTTGCAGATGTCTGCGTATCGTAGCAGCAGAGTTCTAATGCTTCTTAAAACGCGATATCGCATCTCATTTCCATGTTTCATGGTAAGATATAATATGATTTGCGAAGTGTTATGTATTCCTCGTCTACACATCAAATGAATGTAAATGCGACACTTTCTTGCAAGGAAATAGCGTTTGCAGATGTCTACGTATCGAAGCAATAGAGCTCAAATGCTTCTTAAAACGAGATATTGCATCTCATACCTATGTTTCATGATAAGATATAATATTCATTGCGAAGTGTTATGTATTCCTCGTCTACGATTCAAATGAATGTAAATGCGACACTTCCTTGCAAGGAAATAGCGTTTGCAGATGTCTACGTATCGTAGCAATAGAGTTCTAATGCTTCTTAAAACGCGATATCGCATCTCATTTCTATGTTTCATGGTAAGATATAATATGATTTGTCGAAGTGTTATGTATTCCTCGTCTACACTTCAAATGAATGTAAATGCGACAATTCTTTGCAAGGAAATAGCGTTTGCAGATGTCTGCGTATCGTAGCAATAGAGTTCTTATGATTCTTAAAACATGATATCGCATCTCATTTCTATGTTTCATGGTAAGATATAATATGATTTGCGAAGTGTTATGTATTCCTCGTCTACACTTCAAATGAATGTAAATGCGACACTTCATTGCAAGGAAATAGCGTTTGCAGATGTCTACGTATCGTAGCAATGGATTTCTGATGCTTCTCAAATCGCGATATCGCATCTCATTTCTATGTTTCATGGTAAGATATAATATGATTTGCGAAGTGTTATGTATTCCTCGTCTACATTTCAAATGAATGTAAATGCGACACTTCTTTGCAAGGAAATAGCGTTTGCAGATGTCTACGTATCGTTGCAATAGAGTTCTTATGATTCTTAAAACGCGATATCGCATCACATTTCTATGTTTCATGGTAAGATATAATATGATTTGCGGAGTGATATGTATTCCTACTCTACACTTCAAATGAATGTAAATGCTACACTTCCTTGCGAGGAAATAGCGTTTGCAGATGTCTACGTAACGTAGCAATAGAGTTCTAATGCTTCTTAAAACGCGATATCGCATCTCATTTCTATGTTTCATGGTAAGATATAATTTGATTTGCGGAGTGTTACGTATTCCTCGTCTACACTTCAAATGAATGTGAATGCGACACTTCCTCGCTAGGGAATAGCGTTTGCAGATGTCTGCGTATCGTAGCAATAGAGTTCTTATGATTCTTAAAACGCGATATCGCATCTCATTTCTATGTTTCATGGTAAGGTATAATATGATATGCGAAGTGTTATGTATCCGTCGTCTACACTTCAAATGAATGTAAATGCCACACTATCCTGCAAGGAAATAGCGTTTGCAGATGTCTACGTATTGTAGCAATGGATTTCTGATGCTTCTTAAAACGCGATATCGCATCTCATTTCTATGTTTCATGGTAAGATATAATATGATTTGCGAAGTGTTATGTATTCCTCGTCTACACTTCAAATGAATGTAAATGCGACAATTCTATGCAAGGAAATAGCGTTTGCAGATGTCTACGTATCGTTGCAATAGAGTTCTCATGATTCTTAAAACATGATATCGCATCTCATTTCTATGTTTCATGGTAAGACATAATATGATTTGCGAAGTGTCATGCTTTCCTCGTCCACACTTCAAATGAATGTAAATGCGACACTTCCTTGCAAGGAAATAGCGTTTGCAGATGTCTACGTATCGTAGCAATAGAGTTCTTATGATTCTTAAAACGCGATATCGCATCTCGTTTCTATGTTTCATGGTAAGATATAATATGATTTGCGAAGTGTTATGTATTCCTCGCCTACACATCAAATGAATGTAAATGCGACACTTTCTTGCAAGGGAATAGCGTTTGCAGATGTCTACGTATCGAAGCAATAGAGTTCAAATGCTTCTTAAAACGAGATATTGCATCCCATACCTATGTTTCATGATAAGATATAATATGATTTGCGAAGTGTTATGTATCCGTCGTCTACACTTCAAATGAATGTAAATGCGACACTATCTTGCAAGGAAATAGCGTTTGCAGATGTCTACGTATCGTAGCAATAGAGTTCTTATGATTCTTAAAACGCGATATCGCATCACATTTCTATGTTTCATGGTAAGATATAATATGATTTGCGGAGTGTTATGTATTCCTCGTCTACACTTCAAATGAATGTGAATGCGACACTTCCTTGCAAGGAAATAGCGTTTGCAGATGTCTACGTATCGTAGCAATAGAGTTCTTATGATTCTTAAAACACGATATCGCATCTCATTTCTATGTTTCATGGTAAGGTATAATATGATATGCGAAGTGTTATGTATCCGTCGTCTACACTTCAAATGAATGTAAATGCCACACTATCCTGCAAGGAAATAGCGTTTGCAGATGTCTACGTATTGTAGCAATGGATTTCTGATGCTTCTTAAAACGCGATATCGCATCTCATTTCTATGTTTCATGGTAAGATATAATATGATTTGCGGAGTGATATGTATTCCTACTCTACACTTCAAATGAATGTAAATGCGACACTTCCTTGCAAGGAAATAGCGTTTGCAGATGTCTACGTAACGTAGCAATAGAGTTCTAATGCTTCTTAGAACGCGATATCGCATCTCATTTCTATGTTTCATGGTAAGATATAATTTGATTTGCGGAGTGTTATGTATTCCTCGTCTACACTTCAAATGAATGTGAATGCGACACATCCTCGCTAGGGAATAGCGTTTGCAGATGTCTGCGTATCGTAGCAATAGAGTTCTTATGATTCTTAAAACATGATATCGCATCTCATTTCTATGTTTCATGGTAAGATTGTAACGTCAGGCGTACCGCCTGCCACCCTCCGACGCCCACCTCATCATCCCCAGCATCCGCATCCGGAGCCCCTGCACACGGGCCACCCGCCGACTCGCCGTCCCTACAGAAGGAGACAAAGATACGAGAGGGAAGAGGGATGCAGCATGCCGCGCCCACGCGCGATCTCCACACACGAGGGGGAGGACTTCACCCCGTATTACGAGGGCGAGGAGCTCTCCGACACATACTGGGTCGAATCCCCAGCGATCACGAAGCCCTATACGTACTTCTCGTACATGTGGGATTAGAATAAGCACACTACTCATACATGTACATACACACCAACACACACCTAGATTTAAGTGAATATATGTATATATTTTATTCATGCACGGTTATGTTCCGTGCACTCGCGCGCACACTCGACGCTCGCGGCTCACGCTTAACGCGGGCCGCGCCCCACTCCGAACGGCCGCCCCACCACGAGGGCCGAGCGGCCGCCCTACTCCGATCGTCCGCCCCACCGCGAGGGCCCAGCGACTCGCGCGCCGCGCGACCCGAGGAGGTCGCGGACGCGAGATCCGAGAGTCAGTTCGCGTCTCATCTCCGAACCGGAGAGTTCCCAACTCATCTCCGAACTGGAGAGTTCCAATCTCATCTCCGAACTGGAGAGTTCTAATCCAGCATCCGAACGATGCACTTCCGATCCGAGCAATAGGCTCATTCGCAACGAGCAATTAGCTCTAATGCATTCGTCTCTATCCATACTCCCATAGCGGAGTCCATTCGATACTTCATACTATTTCTAATTCTCATTGTAATCGCTAGTCAGTAACTTAGAACTTAGTCAAGTGTATTTAGTATAGTGAAATCATAGAATATAGTTTATTTTTACCAGATTCAAAGTATCTTTATTCGAGTCCAAATACAATTCCTTAATTCTACTCCACGGGTACGCTCGCGATTATTCTATTTCTATATCTCATCTGCGATAGTCTTGAGGCTCGACGACTAGAGCGAACCAGCGCTTAGTTGCTCCATCCTCACTTCTACCGTATACAGAATATCTTGCGCCCAGGTCGATCCCGGTAAGCTAGAGCGAACCAACGCTTAGCCGCGCCGTACTCGACCGAAGTTCAAGTATTCTCGACGAGCCTTGCACCTCCGACAAAGCGTACACGACGCGCGGGGAGGAGAGAGTTTATTCGTCGTCTCGCTCGGGAATACGTGGGTGATGCACCAGAATATTCAATTTCCTGCGTTCGAGTCCTGGTACCTGTGAAGGAGGTTTCCTTCGCCGCACGACCCGTACCTCCGTTCCAGCCGTACGCCGCCGCCATCCCGGTTGCGGATCCAAGGCGCTCCAGGTACCTAGAAAGAGAAATCAGACAGCGGAATCAAGCCTTCGCAAGGTAAGTTTAGTGTTAATTACCGTTTTATCGAGTCCGAAACGCCAACGAACCCGGTCCGGACGCAATTCGCGTTATTTTCGGGAACGGTTACGACTTTGTGCCACCGTTGCGAGCGCAACCGCACCTCGGGACGTGACACGAAAGTTATTTTTGGTGACAGCGGTGGGATAGCCACGCGTTTCCTCCGGAAATTCCGCCGAAAGGAACCGCGAAACTAGATATGGCAACCCGGACTCCGACAAAAACGCGCCAGCAGACACAGCGAGCCGCCGCGATGGCCGATTCCGAACGCGAAAAACGCACTAGCAGAACGCTCGACTTCCAAGACGCTATCTCCGAGCCTCTTCCTAGTACCGCGCAACAAAATACTTCCGCGAAAAATACGAAAACGACCGATCCTAGTAATGCCGCGTTGCTCCAGCAAATAGAAATTCTACGTCGTGAAATAGAATCTATCCGCAGAACGCCTGATTTAACGCGCGACGATACCGTTTCTCTGGATATTCCTCGGGGAAATCCGCTTTCCGCACATAATTCGAGCTCTGATTTCAATACAAATAGTTCGCAACACGACGAGCTATCGCTTAAGCAGGCCCTCGAAGCCGTGCCGACATTCGACGGTCAGAACATTCCCATTCTTCAGTTTACCCGAGCGTGTAAACGCGCTTATGAGCTTATCCCTAATGGGTGCGAGCGAACCTTCACACGCCTGCTTAAGGGAAAACTCAAGGGTCGTGCCTACGCCGCGCTAGAAGACGAGCCGTGTTACACAATACTCGAATTAACGGACGTTCTTCGCAGCACATTTTGCTCCGTAAAATCAGCTCATCATTATCGGGGTGAACTTGCCAATATATTTATGCGCGCGAACGAGCACATTCTAGATTACATCGGTCGAGTAAAGGATCTTAGAACCGCTATAATTGATTGCGAAAGGCTTGCTCGACGAGACACACCGGAATCGCTCGATGACGTAGACGCGCTCACATTACAATGTTTTAAAGACGGTCTCATTCCAGAAATTCGGATGCAAATGACGGTAAATTCATTCGGTACATTGCGAGAAACGTTCGCTCGAGCGCGAGAGCTCTATCAAATGCACGAACGTGATTGCAACCGGCTAGGTAGATCGCGTGTCGCGCGACCAGAATCGCGCGAAAAACCAGCCGAAATTATTTGCCGAAAATGCAATAATATCGGACATTACGCGACCGAGTGTCGGCTCAGACCGCCATCGCCGTACCGACCGCAGGAATACTTGCGATCCAGGGACGTACCGCCTCCTACTCGAGGCCCCGCGTACGAACAACCGAGACAAATCGTAGCCAGGGACGCGCCCAAATTTTGTCGCTATTGCAAGACCCCGGGGCACGAAATAGGCGAGTGCCGAAAAAGGCAGTACAACAACGCGGTAAATAAAAATTCGGGAAACGACAATGGCCTCCGCACCCGCCGCGAGACAGGTGGCGAGGCCGCGCACCAAGTCCGTCCTCTCGCCGCGAACAACTCCAACGCGGAAATCGACGAAACGCCGCGATAAACATAACCGGAAAAACTAGCACGCCAAACGTAATTCTAAAATCCGATCTTCTAATTTCACCAACTCGCTTCATGGTGGACACTGGGGCGGAAATAAATATTATAAAACGTTCGGCTCTAAAAGCATCCGCGCGAATCGATAAGTCCGAGATCGTAATAATAACAGGGGTAACCGATGGCAAAACCGCAACCTTAGGGACAGTGAATCTTGTCATTTTCGGTCGCGTCGTCCCTTTTAATGTGGTCGAGGATGATTTTCCCCTTAAACCAAGCGGGATCCTCGGCTCCGGGTTCTGTATGGACGCAGAAATCTCTTTTCCAAATAAAATAATCAAATGGAATGGTAAGAGAATTCCTTTCGAAGACGATATCGAAACACTCGAGGAACCGTCACCGGACTCGAAAATAAAGCCTCTCCTATCGCCGAAACGTAAACAAGCGCCGCGCACGGAATCTATTCCCCCTCCGCCGCCGCGCCCGCCGCGTAAATCATCGCCTCCGCTGAAACGCGATGCAGCAACGAAATCTACCCAACAGACAAGAGATCTCGGCATGGCCGAGATTCTTTTTCCAAGGGGGGTGGTGTAACGTCAGGCGTACCGCCTGCCACCCTCCGACGCCCACCTCATCATCCCCAGCATCCGCATCCGGAGCCCCTGCACACGGGCCACCCGCCGACTCGCCGTCCCTACAGAAGGAGACAAAGATACGAGAGGGAAGAGGGATGCAGCATGCCGCGCCCACGCGCGATCTCCACACACGAGGGGGAGGACTTCACCCCGTATTACGAGGGCGAGGAGCTCTCCGACACATACTGGGTCGAATCCCCAGCGATCACGAAGCCCTATACGTACTTCTCGTACATGTGGGATTAGAATAAGCACACTACTCATACATGACATACACACCAACACACACCTAGATTTAAGTGAATATATGTATATATTTTATTCATGCACGGTTATGTTCCGTGCACTCGCGCGCACACTCGACGCTCGCGGCTCACGCTTAACGCGGGCCGCGCCCCACTCCGAACGGCCGCCCCACCACGAGGGCCGAGCGGCCGCCCTACTCCGATCGTCCGCCCCACCGCGAGGGCCCAGCGACTCGCGCGCCGCGCGACCCGAGGAGGTCGCGGACGCGAGATCCGAGAGTCAGTTCGCGTCTCATCTCCGAACCGGAGAGTTCCCAACTCATCTCCGAACTGGAGAGTTCCAATCTCATCTCCGAACTGGAGAGTTCTAATCCAGCATCCGAACGATGCACTTCCGATCCGAGCAATAGGCTCATTCGCAACGAGCAATTAGCTCTAATGCATTCGTCTCTATCCATACTCCCATAGCGGAGTCCATTCGATACTTCATACTATTTCTAATTCTCATTGTAATCGCTAGTCAGTAACTTAGAACTTAGTCAAGTGTATTTAGTATAGTGAAATCATAGAATATAGTTTATTTTTACCAGATTCAAAGTATCTTTATTCGAGTCCAAATACAATTCCTTAATTCTACTCCACGGGTACGCTCGCGATTATTCTATTTCTATATCTCATCTGCGATAGTCTTGAGGCTCGACGACTAGAGCGAACCAGCGCTTAGTTGCTCCATCCTCACTTCTACCGTATACAGAATATCTTGCGCCCAGGTCGATCCCGGTAAGCTAGAGCGAACCAACGCTTAGCCGCGCCGTACTCGACCGAAGTTCAAGTATTCTCGACGAGCCTTGCACCTCCGACAAAGCGTACACGACGCGCGGGGAGGAGAGAGTTTATTCGTCGTCTCGCTCGGGAATACGTGGGTGATGCACCAGAATATTCAATTTCCTGCGTTCGAGTCCTGGTACCTGTGAAGGAGGTTTCCTTCGCCGCACGACCCGTACCTCCGTTCCAGCCGTACGCCGCCGCCATCCCGGTTGCGGATCCAAGGCGCTCCAGGTACCTAGAAAGAGAAATCAGACAGCGGAATCAAGCCTTCGCAAGGTAAGTTTAGTGTTAATTACCGTTTTATCGAGTCCGAAACGCCAACGAACCCGGTCCGGACGCAATTCGCGTTATTTTCGGGAACGGTTACGACTTTGTGCCACCGTTGCGAGCGCAACCGCACCTCGGGACGTGACAAGATATAATATGATTTGCGAAGTGTTATGTATTCCTCGTCTACACTTCAAATGAATGTAAATGCGACACTTCATTGCAAGGAAATAGCGTTTGCAGATGTCTACGTATCGTAGCAATGGATTTCTGATGCTTCTCAAATCGCCATATCGCATCTCATTTCTATGTTTCATGGTAAGATATAATATGATTTGCGAAGTGTTATGTATTCCTCGTCTACATTTCAAATGAATGTAAATGCGACACTTCTTTGCAAGGAAATAGCGTTTGCAGATGTCTACGTATCGTTGCAATAGAGTTCTTATGATTCTTAAAACGCGATATCGCATCACATTTCTATGTTTCATGGTAAGATATAATATGATTTGCGGAGTGATATGTATTCCTACTCTACACTTCAAATGAATGTAAATGCTACACTTCCTTGCGAGGAAATAGCGTTTGCAGATGTCTACGTAACGTAGCAATAGAGTTCTAATGCTTCTTAAAACGCGATATCGCATCTCATTTCTATGTTTCATGGTAAGATATAATATGATTTGCGAAGTGTTATGTATTCCTCGTCTACACATCAAATGAATGTAAATGCGACACTTTCTTGCAAGGGAATAGCGTTTGCAGATGTCTACGTATCGGAGCAATAGAGTTCAAATGCTTCTTAAAACGAGATATTGCATCTCATATCTATGTTTCATGATAAGATATAATATTCATTGCGAAGTGTTATATATTCCTCGTCTACGATTCAAATGAATGTAAATGCGACACTTCCTTGCAAGGACATAGCGTTTGCAGATGTCTACGTATCGTAGCAATAGAGTTCTTATGATTCTTAAAACGCGATATCGCATCACATTTCTATGTTTCATGGTAAGATATAATATGATTTGCGGAGTGTTATGTATTCCTCGTCTACACTTCAAATGAATGTGAATGCGACACTTCCTTGCAAGGAAATAGCGTTTGCAGATGTCTACGTATCGTAGCAATAGAGTTCTTATGATTCTTAAAACGCGATATCGCATCTCATTTCTATGTTTCATGGTAAGGTATAATATGATATGCGAAGTGTTATGTATCCGTCGTCTACACTTCAAATGAATGTAAATGCCACACTATCCTGCAAGGAAATAGCGTTTGCAGATGTCTACGTATTGTAGCAATTGATTTCTGATGCTTCTTAAAACGCGATATCGCATCTCATTTCTATGATTCATGGTAAGATATAATATGATTTGCGAAGTGTTATGTATTCCTCGTCTACACTTCAAATGAATGTAAATGCGACAATTCTATGCCAGGAAATAGCGTTTGCAGATGTCTACGTATCGTTGCAATAGAGTTCTCATGATTCTTAAAACATGATATCGCATCTCATTTCTATGTTTCATGGTAAGACATAATATGATTTGCGAAGTGTCATGCATTCCTCGTCCACACTTCAAATGAATGTAAATGCGACACTTCCTTGCAAGGAAATAGCGTTTGCAGATGTCTACGTATCGTAGCAATAGAGTTCTTATGATTCTTAAAACGCGATATCGCATCTCATTTCTATGTTTCATGGTAAGATATAATATGATTTGCGAAGTGTTATGTATTCCTCGCCTACACATCAAATGAATGTAAATGCGACACTTTCTTGCAAGGGAATAGCTTTTGCAGATGTCTACGTATCGAAGCAATAGAGTTCAAATGCTTCTTAAAACGAGATATTGCATCTCATACCTATGTTTCATGATAAGATATAATATGATTTGCGAAGTGTTATGTATCCGTCGTCTACACTTCAAATGAATGTAAATGCGACACTATCTTGCAAGGAAATAGCGTTTGCAGATGTCTACGTATTGTAGCAATGGATTTCTGATGCTTCTTAAAACGCGATATCGCATCTCATTTCTATGTTTCATGGTAAGATATAATATGATTTGCGAAGTGTTATGTATTCCTCGTCTACACTTCAAATGAATGTAAATGCGACAATTCTTTGCAAGGAAATAGCGTTTGCAGATGTCTACGTATCGTTGCAATAGTTTTCTTATGATTCTTAAAACGCGATATCGCATCACATTTCTATGTTTCATGGTAAGATATAATATGATTTGCGGAGTGATATGTATTCCTACTCTACACTTCAAATGAATGTAAATGCTACACTTCCTTGCGAGGAAATAGCGTTTGCAGATGTCTACGTAACGTAGGAATAGAGTTCTAATGCTTCTTAAAACGCGATATCGCATCTCATTTCTATGTTTCATGGTAAGATATAATTTGATTTGCGGAGTGTTACGTATTCCTCGTCTACACTTCAAATGAATGTGAATGCGACACTTCCTCGCTAGGGAATAGCGTTTGCAGATGTCTGCGTATCGTAGCAGTAGAGTTCTAATGCTTCTTAAAACGCGATATCGCATCTGATTTCTATGTTTCATGGTAAGATATAATATGATTTGCGAAGTGTTATGCATTCCTCGTCTACACATCAAATGAATGTAAATGCGACACTTTCTTGCAAGGGAATAGCGTTTGCAGATGTCTACGTATCGGAGCAATAGAGTTCAAATGCTTCTTAAAACGAGATATTGCATCTCATATCTATGTTTCATGATAAGATATAATATTCATTGCGAAGTGTTATATATTCCTCGTCTACGATTCAAATGAATGTAAATGCGACACTTCCTTGCAAGGACATAGCGTTTGCAGATGTCTACGTATCGTAGCAATAGAGTTCTAATGCTTCTTAAAACGCGATATCGCATCACATTTCTATGTTTCATGGTAAGATATAATATGATTTGCGGAGTGTTATGTATTCCTCGTCTACACTTCAAATGAATGTGAATGCGACACTTCCTCGCTAGGAAATAGCGATTGCAGATGTCTACGTATCGTAGCAGTAGAGTTCTAATGCTTCTTGAAACGCGATATCGCATCTCATTTCTATGTTTCATGGTAAGATATAATATGATTTGCGGAGTGTTATGTATTCCTCGTCTACACTTCAAATGAATGTGAATGCGACACTTCCTTGCAAGGAAATAGCGTTTGCACATGTCTACGTATCGTAGCAATAGAGTTCTGGTGCTTCTTAAAACGCGATATCGCATCTCATTTCTATGTTTCATGGTAAGATATAATATGATTTGCGAAGTGTTATGTATTCCTCGTCTACACTTCAAATGAATGTAAATGCGACACTATCTTGCAAGGAAATAGCGTTTGCAGATGTCTACGTATTGTAGCAATGGATTTCTGATGCTTCTTAAAACGCGATATCGCATCTCATTTCTATGTTTCATGGTAAGATATAATATGATTTGCGAAGTGTTATGTATTCCTCGTCTACACTTCAAATGAATGTAAATGCGACAATTCTTTGCAAGGAAATAGCGTTTGCAGATGTCTACGTATCGTTGCAATAGTTTTCTTATGATTCTTAAAACGCGATATCGCATCACATTTCTATGTTTCATGGTAAGATATAATATGATTTGCGGAGTGATATGTATTCCTACTCTACACTTCAAATGAATGTAAGTGCTACACTTCCTTGCGAGGAAATAGCGTTTGCAGATGTCTACGTAACGTAGCAATAGAGTTCTAATGCTTCTTAAAACGCGATATCGCATCTCATTTCTATGTTTCATGGTAAGATATAATTTGATTTGCGGAGTGTTATGTATTCCTCGTCTACACTTCAAATGAATGTGAATGCGACACTTCCTCGCTAGGGAATAGCGTTTGCAGATGTCTGCGTATCGTAGCAGTAGAGTTCTAATGCTTCTTAAAACGCGATATCGCATCTCATTTCTATGTTTCATGGTAAGATATAATATGATTTGCGAAGTGTTATGTATTCCTCGTCTACACATCAAATGAATGTAAATGCGACACTTTCTTGCAAGGGAATAGCGTTTGCAGATGTCTACGTATCGTTGCAATAGTTTTCTTATGATTCTTAAAACGCGATATCGCATCACATTTCTATGTTTCATGGTAAGATATAATATGATTTGCGGAGTGATATGTATTCCTACTCTACACTTCAAATGAATGTAAATGCGACACTTCCTTGCAGGGAAAAAGCGTTTGCAGATGTCTACGTAACGTAGCAATAGAGTTCTAATGCTTCTTAAAACGCGATATCGTATCTCATTTATATGTTTCATGGTAAGATATAATTTGATTTGCGGAGTGTTATGTATTCCTCGTCTACACTTCAAATGAATGTGAATGCGACACTTCCTCGCTAGGGAATAGCGTTTGCAGATGTCTGCGTATCGTAGCAGTAGAGTTCTAATGCTTCTTAAAACGCGATATCGCATCTCATTTCTATGTTTCATGGTAAGATATAATATGATTTGCGAAGTGTTATGTATTCCTCGTCTACACATCAAATGAATGTAAATGCGACACTTTCTTGCAAGGGAATAGCGTTTGCAGATGTCTACGTATCGAAGCACTAGAGTTCAAATGCTTCTTAAAACGAGATATTGCATCTCATATCTATGTTTCATGATAAGATATAATATTCATTGCGGAGTGTTATATATTCCTCGTCTACGATTCAAATGAATGTAAATGCGACACTTCCTTGCAAGGACATAGCGTATGCAGATGTCTACGTATCGTAGCAATAGAGTTCTAATGCTTCTTAAAACGCGATATCGCATCACATTTCTATGTTTCATGGTAAGATATAATATGATTTGCGGAGTGTTATGTATTCCTCGTCTACACTTCAAATGAATGTGAATGCGACACTTCCTCGCTAGGAAATAGCGTTTGCAGATGTCTACGTATCGTAGCAGTAGAGTTCTAATGCTTCTTGAAACGCGATATCGCATCTCATTTCTATGTTTCATGGTAAGATATAATATGATTTGCGAAGTGTTATGTATTCATCGTGTACACATCAAATGAATGTAAATGCGACACTTCCTTGCAAGGAAATAGCGTTTGCAGATGTCTACGTATCGAAGCAATAGAGTTCAAATGCTTCTTAAAACGAGATATTGCATCTCATATCTATGATTCATGATAAGATATAATATTCATTGCGAAGTGTTATGTATTCCTCGTCTACGATTCAAATGAATGTAAATGCGACACTTCCTTGCAAGGAAATAGCGTTTGCAGATGTCTACGTATCGTAGCAATAGAGTTCTAATGCTTCTTAAAACGCGATATCGCATCTCATTTCTATGTTTCATGATAAGATATAATATGATTTGCGGAGTGTTATGTATTCCTCGTCTACACTTCAAATGAATGTGAATACGACACTTCCTCGCTAGGAAATAGTGTTTGCAGATGTCTGCGTATCGTAGCAGTAGAGTTCTAATGCTTCTTAAAACGCGATATCGCATCTCATTTCTATGTTTCATGGTATGATATAATATGATTTGCGAAGTGTTATGTATTCCTCGTCTACACTTCAAATGAATGTAAATGCGACACTTCTTTGCAAGGAAATAGCGTTTGCAGATGTCTACGTATCGAAGCAATAGAGTTCAAATGCTTCTTAAAACGAGATATTGCATCTCATATCTATGTTTCATGATAAGAAATAATATTCATTGCGAAGTGTTATGCATTCCTCGTCTACGATTCAAATGAATGTAAATGCGACACTTCCTTGCAAGGAAATAGCGTTTGCAGATGTCTACGTATCGTAGCAATAGAGTTCTTATGATTCTTAAAACGCGATATCGCATCTCATTTCTATGTTTCAGGGTAAGGTATAATATGATATGCGAAGTGTTATGTATCCGTCGTCTACACTTCAAATGAATGTAAATGCCACACTATCTTGCAAGGAAATAGCGTTTGCAGATGTCTACGTATGGTAGCAATGGATTTCTGATGCTTCTTTAAACGCGATATCGCATCTCATTTCTATGTTTCATGGTAAGATATAATATGATTTGCGAAGTGTTATGTATTCCTCGTCTACACTTCAAATGAATGTAAATGCGACAATTCTATGCAAGGAAATAGCGTTTGCAGATGTCTACGTATCGTTGCAATAGAGTTCTCATGATTCTTAAAACATGATATCGCATCTCATTTCTATGTTTCATGGTAAGACATAATATGATTTGCGAAGTGTCATGCATTCCTCGTCCACACTTCAAATGAATGTAAATGCGACACTTCCTTGCAAGGAAATAGCGTTTGCAGATGTCTACGTATCGTAGCAATAGAGTTCTCATGATTCTTAAAACGCGATATCGCATCTGATTTCTATGTTTCATGGTAAGATATAATATGATTTGCGAAGTGTTATGTATTCCTCGTCTACACTTCAAATGAATGTAAATGCGACACTTCTTTGCAAGGAAATAGCGTTTGCAGATGTCTGCGTATCGAAGCAATAGAGTTCAAATGCTTCTTAAAACGAGATATTGCATCTCATATCTATGTTTCATGATAAGATATAATATTCATTGCGAAGTGTTATGTATTCCTCGTCGACGATTCAAATGAATGTAAATGCGACACTTCCTTGCAAGGAAATAGCGTTTGCAGATGTCTACCTATCGTAGCAATAGAGTTCTAATGCTTCTTAAAACGCGATATCGCATCACATTTCTATGTTTCATGGTAAGATATAATATGATTTGCGGAGTGTTATGTATTCCTCGTCTACACTTCAAATGAATGTGAATGCGACACTTCCTCGCTAGGAAATGGCGTTTGCAGATGTCTGCGTATCGTAGCAGTAGAGTTCTAATGCTTCTTAAAACGCGATATCGCATCTCATTTCTATGTTTCATGGTATGATATAATATGATTTGCGAAGTGTTATGTATTCCTCCTCTACACATCAAATGAATGTAAATGCGGCACTTTCTTGCAAGGAAATAGCGTTTGCAGATGTCTACGTATCGAAGCAATAGAGTTCAAATGCTTCTTAGAACGAGATATTGCATCTCATATCTATGTTTCATGATAAGATATAATATTCATTGCGAAGTGTTATGTATTCCTCGTCTACGATTCAAATGAATGTAAATGCGACACTTCCTTGCAAGGAAATAGCCTTCGCAGATGTCTACGTATCGTAGCAATAGAGTTCTTATGATTCTTAAAACGCGATATCGCATCTCATTTCTATGTTTCATGGTAAGATATAATATGATTTGCGAAGAGTTATGTATTCCTCGTCTACACTTCAAATGAATGTAAATGCGACACTTCTTTGCAAGGAAATAGCGTTTGCAGATGTCTACGTATTGTAGCAATGGATTTCTGATGCTTCTTAAAACGCGATATCGCATCTCATTTCTATGTTTCATGGTAAGATATAATATGATTTGCGAAGTGTTATGTATTCCTCGTCTACACTTCAAATGAATGTAAATGCGACAATTGTCACGTCCCGAGGTGCGGTTGCGCTCGCAACGGTGGCACAAAGTCGTAACCGTTCCCGAAAATAACGCGAATTGCGTCCGGACCGGGTTCGTTGGCGTTTCGGACTCGATAAAACGGTAATTAACACGAAACTTACCTTGCGAAGGCTTGATTCCGCTGTCTGATTTCTCTTTCCAGGTACCTGGAGCGCCTTGGATCCGCAACCGGGATGGCGGCGGCGTACGGCTGGAACGGAGGTACGGGTCGTGCGGCGAAGGAAACCTCCTTCACAGGAACCAGGACTCGAACGCAGGAAATTGAATATTCCGGTGCATCACCCACGTATTCCCGAGCGAGACGACGAATAAACTCTCTCCTCCCCGCGCGTCGTGTACGCTTTGTCGGAGGTGCAAGGCTCGTCGAGAATACTTGAACTTCGGTCGAGTACGGCGCGGCTAAGCGTTGGTTCGCTCTAGCTTACCGGGATCAACCTGGGCGCAAGATATTCTGTACACGGTAGAAGTGAGGATGGAGCAACTAAGCGCTGGTTCGCTCTAGTCGTCGAGCCTCAAGACTATCGCAGATGAGATATAGAAATAGAATAATCGCGAGCGTACCCGTGGAGTAGAATTAAGGAATTGTATTTGAACTTGAATAAAGATACTTTGAATCTGGTAAAAATAAACTATATTCTATGATTTCACTATACTAGATACACTTGACTAAATTCTAAGTTACTGGCTAGCGATTACAATGAGAATTAGAAATAGTATAAAGTATCGAATGGACTCCGCTATGGGAGTATGGATAGAGACGAATGCATTAGAGCTAATTGCTCGTTGCGAATGAGCCTATTGCTCGGATCGGAAGTGCATCGTTCGGATGCTGGATTAGAACTCCTCGGTTCGGAGATGAGTTAGCAACTCTCCAGTTCGGAGATGAGTTGGGGACTCTCCGGTTCGGAGATGAGACGCGAACTGACTCTCGGATCTCGCGTCCGCGACCTCCTCGGGTCGCGCGGCGCGCGAGTCGCTGGGCCCTCGCGGTGGGGCGGACGGTCGGAGTAGGGCGGCCGCTCGGCCCTCGTGGTGGGGCGGCCGTTCGGAGTGGGGCGCGGCCCGCGTTAAGCGTGAGCCGCGAGCGTCGAGTGTGCGCGCGAGTGCACGGAACATAACCGTGCATGAATAAAATATATACATATATTCACTTAAATCTAGGTGTGTGTTGGTGTGTATGTACATAGGTGAGTAGTGTGCTTATTCTAATCCCACATGTACGAGAAGTACGTATAGGGCTTCGTGATTGCTGGGGATTCGACCCAGTACGTGTCGGAGAGCTCCTCGCCCTCGTAATACGGGGTGAAGTCCTCCTCCTCGTGTGTGGAGATCGCGCGTGGGCGCGGCATGCTGCATCCCTCTTCCCTCTCGTACCTTTGTCTCCTTCTGTAGGGACGGCGAGTCGGCGGGTGGCCCGTGTGCAGGGGCTCCGGATACGGATGCTGGGGATGATGAGGTGGACGCCGGAGGGTGGCAGGCGGTACGCCTGACGTTACACCACCCCCCTTGGAAAAAGAATCTCGGCCATGCCGAGATCTCTTGTCTGTTGGGTAGATTTCGGGATGCTGGATCCTTCTCTTGGTCCTGTCGGCTGGATGCTGCGGAATCTGAGGTTTTTCGCCTGGTTGATCCTGGCGATAACGTTTGGAGATTGGACCGTGACTGCGGGCTTCCTTCGGATTGCAGGCACTTTCGTCGCTTTCGCTTTCAGCGTTCGTTTGAATGTCACTGCTCTCACTGACTTCATTTTCAGTTTTTCGCACTTTTCTTTCACTAGCATCCACACTCTGCATACTATGCATTCGTTTACAAATTTTGATTTTGTTCGTATGAACAATTTTATGGCGCCCTTTTACATTTAGCTTAACATTACAGTTGCCCAAAATTTCGAGGATACGGTACGGTCCAGAATACTGTGCCTGGAACTTATGTTTGTTCGGCTCTTTTAAAAGATAGACCCATTGGCCTACCTCGAAGTTTTGGACATTGAGATTTCGGTCATAATAATATTTGGAACGGCGTTTCGCATTGTCTAGATTGGCTTTAGCCAAATCCTGAGATTTCGAGATTTTCTCCTGAAGTTGTATAAGATAGTCGCTATAAGTTTCGTTATCAGAGCTGTCCTGAAAAGGAGTGGCTGACGGCGTCCTAGCTATCCTGCCGAACACTAGTTCGTGTGGGGTGTATAATGTACCCTCGTGCACACTGGTGTTGTATGAAAACATTGCATACGGTAACCAATTCACCCAATCGTTACTCGACTCTATGTAATGCTTCAGATATTCGGCCAGGACGTGGTGAGATCGTTCAACGGACCCGTTTGTCTGTGGATGGAACGCAGTGGACTTGTATTGCTTAATACGGAATTTGATTGCTATGGCTTTAATCAAGCTGTTTATAAAGTTCGAACCTTGGTCCGTGAGTATGCCTTTCGGGCATCCGAATTTACAAATGAATTCTTTTATTAAAGCTTCGGCAATGTCTACTGCGGTGGTGGTTTTGAGAGGAACTGCGACTGAGTATTTAGTGAGGAGATCTTGGATCGTGAGGATACTTGTATAACCGTCGGAAGTTTCGGGAAGAGGACCCATTACGTCCATTGAAATCTTATCGAATGCCCTGCCAGGGGTGTCGGTTAAAGTGAGAGGCTGTCTGGTCTTTACCCGGACCAGTTTCTCTGTCTGACAACTTTTACATTTGCCAATGTATTCTTGTATTTGTGTTTTCATGTTTGGCCAAAAGTATTGTTGTCTGATGCGAGAATAAGTTTTATTAACCCCTTTGTGACCTCCCACAGGGGAGTCGTGGTTTTCTCTTATTATTTTCAGTCGCTCTTCGACCGAAGGGGTTTTAATGAGGCCCTGGCAGACCGTAATCTGGACAGTTGTTTCATAAAACAGGTCCTGAAGGATTTTCTGGATTCGGGACCAGGATACGGAGTCTAGATAGGTTTGTGCGATACTAAATGTTTGTAATTGTAATTCGTTTACAACGTCGCACAAGGATCTGAATGTTTCTATTACGGTCTGGAAATTGATTGATCTGGTGGAATGTTCGATGATTGGAAGCTGGATTTGGAATTCGTTTCCGATTTGTATGACTTTGGCTTTGGTAAGGACGTGATTTTTGTTTAGGAGGAATTTTTCAGCGTTTGCTAGATCTTTGGCGCCCGTGTCATAGGGGTGCCCAGATTGCGTGACGAAGACAACTACATTGTCTCGTCGCGTTGATAATGCGTCACGGCTGAAATTAAATAGAGGTTCGCGTCGGAAAAATTCATTTGGAGCAGGAGTATAGAAGTCGGTGCTGTCGCTGGCGACTTGCGGAGGTGGTGCTGTGTTGGTACGGAAGGACGTGCCTGGAGTCGGTAATTCAGGTTCTGATGTTACCGGAGTAGGAGGAGGCGCTAGTGTGGTATACTTTTTACGGGTTTCCGGAGGCACATCGAAGATGTCGTCCTCCGAGTTTTCTGAATACGAGAGCGGAAAAATTTGAGCGGGATTCCGCGACAATGCGTCCGCATTAAGGTTCGTTTTTCCACTTTTATAGACCATCTCGTAGTCAAATTCCGCTAACTTAAGCCTCCACCGTACGAGTCTACTTGACGGGTCCTTGACCGAATTCATCCACACTAACGGTCGATGGTCGGTAACGAGTTTGAATTGATTACCGTATATGTATGGACGAAAGTAATGGACGGCGTAGACAATCGCCAGACACTCCTTCTCGATCGTGGAGTAGTTTTTCTCCGCAGCGTTTAACAGTCGCGACGTGTACGCGATTGGCAAGTCGCGGCCTATTGGTCCTTGACTCAAGATAGCACCAATAGCTTCGGCGGACGCGTCGGTCGTTATCACGAATGGTTGTTTAAAGTTGGGGTACTGCAAGATAGGCGCTTCGCATAGGCAATCTCGGAGTTTGACGAATGAATTCTCATGCTCGTTACGCCATACAAAGGGCGCGTCCTTTTTTAACAAATTCGTTAGAGGCTTAGCAATATTGGAAAAATTTGCGATGAACCGCCTGTAGTATCCCGCGAGCCCGAGGAATTGTTTGATCTGTTTCGCGTTGCGCGGGCGCGGAAAATTTTTGACGGCGCTAATTTTCGCAGGGTCAGGTTTTACACCGTGCTCACTGATAATATGACCCAAATAGCTTACTTCTCTCCTCAAGAATTCGCACTTATCCGGCTGCAATACTAAATTAGCTTCTTTGAGCCGTTGAGTTAATTTATCGAATTTAAGTCGATGTTCTTGAAGAGAGCTAGCGTAGATAACAATGTCGTCCAAATAGACGAAAATTTCGTTCCCCTGGAGACCGGACAGGACATTGTCCATAAGTCGTTGGAACGTCGCTGGCGCATTTTTTAATCCGAATGGCATTCTTTTAAATTCATAATGCCCGTGAGGCGTCGAAAAAGCAGTTTTAGGAGCATCGGCGGGCTCCATTGGGATCTGGTGAAATCCGCTCGCGAGATCGAATGTACTAAAATACTTCGCGCTCCCGAGCTGATCAAGTATCTCGGTAATGCAAGGGAGGGGATAGGCATCGGCGACAGATTTCTCATTGAGTGCGCGGTAGTCGATGACGACGCGCCATTGCTTGTTGCCCAAGGAGTCCGGTTTCTTTGGGACAACCCACAATGGCGAATTATATGGTGATTTTGACGGAGAGATGACACCATTTTGTAAAAATTTGTCGACTTGTCGTCGAATCTCCTCCTTATGAGCTGGTGGGAAACGGTATTGTTTCACATTGACGGGGCGGTCGTCGACGGTTGGAATCTTGTGCGTGGTTGCTGACGTATGTCCTAATTTATCCCCCTCAATGTGAAAAAGCTCCTGCGTGCTTTGAACGAGACGGACGACGTGCTCTCTTTCCTCTGCGTTGAGGTGGTCGAGACGGAGGAGACTAAGAATTCGGTCTAGGCGAGATTTCGAAGGATTGGCGGATTTCGATGTTTGTTTTAACGGCGCCTGTTGTACATTATTTTTAACCGCCTGAGCATAGGAGATTTGCTGAGTATTCGCGATTTTGCAACGCGAAGGAGGAGTTTCGATTGTCGAATATGGTGTCTGATTCGAGAAAGAAATAGAAGTTTTCCCTTTTTGGGATGAGCCGATCGGTACGGCGGATACGTTAGATTTAGTAGATTTAGAAAAAACCGGATAGAGCGACGGACTATCCTCCTCGTGGAGGGGAGTCATGATTTGCGCGGGCTCGAGTATGATCTCTGGTAACGCGATTTCGACGGCGCGGTCGGATGAATTAATTATTCGAGTTACCGCTTTGCCCCGAATTACTCTGACGAGAGCGTTTCCGAAAAATATACCCGGCGCAAGATCGATACGGGGAATTATACCTTCCGCGAGGTTCGAATTAACTACGCGGACCTTGATACCGATATTTGATCTCGGCGGAATGGAGATACGGTCTCCTGACTTCGGAGAAGCTGCTTTGTCTTGCGTTCGAAGCTTCGATTTCGTTGCTGCATCGCGTTTCAGCGGAGGCGATGATTTACGCGGCGGGCGCGGCGGCGGAGGGGGAATAGATTCCGTGCGCGGCGCTTGTTTACGTTTCGGCGATAGGAGAGGCTTTATTTTCGAGTCCGGTGACGGTTCCTCGAGTGTTTCGATATCGTCTTCGAAAGGAATTCTCTTACCATTCCATTTGATTATTTTATTTGGAAAAGAGATTTCTGCGTCCATACAGAACCCGGAGCCGAGGATCCCGCTTGGTTTAAGGGGAAAATCATCCTCGACCACATTAAAAGGGACGACGCGACCGAAAATGACAAGATTCACTGTCCCTAAGGTTGCGGTTTTGCCATCGGTTACCCCTGTTATTATTACGATCTCGGACTTATCGATTCGCGCGGATGCTTTTAGAGCCGAACGTTTTATAATATTTATTTCCGCCCCAGTGTCCACCATGAAGCGAGTTGGTGAAATTAGAAGATCGGATTTTAGAATTACGTTTGGCGTGCTAGTTTTTCCGGTTATGTTTATCGCGGCGTTTCGTCGATTTCCGCGTTGGAGTTGTTCGCGGCGAGAGGACGGACTTGGTGCGCGGCCTCGCCACCTGTCTCGCGGCGGGTGCGGAGGCCATTGTCGTTTCCCGAATTTTTATTTACCGCGTTGTTGTACTGCCTTTTTCGGCACTCGCCTATTTCGTGCCCCGGGGTCTTGCAATAGCGACAAAATTTGGGCGCGTCCCTGGCTACGATTTGTCTCGGTTGTTCGTACGCGGGGCCTCGAGTAGGAGGCGGTACGTCCCTGGATCGCAAGTATTCCTGCGGTCGGTACGGCGATGGCGGTCTGAGCCGACACTCGGTCGCGTAATGTCCGATATTATTGCATTTTCGGCAAATAATTTCGGCTGGTTTTTCGCGCGATTCTGGTCGCGCGACACGCGATCTACCTAGCCGGTTGCAATCACGTTCGTGCATTTGATAGAGCTCTCGCGCTCGAGCGAACGTTTCTCGCAATGTACCGAATGAATTTACCGTCATTTGCATCCGAATTTCTGGAATGAGACCGTCTTTAAAACATTGTAATGTGAGCGCGTCTACGTCATCGAGCGATTCCGGTGTGTCTCGTCGAGCAAGCCTTTCGCAATCAATTATAGCGGTTCTAAGATCCTTTACTCGACCGATGTAATCTAGAATGTGCTCGTTCGCGCGCATAAATATATTGGCAAGTTCACCCCGATAATGATGAGCTGATTTTACGGAGCAAAATGTGCTGCGAAGAACGTCCGTTAATTCGAGTATTGTGTAACACGGCTCGTCTTCTAGCGCGGCGTAGGCACGACCCTTGAGTTTTCCCTTAAGCAGGCGTGTGAAGGTTCGCTCGCACCCATTAGGGATAAGCTCATAAGCGCGTTTACACGCTCGGGTAAACTGAAGAATGGGAATGTTCTGACCGTCGAATGTCGGCACGGCTTCGAGGGCCTGCTTAAGCGATAGCTCGTCGTGTTGCGAACTATTTGTATTGAAATCAGAGCTCGAATTATGTGCGGAAAGCGGATTTCCCCGAGGAATATCCAGAGAAACGGTATCGTCGCGCGTTAAATCAGGCGTTCTGCGGATAGATTCTATTTCACGACGTAGAATTTCTATTTGCTGGAGCAACGCGGCATTACTAGGATCGGTCGTTTTCGTATTTTTCGCGGAAGTATTTTGTTGCGCGGTACTAGGAAGAGGCTCGGAGATAGCGTCTTGGAAGTCGAGCGTTCTGCTAGTGCGTTTTTCGCGTTCGGAATCGGCCATCGCGGCGGCTCGCTGTGTCTGCTGGCGCGTTTTTGTCGGAGTCCGGGTTGCCATATCTAGTTTCGCGGTTCCTTTCGGCGGAATTTCCGGAGGAAACGCGTGGCTATCCCACCGCTGTCACCAAAAATAACTTTCGTGTCACGTCCCGAGGTGCGGTTGCGCTCGCAACGGTGGCACAAAGTCGTAACCGTTCCCGAAAATAACGCGAATTGCGTCCGGACCGGGTTCGTTGGCGTTTCGGACTCGATAAAACGGTAATTAACACGAAACTTACCTTGCGAAGGCTTGATTCCGCTGTCTGATTTCTCTTTCCAGGTACCTGGAGCGCCTTGGATCCGCAACCGGGATGGCGGCGGCGTACGGCTGGAACGGAGGTACGGGTCGTGCGGCGAAGGAAACCTCCTTCACAGGAACCAGGACTCGAACGCAGGAAATTGAATATTCCGGTGCATCACCCACGTATTCCCGAGCGAGACGACGAATAAACTCTCTCCTCCCCGCGCGTCGTGTACGCTTTGTCGGAGGTGCAAGGCTCGTCGAGAATACTTGAACTTCGGTCGAGTACGGCGCGGCTAAGCGTTGGTTCGCTCTAGCTTACCGGGATCAACCTGGGCGCAAGATATTCTGTACACGGTAGAAGTGAGGATGGAGCAACTAAGCGCTGGTTCGCTCTAGTCGTCGAGCCTCAAGACTATCGCAGATGAGATATAGAAATAGAATAATCGCGAGCGTACCCGTGGAGTAGAATTAAGGAAATGTATTTGAACTTGAATAAAGATACTTTGAATCTGGTAAAAATAAACTATATTCTATGATTTCACTATACTAGATACACTTGACTAAATTCTAAGTTACTGGCTAGCGATTACAATGAGAATTAGAAATAGTATAAAGTATCGAATGGACTCCGCTATGGGAGTATGGATAGAGACGAATGCATTAGAGCTAATTGCTCGTTGCGAATGAGCCTATTGCTCGGATCGGAAGTGCATCGTTCGGATGCTGGATTAGAACTCCTCGGTTCGGAGATGAGTTAGCAACTCTCCAGTTCGGAGATGAGTTGGGGACTCTCCGGTTCGGAGATGAGACGCGAACTGACTCTCGGATCTCGCGTCCGCGACCTCCTCGGGTCGCGCGGCGCGCGAGTCGCTGGGCCCTCGCGGTGGGGCGGACGGTCGGAGTAGGGCGGCCGCTCGGCCCTCGTGGTGGGGCGGCCGTTCGGAGTGGGGCGCGGCCCGCGTTAAGCGTGAGCCGCGAGCGTCGAGTGTGCGCGCGAGTGCACGGAACATAACCGTGCATGAATAAAATATATACATATATTCACTTAAATCTAGGTGTGTGTTGGTGTGTATGTACATAGGTGAGTAGTGTGCTTATTCTAATCCCACATGTACGAGAAGTACGTATAGGGCTTCGTGATTGCTGGGGATTCGACCCAGTACGTGTCGGAGAGCTCCTCGCCCTCGTAATACGGGGTGAAGTCCTCCCCCTCGTGTGTGGAGATCGCGCGTGGGCGCGGCATGCTGCATCCCTCTTCCCTCTCGTACCTTTGTCTCCTTCTGTAGGGACGGCGAGTCGGCGGGTGGCCCGTGTGCAGGGGCTCCGGATACGGATGCTGGGGATGATGAGGTGGACGCCGGAGGGTGGCAGGCGGTACGCCTGACGTTACACAATTCATTGCAAGGAAATAGCGTTTGCAGATGTCTACGTATCGTTGCAATAGTTTTCTTATGATTCTTAAAACGCGATATCGCATCACATTTCTATGTTTCATGGTAAGATATAATATGATTTGCGGAGTGATATGTATTCCTACTCTACACTTCAAATGAATGTAAATGCTACACTTCCTTGCGAGGAAATAGCGTTTGCAGATGTCTACGTAACGTAGGAATAGAGTTCTAATGCTTCTTAAAACGCGATATCGCATCTCATTTCTATGTTTCATGGTAAGATATAATTTGATTTGCGGAGTGTTACGTATTCCTCGTCTACACTTCAAATGAATGTGAATGCGACACTTCCTCGCTAGGGAATAGCGTTTGCAGATGTCTGCGTATCGTAGCAGTAGAGTTCTAATGCTTCTTAAAACGCGATATCGCATCGCATTTCTATGTTTCATGGTAAGATATAATATGATTTGCGAAGTGTTATGCATTCCTCGTCTACACATCAAATAAATGTAAATGCGACACTTTCTTGCAAGGGAATAGCGTTTGCAGATGTCTACGTATCGGAGCAATAGAGTTCAAATGCTTCTTAAAACGAGATATTGCATCTCATATCTATGTTTCATGATAAGATATAATATTCATTGCGAAGTGTTATATATTCCTCGTCTACGATTCAAATGAATGTAAATGCGACACTTCCTTGCAAGGACATAGCGTTTGCAGATGTCTACGTATCGTAGCAATAGAGTTCTAATGCTTCTTAAAACGCGATATCGCATCACATTTCTATGTTTCATGGTAAGATATAATATGATTTGCGGAGTGTTATGTCTCCCTCGTCTACACTTCAAATGAATGTAAATGCGACACTATCTTGCAAGGAAATAGCGTTTGCAGATGTCTACGTATTGTAGCAATGGATTTCTGATGCTTCTTAAAACGCGATATCGCATCTCATTTCTATGTTTCATGGTAAGATATAATATGATTTGCGAAGTGTTATGTATTCCTCGTCTACACTTCAAATGAATGTAAATGCGACAATTCTTTGCAAGGAAATAGCGTTTGCAGATGTCTACGTATCGTTGCAATAGTTTTCTTATGATTCTTAAAACGCGATATCGCATCACATTTCTATGCTTCATGGTAAGATATAATATGATTTGCGGAGTGATATGTATTCCTACTCTACACTTCAAATGAATGTAAGAGCTACACTTCCTTGCCAGGAAATAGCGTTTGCAGATGTCTACGTAACGTAGCAATAGAGTTCTAATGCTTCTTAAAACGCGATATCGCATCTCATTTCTATGTTTCATGGTAAGATATAATTTGATTTGCGGAGTGTTATGTATTCCTCGTCTACACTTCAAATGAATGTGAATGCGACACTTCCTCGCTAGGGAATAGCGTTTGCAGATGTCTACGTATCGTAGCAGTAGAGTTCTAATGCTTCTTGAAACGCGATATCGCATCTCATTTCTATGTTTCATGGTAAGATATAATATGATTTGCGGAGTGTTATGTATTCCTCGTCTACACTTCAAATGAATGTGAATGCGACACTTCCTTGCAAGGAAATAGCGTTTGCACATGTCTACGTATCGTAGCAATAGAGTTCTGGTGCTTCTTAAAACGCGATATCGCATCTCATTTCTATGTTTCATGGTAAGATATAATATGATTTGCGAAGTGTTATGTATTCCTCGTCTACACTTCAAATGAATGTAAATGCGACACTATCTTGCAAGGAAATAGCGTTTGCAGATGTCTACGTATTGTAGCAATGGATTTCTGATGCTTCTTAAAACGCGATATCGCATCTCATTTCTATGTTTCATGGTAAGATATAATATGATTTGCGAAGTGTTATGTATTCCTCGTCTACACTTCAAATGAATGTAAATGCGACAATTCTTTGCAAGGAAATAGCGTTTGCAGATGTCTACGTATCGTTGCAATAGTTTTCTTATGATTCTTAAAACGCGATATCGCATCACATTTCTATGTTTCATGGTAAGATATAATATGATTTGCGGAGTGATATGTATTCCTACTCTACACTTCAAATGAATGTAAGAGCTACACTTCCTTGCCAGGAAATAGCGTTTGCAGATGTCTACGTAACGTAGCAATAGAGTTCTAATGCTTCTTAAAACGCGATATCGCATCTCATTTCTATGTTTCATGGTAAGATATAATATGATTTGCGAAGTGTTATGTATTCCTCGTCTACACATCAAATGAATGTAAATGCGACACTTTCTTGCAAGGGAATAGCGTTTGCAGATGTCTACGTATCGTTGCAATAGTTTTCTTATGATTCTTAAAACGCGATATCGCATCACATTTCTATGTTTCATGGTAAGATATAATATGATTTGCGGAGTGATATGTATTCCTACTCTACACTTCAAATGAATGTAAATGCGACACTTCCTTGCAGGGAAAAAGCGTTTGCAGATGTCTACGTAACGTAGCAATAGAGTTCTAATGCTTCTTAAAACGCGATATCGTATCTCATTTATATGTTTCATGGTAAGATATAATTTGATTTGCGGAGTGTTATGTATTCCTCGTCTACACTTCAAATGAATGTGAATGCGACACTTCCTCGCTAGGGAATAGCGTTTGCAGATGTCTGCGTATCGTAGCAGTAGAGTTCTAATGCTTCTTAAAACGCGATATCGCATCTCATTTCTATGTTTCATGGTAAGATATAATATGATTTGCGAAGTGTTATGTATTCCTCGTCTACACATCAAATGAATGTAAATGCGACACTTTCTTGCAAGGGAATAGCGTTTGCAGATGTCTACGTATCGAAGCAATAGAGTTCAAATGCTTCTTAAAACGAGATATTGCATCTCATATCTATGTTTCATGATAAGATATAATATTCATTGCGAAGTGTTATATATTCCTCGTCTACGATTCAAATGAATGTAAATGCAACACTTCCTTGCAAGGACATAGCGTATGCAGATGTCTACGTATCGTAGCAATAGAGTTCTAATGCTTCTTAAAACGCGATATCGCATCACATTTCTATGTTTCATGGTAAGATATAATATGATTTGCGGAGTGTTATGTATTCCTCGTCTACACTTCAAATGAATGTGAATGCGACACTTCCTCGCTAGGAAATAGCGTTTGCAGATGTCTACGTATCGTAGCAGTAGAGTTCTAATGCTTCTTGAAACGCGATATCGCATCTCATTTCTATGTTTCATGGTAAGATATAATATGATTTGCGAAGTGTTATGTATTCCTCGTGTACACATCAAATGAATGTAAATGCGACACTTCCTTGCAAGGAAATAGCGTTTGCAGATGTCTACGTATCGAAGCAATAGAGTTCAAATGCTTCTTAAAACGAGATATTGCATCTCATATCTATGATTCATGATAAGATATAATATTCATTGCGAAGTGTTATGTATTCCTCGTCTACGATTCAAATGAATGTAAATGCGACACTTCCTTGCAAGGAAATAGCGTTTGCAGATGTCTACGTATCGTAGCAATAGAGTTCTAATGCTTCTTAAAACGCGATATCGCATCTCATTTCTATGTTTCATGATAAGATATAATATGATTTGCGGAGTGTTATGTATTCCTCGTCTACACTTCAAATGAATGTGAATACGACACTTCCTCGCTAGGAAATAGTGTTTGCAGATGTCTGCGTATCGTAGCAGTAGAGTTCTAATGCTTCTTAAAACGCGATATCGCATCTCATTTCTATGTTTCATGGTATGATATAATATGATTTGCGAAGTGTTATGTATTCCTCGTCTACACTTCAAATGAATGTAAATGCGACACTTCTTTGCAAGGAAATAGCGTTTGCAGATGTCTACGTATCGAAGCAATAGAGTTCAAATGCTTCTTAAAACGAGATATTGCATCTCATATCTATGCTTCATGATAAGAAATAATATTCATTGCGAAGTGTTATGCATTCCTCGTCTACGATTCAAATGAATGTAAATGCGACACTTCCTTGCAAGGAAATAGCGTTTGCAGATGTCTACGTATCGTAGCAATAGAGTTCTTATGATTCTTAAAACGCGATATCGCATCTCATTTCTATGTTTCAGGGTAAGGTATAATATGATATGCGAAGTGTTATGTATCCGTCGTCTACACTTCAAATGAATGTAAATGCCACACTATCTTGCAAGGAAATAGCGTTTGCAGATGTCTACGTATTGTAGCAATGGATTTCTGATGCTTCTTTAAACGCGATATCGCATCTCATTTCTATGTTTCATGGTAAGATATAATATGATTTGCGAAGTGTTATGTATTCCTCGTCTACACTTCAAATGAATGTAAATGCGACAATTCTATGCAAGGAAATAGCGTTTGCAGATGTCTACGTATCGTTGCAATAGAGTTCTCATGATTCTTAAAACATGATATCGCATCTCATTTCTATGTTTCATGGTAAGACATAATATGATTTGCGAAGTGTCATGCATTCCTCGTCCACACTTCAAATGAATGTAAATGCGACACTTCCTTGCAAGGAAATAGCGTTTGCAGATGTCTACGTATCGTAGCAATAGAGTTCTTATGATTCTTAAAACGCGATATCGCATCTGATTTCTATGTTTCATGGTAAGATATAATATGATTTGCGAAGTGTTATGTATTCCTCGTCTACACTTCAAATGAATGTAAATGCGACACTTCTTTGCAAGGAAATAGCGTTTGCAGATGTCTGCGTATCGAAGCAATAGAGTTCAAATGCTTCTTAAAACGAGATATTGCATCTCATATCTATGTTTCATGATAAGATATAATATTCATTGCGAAGTGTTATGTATTCCTCGTCGACGATTCAAATGAATGTAAATGCGACACTTCCTTGCAAGGAAATAGCGTTTGCAGATGTCTACCTATCGTAGCAATAGAGTTCTAATGCTTCTTAAAACGCGATATCGCATCACATTTCTATGTTTCATGGTAAGATATAATATGATTTGCGGAGTGTTATGTATTCCTCGTCTACACTTCAAATGAATGTGAATGCGACACTTCCTCGCTAGGAAATAGCGTTTGCAGATGTCTGCGTATCGTAGCAGTAGAGTTCTAATGCTTCTTAAAACGCGATATCGCATCTCATTTCTATGTTTCATGGTATGATATAATATGATTTGCGAAGTGTTATGTATTCCTCCTCTACACATCAAATGAATGTAAATGCGGCACTTTCTTGCAAGGAAATAGCGTTTGCAGATGTCTACGTATCGAAGCAATAGAGTTCAAATGCTTCTTAGAACGAGATATTGCATCTCATATCTATGTTTCATGATAAGATATAATATTCATTGCGAAGTGTTATGTATTCCTCGTCTACGATTCAAATGAATGTAAATGCGACACTTCCTTGCAAGGAAATAGCCTTCGCAGATGTCTACGTATCGTAGCAATAGAGTTCTTATGATTCTTAAAACGCGATATCGCATCTCATTTCTATGTTTCATGGTAAGATATAATATGATTTGCGAAGTGTTATGTATTCCTCCTCTACACATCAAATGAATGTAAATGCGGCACTTTCTTGCAAGGAAATAGCGTTTGCAGATGTCTACGTATCGAAGCAATAGGGTTCAAATGCTTCTTAAAACGAGATATAGCATCTCATATCTATGTTTCATGATAAGAAATAATATTCATTGCGAAGTGTTATGCATTCCTTGTCTACGATTCAAATGAATGTAAATGCGACACTTCCTTGCAAGGAAATAGCGTTTGCAGATGTCTACGTATCGAAGCAATAGGGCTCAAATGCTTCTTAAAACGAGATATTGCATCTCATATCTATGTTTCATGATAAGATATAATATTCATTGCGAAGTGTTATGTATTCCTCGTCTACGATTCAAATGAATGTAAATGCGACACTTCCTTGCAAGGAAATAGCATTTGCAGATGTCTACGTATCGTAGCAATAGAGTTCTAATGCTTCTTAAAACGCGATATCGCATCTCATTTCTATGTTTCATGGTAAGATATAATATGATTTGCGGAGTGTTATGTATTCCTCGTCTACACTTCAAATGAATGTGAATGCGACACTTCCTCGCTAGGAAATAGCGTTTGCAGATGTCTGCGTATCGTAGCAGTAGAGTTCTAATGCTTCTTAGAACGCGATATCGCATCTCATTTCTATGTTTCATGGTAAGATATAATATGATTTGCGAAGTGTTATGTATTCCTCGTCTACACTTCAAATGAATGTGAATGCGATACTTTCTTGCAAGGAAATAGCGTTTGCAGATGTCTACGAATCGTAGCAATGGATTTCTGATGCTTCTTAAAACGCGATATCGCATCTCATTTCTATGTTCCATGGTAAGATATAATATGATTTGCGGAGTGTTATGTATTCCTCGTCTACACTTCAAATGAATGTGAATGCGACACTTCCTCGCTAGGAAATAGCGTTTGCAGATGTCTGCGTATCGTAGCAGTAGAGTTCTAATGCTTCTTAAAACGCGATATCGCATCTCATTTCTATGTTTCATGGTAAGATATAATATGAACTGCGAAGTGTTATGTATTCCTCGTCTACACTTCAAATGAATGTGAATGTGACACTTTCTCGCTAGGAAATAGCGTTTGCAGATGTCTGCGTATCATAGCAGTAGAGTTCTAATGCTTCTTAAAACGCGATATCGCATCTCATTTCTATGTATCATGGTAAGATATAATATTCATTGCGAAGTGTTATGCATTCCTCGTCTACGATTCAAATGAATGTAAATGCGACACTTCCTTGCAAGGAAATAGCGCTTGCAGATGTCTACGTATCGTAGCAGTAGAGTTCTTATGATTCTTAAAACGCGATATCGCATCTCATTTCTATGTTCCATGGTAAGATATAATATGATTTGCGGAGTGTTATGTTTTCCTCGTCTACACTTCAAATGAATGTGAATGCGACACTTCCTCGCTAGGAAATAGCGTTTGCAGATGTCTACGTATCGTAGCAGTAGAGTTCTAATGCTTCTTGAAACGCGATATCGCATCTCATTTCTATGTTTCATGGTAAGATATAATATGATTTGCGAAGTGTTATGTATTCCTCGTCTACACATCAAATGAATGTAAATGCGACACTTCCTTGCAAGGAAATAGCGTTTGCAGATGTCTACGTATCGTAGCAATAGAGTTCTTATGATTCTTAAAACGCGATATCGCATCTCATTTCTATGTTTCATGGTAAGGTATAATATGATATGCGAAGTGTTATGTATCCGTCGTCTACACTTCAAATGAATGTAAATGCCACACTACCTTGCAAGGAAATAGCGTTTGCAGATGTCTACGTATTGTAGCAATGGATTTCTGATGCTTCTTAAAACGCGATATCGCATCTCATTTCTATGTTTCATGGTAAGATATAATATGATTTGCGAAGTGTTATGTATTCCTCGTCTATCTTCAAATGAATGTAAATGCGACAATTCTATGCAAGGAAATAGCGTTTGCAGATGTCTACGTATCGTAGCAATAGAGTTCTCATGATTCTTAAAACATGATATCGCATCTCATTTCTATGCTTCATGGTAAGACATAATATGATTTGCGAAGTGTCATGCATTCCTCGTCCACACTTCAAATGAATGTAAATGCGACACTTCCTTGCAAGGAAATAGCGTTTGCAGATGTCTACGTATCGTAGCAATAGAGTTCTTATGATTCTTAAAACGCGATATCGGATCTCATTTCTATATTTCATGGTAAGATACAATATGATTTGCGAAGTGTTATGTATTCCTCGTCTACACTTCAAATGAATGTGAATGCGACAATTCCTCGCTAGGAAATAGCGATTGCAGATGTCTGCGTATCGTAGCAGTAGAGTTCTAATGCTTCTTAAAACGCGATATCGCATCTCATTTCTATGTTTCATGGTAAGATATAATATGATTTGCGAAGTGTTATGTATTCCTCGTCTACACTTCAAATGAATGTAAATGCGACACTTCTTTGCAAGGAAATAGCGTTTGCAGATGTCTACGTATCGTAGCAATAGAGTTCTTATGATTCTCAAGACGCGATATCGCATCTCATTTCTATGTTTCATGGTAAGATATAATATGATTTGCGAAGTGTTATGTATTCCTCGTCTATCTTCAAATGAATGTAAATGCGACACTTCTTTGCAAGGAAATAGCTTTTGCAGATGTCTACGTATCGTAGCAATAGAGTTCTTATGATTCTCAAGACGCGATATTCGCATCTCATTTCTATGTTTCATGGTAAGATATAATATGATTTGCGGAGTGTTATGTATTCCTCGTCTACACTTCAAATGAATGTGAATGCGACACTTCCTCGCTAGGAAATAGCGATTGCAGATGTCTGCGTATCGTAGCAGTAGAGTTCTAATGCTTCTTAAAACGCGATATCGCATCTCATTTCCATGTTTCATGGTAAGATATAATATGATTTGCGAAGTGTTATGTATTCCTCGTCTACACTTCAAATGAATGTGAATGCGACACTTCCTCGCTAGGAAATAGCGTTTGCAGATGTCTACGTATCGTAGCAATAGAGTTCTCATGATTCTTAAAACATGATATCGCATCTCATTTCTATGTTTCATGGTAAGACATAATATGATTTGCGAAGTGTCATGCATTCCTCGTCCACACTTCAAATGAATGTAAATGCGACACTTCCTTGCAAGGAAATAGCGTTTGCAGATGTCTACGTATCGTAGCAATAGAGTTCTTATGATTCTTAAAACGCGATATCGCATCTCATTTCTATGTTTCATGGTAAGATATAATATGATTTGCGAAGTGTTATGTATTCCTCGTCTACACTTCAAATGAATGTAAATGCGACACTTCTTTGCAAGGAAATAGCTTTTGCAGATGTCTACGTATCGTAGCAATAGAGTTCTTATGATTCTCAAGACGCGATATCGCATCTCATTTCTATGTTTCATGGTAAGATATAATATGATTTGCGAAGAGTTATGTATTCCTCGTCTACGATTGAAATGAATGTAAATGCGACACTTCCTTGCAAGGAAATAGCGTTTGCAGATGTCTACGTATCGAAGCAATAGAGTTCAAATGCTTCTTAAAACGAGATATTGCATCTCATATCTATGTTTCATGATAAGAAATAATATTCATTGCGAAGTGTTATGCATTCCTCGTCTACGATTCAAATGAATGTAAATGCGACACTTCCTTGCAAGGAAATAGCGTTTGCAGATGTCTACGTATCGTAGCAATAGAGTTCTAATGCTTATTAAAACGCGATATCGCATCTCATTTCTATGTTTCATGGTAAGATATAATATGATTTGCGGAGTGTTATGTATTCCTCGTCTACACTTCAAATGAATGTGAATGCGACACTTCCTCGCTAGGAAATAGCGTTTGCAGATGTCTGCGTATCGTAGCAGTAGAGTTCTAATGCTTCTTAAAACGCGATATCGCATCTCATTTCTATGTTTCATGGTAAGATATAATATGATTTGCGAAGTGTTATGTATTCCTCGTCTACACTTCAAATGAATGTGAATGTGACACTTTCTCGCTAGGAAATAGCGTTTGCAGATGTCTGCGTATCATAGCAGTAGAGTTCTAATGCTTCTTAAAACGCGATATCGCATCTCATTTCGATGTTTCATGGTAAGGTATAATATGATTTGCGAAGTGTTACGTATACCTCGTCTACACTTCAAATGAATGTAAAGGCGATACTTTCTTGCAAGGAAATAGCGTTTGCAAATGTCTACCTATCGTAGCAGTAGTGTTCTAATGCTTCTTAGAACGCGATGTCGCATCTCATTTCTATGTTTCATGGTAAGATATAATATGATTTGCGAACTGTTATGTATTCCTCGTCTACACTTCAAATGAATGTAAGTGCGACACTTCCTTGCAAGGAAATAGCGTTTGCAGATGTCTACGTATCGAAGCAATAGAGTTCAATTGCTTCTTAAAACGAGATATTGCATCTCATATCTATGTTTCATGATAAGATATAATATTCATTGCGAAGTGTTATGCATTCCTCGTCTACGATTCAAATGAATGTAAATGCGACACTTCCTTGCAAGGAAATAGCGCTTGCAGATGTCTACGCATCGTAGCAGTAGAGTTCTTATGATGCTTAAAACGCGATATCGCATCTCATTTCTATGTTCCATGGTAAGATATAATATGATTTGCGGAGTGCTATGTATTCCTCGTGTACACTTCAAATGAATGTGAATGCGACACTTCCTCGCTAGGAAATAGCATTTGCAGATGTCTACGAATTGTAGCAATAGAGTTCTTATGATTCTTAAAACGCGATATCGGATCTCATTTCTATATTTCATGGTAAGATATAATATGATTTGCGAAGTGTTATGTATTCCTCGTCTACACTTCAAATGAATGTAGATGCGACACTTCTTTGCAAGGAAATAGCGTTTGCAGATGTCTACGTATCGTAGCAATAGAGTTCTTATGATTCTTAAAACGCGATATCGCATCACATTTCTATGTTTCATGGTAAGATATAATATGATTTGCGGAGTGTTATGTATTCCACGTCTACACTTCAAATGAATGTGAATGCGACACTTCCTCGCTAGGAAATAGCGTTTGCAGATGTCTACGTATCGTAGCAATAGAGTTCTAATGCTTATTAAAACGCGATATCGCATCTCATTTCTATGTTTCATGGTAAGATATAATATGATTTGCGGAGTGTTATGTATTCCTCGTCTACACTTCAAATGAATGTGAATGTGACACTTCCTCGCTAGGAAATAGCGTTTGCAGATGTCTGCGTATCGTAGCAGTAGAGTTCTAATGCTTCTTAAAACGCGATATCGCATCTCATTTCTATGTTTCATGGTAAGATATAATATGATTTGCGAAGTGTTATGTATTCCTCGTCTACACTTCAAATGAATGTGAATGTGACACTTTCTCGCTAGGAAATAGCGTTTGCAGATGTCTGCGCATCATAGCAGTAGAGTTCTAATGCTTCTTAAAACGCGATATCGCATCTCATTTCTATGTTTCATGGTAAGGTATAATATGATTTGCGAAGTGTTATTTATACCTCGTCTACACTTCAAATGAATGTAAATCCGATACTTTCTTGCAAGGAAATAGCGTTTGCAAATGTCTACCTATCGTAGCAGTAGTGTTCTAATGCTTCTTAGAACGCGATGTCGCATCTCATTTCTATGTTTCATGGTAAGATATAATATGATTTGCGAACTGTTATGTATTCCTCGTCTACACTTCAAATGAATGTAAGTGCGACACTTCCTTGCAAGGAAATAGCGTTTGCAGTTGTCTACGTATCGAAGCAATAGAGTTCAATTGCTTCTTAAAACGAGATATTGCATCTCATATCTATGTTTCATGATAAGATATAATATTCATTGCGAAGTGTTATGCATTCCTCGTCTACAATTCAAATGAATGTAAATGCGACACATCCTTGCAAGGAAATAGCGCTTGCAGATGTCTACGCATCGTAGCAGTAGAGTTCTTATGATTCTTAAAACGCGATATCGCATCTCATTTCAATGTTCCATGGTAAGATATAATATGATTTGCGGAGTGCTATGTATTCCTCGTCTACACTTCAAATGAATGTGAATGCGACACTTCCTCGCTAGGAAATAGCGTTTGCAGATGTCTACGTATTGTAGCAATAGAGTTCTTACGATTCTTAAAACGCGATATCGGATCTCATTTCTATATTTTGTCACGTCCCGAGGTGCGGTTGCGCTCGCAACGGTGGCACAAAGTCGTAACCGTTCCCGAAAATAACGCGAATTGCGTCCGGACCGGGTTCGTTGGCGTTTCGGACTCGATAAAACGGTAACTAACACTAAACTTACCTTGCGAAGGCTTGATTCCGCTGTCTGATTTCTCTTTCCAGGTACCTGGAGCGCCTTGGATCCGCAACCGGGATGGCGGCGGCGTACGGCTGGAACGGAGGTACGGGTCGTGCGGCGAAGGAAACCTCCTTCACAGGTACCAGGACTCGAACGCAGGAAATTGAATATTCTGGTGCATCACCCACGTATTCCCGAGCGAGACGACGAATAAACTCTCTCCTCCCCGCGCGTCGTGTACGCTTTGTCGGAGGTGCAAGGCTCGTCGAGAATACTTGAACTTCGGTCGAGTACGGCGCGGCTAAGCGTTGGTTCGCTCTAGCTTACCGGGATCAACCTGGGCGCAAGATATTCTGTATACGGTAGAAGTGAGGATGGAGCAACTAAGCGCTGGTTCGCTCTAGTCGTCGAGCCTCAAGACTATCGCAGATGAGATATAGAAATAGAATAATCGCGAGCGTACCCGTGGAGTAGAATTAAGGAATTGTATTTGGACTCGAATAAAGATACTTTGAATCTGGTAAAAATAAACTATATTCTATGATTTCACTATACTAAATACACTTGACTAAGTTCTAAGTTACTGACTAGCGATTACAATGAGAATTAGAAATAGTATAAAGTATCGAATGGACTCCGCTATGGGAGTATGGATAGAGACGAATGCATTAGAGCTAATTGCTCGTTGCGAATGAGCCTATTGCTCGGATCGGAAGTGCATCGTTCGGATGCTGGATTAGAACTCCTCGGTTCGGAGATGAGATACGAACTGACTCTCGGATCTCGCGTCCGCGACCTCCTCGGGTCGCGCGGCGCGCGAGTCGCTGGGCCCTCGCGGTGGGGCGGACGGTCGGAGTAGGGCGGCCGCTCGGCCCTCGTGGTGGGGCGGCCGTTCGGAGTGGGGCGCGGCCCGCGTTAAGCGTGAGCCGCGAGCGTCGAGTGTGCGCGCGAGTGCACGGAACATAACCGTGCATGAATAAAATATATACATATATTTACTTAAATCTAGGTGTGTGTTGGTGTGTATGTACATGTATGAGTAGTGTGCTTATTCTAATCCCACATGTACGAGAAGTACGTATAGGGCTTCGTGATCGCTGGGGATTCGACCCAGTATGTGTCGGAGAGCTCCTCGCCCTCGTAATACGGGGTGAAGTCCTCCCCCTCGTGTGTGGAGATCGCGCGTGGGCGCGGCATGCTGCATCCCTCTTCTCTCTCGTATCTTTGTCTCCTTCTGTAGGGACGGCGAGTCGGCGGGTGGCCCGTGTGCAGGGGCTCCGGATACGGATGCTGGGGATGATGAGGTGGACGCCGGAGGGTGGCAGGCGGTACGCCTGACGTTACACCACCCCCCTTGGAAAAAGAATCTCGGCCATGCCGAGATCTCTTGTCTGTTGGGTAGATTTCGGGATGCTGGATCCTTCTCTTGGTCCTGTCGGCTGGATGCTGCGGAATCTGAGGTTTTTCGCCTGGTTGATCCTGGCGATAACGTTTGGAGATTGGACCGTGACTGCTGGCTTCCTTCGGATTGCAGGCACTTTCGTCGCTTTCACTTTCAGCGTTCGTTTGAATGTCACTGCTCTCACTGACTTCATTTTCAGTTTTTCGCACTTTTCTTTCACTAGCATCCACACTCTGCATACTATGCATTCGTTTACAAATTTTGATTTTGTTCGTATGAACAATTTTATGGCGCCCTTTTACATTCAGCTTAACATTACAATTGCCCAAAATTTCGAGGATACGGTACGGTCCAGAATACTGTGCCTGGAACTTATGTTTGTTCGGCTCTTTTAAAAGATAGACCCATTGGCCTACCTCGAAGTTTTGGACATTGAGATTTCGGTCATAATAATATTTGGAACGGCGTTTCGCATTGTCTAGATTGGCTTTAGCCAAATCCTGAGATTTCGAGATTTTCTCCTGAAGTTGTATAAGATAGTCGCTATAGGTTTCGTTATCAGAGCTGTCCTGAAAAGGAGTGGCTGACGGCGTCCTAGCTATCCTGCCGAACACTAGTTCGTGTGGGGTGTATAATGTACCCTCGTGCACACTGGTGTTGTATGAAAACATTGCGTACGGTAACCAATTCACCCAATCGTTACTCGACTCTATGTAATGCTTCAGATATTCGGCCAGGACGTGGTGAGATCGTTCAACGGACCCGTTTGTCTGTGGATGGAACGCAGTGGACTTGTATTGCTTAATACGGAATTTGATTGCTATGGCTTTAATCAAGCTGTTTATAAAGTTCGAACCTTGGTCCGTGAGTATGCCTTTCGGGCATCCGTACTTACAAATGAATTCTTTTATTAAAGCTTCGGCAATGTCTACTGCGGTGGTGGTTTTGAGAGGAACTGCGACTGAGTATTTAGTGAGGAGATCTTGGATCGTGAGGATACTTGTATAACCGTCGGAAGTTTCGGGAAGAGGACCCATTACGTCCATTGAAATCTTATCGAATGCCCTGCCAGGGGTGTCGGTTAAAGTGAGAGGCTGTCTGGTCTTTACCCGGACCAGTTTCTCTGTCTGACAACTTTTACATTTGCCAATATATTCTTGTATTTGTGTTTTCATGTTTGGCCAAAAGTATTGTTGTCTGATGCGAGAATAAGTTTTATTAACCCCTTTGTGACCTCCCACAGGGGAGTCGTGGTTTTCTCTTATTATTTTCAGTCGCTCTTCGACCGAAGGGGTTTTAATGAGGCCCTGGCAGACCGTAATCTGGACAGTTGTTTCATAAAACAGGTCCTGAAGGATTTTCTGGATTCGGGACCAGGATACGGAGTCTAGATAGGTTTGTGCGATACTAAATGTTTGTAATTGTAATTCGTTTACAACGTCGCACAAGGATCTGAATGTTTCTATTACGGTCTGGAAATTGATTGATCTAGTGGAATGTTCGATGATTGGAAGCTGGATTTGGAATTCGTTTCCGATTTGTATGACTTTGGCTTTGGTAAGAACGTGATTTTTGTTTGGAAGGAATTTTTCAGCGTTCGCTAGATCTTTGGCGCCCGTGTCATAGGGGTGCCCAGATTGCGTGACGAAGACGACTACATTGTCTCGTCGCGTTGATAATGCGTCACGGCTGAAATTAAATAGAGGTTCGCGTCGGAAAAATTCATTTGGAGCAGGAGTATAGAAGTCGGTGCTGTCGCTGGCGACTTGCGGAGGTGGTGCTGTGTTGGTACGGAAGGACGTGCCTGGAGTCGGTAATTCAGGTTCTGATGTTACCGGAGTAGGAGGAGGCGCTAGTGTGGTATACTTTTTACGGGTTTCCGGAGGCACATCGAAGATGTCGTCCTCCGAGTTTTCTGAATACGAGAGCGGAAAAATTTGAGCGGGATTCCGCGACAATGCGTCCGCATTAAGGTTCGTTTTTCCACTTTTATAGACCATCTCGTAGTCAAATTCCGCTAACTTAAGCCTCCACCGTACGAGTCTACTTGACGGGTCCTTGACCGAATTCATCCACACTAACGGTCGATGGTCGGTAACGAGTTTGAATTGATTACCGTATATGTATGGACGAAAGTAATGGACGGCGTAGACAATCGCCAGACACTCCTTCTCGATCGTGGAGTAGTTTTTCTCCGCAGCGTTTAACAGTCGCGACGTGTACGCGATTGGCAAGTCGCGGCCTATTGGTCCTTGACTCAAGATAGCACCAATAGCTTCGGCGGACGCGTCGGTCGTTATCACGAATGGTTGTTTGAAGTTGGGGTACTGCAAGATAGGCGCTTCGCATAGGCAATCTCGGAGTTTGACGAATGAATTCTCTTGCTCGTTACGCCAAACAAAGGGCGCGTCTTTTTTTAACAAATTTGTAAGTGGCTTAGCAATATTGGAAAAATTTGCGATGAACCGCCTGTAGTATCCCGCGAGCCCGAGGAATTGTTTGATCTGTTTCGCGTTGCGCGGGCGCGGAAAATTTTTGACGGCGCTAATTTTCGCAGGGTCAGGTTTTACACCGTGCTCACTGATAATATGACCCAAATAGCTTACTTCTCTCCTCAAGAATTCGCACTTATCCGGCTGCAATACTAAATTAGCTTCTTTGAGCCGTTGAGTTAATTTATCGAATTTAAGTCGATGTTCTTGAAGAGAGCTAGCGTAGATAACAATGTCGTCCAAATAGACGAAAATTTCGTTCCCCTGGAGACCGGACAGGACATTGTCCATAAGTCGTTGGAACGTCGCTGGCGCATTTTTTAATCCGAATGGCATTCTTTTAAATTCATAATGCCCGTGAGGCGTCGAAAAAGCGGTTTTGGGAGCATCGGCGGGCTCCATTGGGATCTGGTGAAATCCGCTCGCGAGATCGAATGTACTAAAATACTTCGCGCTCCCGAGCTGATCAAGTATCTCGGTAATGCAAGGGAGGGGATAGGCATCGGCGACAGATTTCTCATTGAGTGCGCGGTAGTCGATGACGACGCGCCATTGCTTGTTGCCCAAGGAGTCCGGTTTCTTTGGGACAACCCACAATGGCGAATTATATGGTGATTTTGACGGAGAGATGACACCATTTTGTAAAAATTTGTCGACTTGTCGTCGAATCTCCTCCTTATGAGCTGGTGGGAATCGGTATTGTTTCACATTGACGGGGCGGTCGTCGACGGTTGGAATCTTGTGCGTGGTTGCTGACGTATGCCCTAATTTATCCCCCTCAATGTGAAAAAGCTCCTGCGTGCTTTGAACGAGACGGACGACGTGCTCTCTTTCCTCTGCGTTGAGGTGGTCGAGACGGAGGAGACTAAGAATTCGGTCTAGGCGAGATTTCGAAGGATTGGCGGATTTCGATGTTTGTTTTAACGGCGCCTGTTGTATATTATTTTTAACCGCCTGAGCATAAGAGATCTGTTGAACATTCGCGATTTTGCAACGCGAAGGAGGAGTTTCGATTGTCGAGTATGGTGTCTGACTCGAGAAAGAAATAGAAGTTTTCCCTTTTTGGGATGAGCCGATCGGTACGGCGGATACGTTAGATTTAGTAGATTTAGAAAAAACCGGATAGAGCGACGGACTATCCTCCTCGTGGAGGGGAGTCATGATTTGCGCGGGCTCGAGTATGATCTCTGGTAACGCGATTTCGACGGCGCGGTCGGATGAATTAATTATTCGAGTTACCGCTTTGCCCCGAATTACTCTGACGAGAGCGTTTCCGAAAAATATGCCCGGCGCAAGATCGATACGAGGAATTATACCTTCCGCGAGATTCGAATTAACTACGCGGACCTTGATACCGATATTTGATCTCGGCGGAATGGAGATACGGTCTCCTGACTTCGGAGAAGCTGCTTTGTCTTGCGTTCGAAGCTTCGATTTCGTTGTTGCATCGCGTTTCAGCGGAGGCGATGATTTACGCGGCGGGCGCGGCGCTTGTTTACGTTTCGGCGATAGGAGAGGCTTTATTTTCGAGTCCGGTGACGGTTCCACGAGTGTTTCGATATCGTCTTCGAAAGGAATTCTCTTACCATTCCATTTGATTATTTTATTTGGAAAAGAGATTTCTGCGTCCATACAGAACCCGGAGCCGAGGATCCCGCTTGGTTTAAGGGGAAAATCATCCTCGACCACATTAAAAGGGACGACGCGACCGAAAATGACAAGATTCACCGTCCCTAAGGTTGCGGTTTTGCCATCGGTTACCCCTGTTATTATTACGATCTCGGACTTATCGATTCGCGCGGATGCTTTTAGAGCCGAACGTTTTATAATATTTATTTCCGCCCCAGTGTCCACCATGAAGCGAGTTGGTGAAATTAGAAGATCGGATTTTAGAATTACGTTTGGCGTGCTAGTTTTTCCGGTTATGTTTATCGCGGCGTTTCGTCGATTTCCGCGTTGGAGTTGTTCGCGGCGAGAGGACGGACTTGGTGCGCGGCCTCGCCACCTGTCTCGCGGCGGGTGCGGAGGCCATTGTCGTTTCCCGAATTTTTATTTACCGCGTTGTTGTACTGCCTTTTTCGGCACTCGCCTATTTCGTGCCCCGGGGTCTTGCAATAGCGACAAAATTTGGGCGCGTCCCTGGCTACGATTTGTCTCGGTTGTTCGTACGCGGGGCCTCGAGTAGGAGGCGGTACGTCCCTGGATCGCAAGTATTCCTGCGGTCGGTACGGCGATGGCGGTCTGAGCCGACACTCGGTCGCGTAATGTCCGATATTATTGCATTTTCGGCAAATAACTTCGGCTGGTTTTTCGCGCGATTCTGGTCGCGCGACACGCGATCTACCTAGCCGGTTGCAATCACGTTCGTGCATTTGATAGAGCTCCCGCGCTCGAGCGAACGTTTCTCGCAATGTACCGAATGAACTTATAGTCATTTGCATTCGAATTTCCGGAATGAGACCGTCTTTAAAACATTGTAGGGTGAGCGCGTCTACGTCATCGAGCGATTCCGGTGTGTCTCGTCGAGCAAGCCTTTCGCAATCAATTATAGCGGTTCTAAGATCTTTTACTCGACCGATGTAATCTAGAATGTGCTCGTTCGCGCGCATAAATATATTGGCAAGTTCACCCCGATAATGATGAGCTGATTTTACGGAGCAAAATGTGCTGCGAAGAACGTCCGTTAATTCGAGTATTGTGTAACACGGCTCGTCTTCTAGCGCGGCGTAGGCACGACCCTTGAGTTTTCCCTTAAGCAGGCGTGTGAAGGTTCGCTCGCACCCATTAGGGATAAGCTCATAAGCGCGTTTACACGCTCGGGTAAACTGAAGAATGGGAATGTTCTGACCGTCGAATGTCGGCACGGCTTCGAGGGCCTGCTTAAGCGATAGCTCGTCGTGTTGCGAACTATTTGTATTGAAATCAGAGCTCGAATTATGTGCGGAAAGCGGATTTCCCCGAGGAATATCCAGCGAAACGGTATCGTCGCGCGTTAAATCAGGCGTTCTGCGAATAGATTCTAATTCACGACGTAAAATTTCTATTTGCTGGAGCAACGCGGCATTACTCGGATCGGTCGCTTTCGTATTTTTCGCGGAAGTATTTGGTTGCGCGGTACTAGGAAGAGGCTCGGCGATAGCGTCTTGGAAATCAAGCGTTCTGCTAGTGCGTTTTTCGCGTTCGGAATCGGCCATCGCGGCGGCTCGCTGTGTCTGCTGGCGCGTTTTTGTCGGAGTCCGGGTTGCCATATCTAGTTTCGCGGTTCCTTTCGGCGGAATCTCCGGAGGAAACGCGTGGCTATCCCACCGCTGTCACCAAAAATAACTTTCGTGTCACGTCCCGAGGTGCGGTTGCGCTCGCAACGGTGGCACAAAGTCGTAACCGTTCCCGAAAATAACGCGAATTGCGTCCGGACCGGGTTCGTTGGCGTTTCGGACTCGATAAAACGGTAACTAACACTAAACTTACCTTGCGAAGGCTTGATTCCGCTGTCTGATTTCTCTTTCCAGGTACCTGGAGCGCCTTGGATCCGCAACCGGGATGGCGGCGGCGTACGGCTGGAACGGAGGTACGGGTCGTGCGGCGAAGGAAACCTCCTTCACAGGTACCAGGACTCGAACGCAGGAAATTGAATATTCTGGTGCATCACCCACGTATTCCCGAGCGAGACGACGAATAAACTCTCTCCTCCCCGCGCGTCGTGTACGCTTTGTCGGAGGTGCAAGGCTCGTCGAGAATACTTGAACTTCGGTCGAGTACGGCGCGGCTAAGCGTTGGTTCGCTCTAGCTTACCGGGATCAACCTGGGCGCAAGATATTCTGTATACGGTAGAAGTGAGGATGGAGCAACTAAGCGCTGGTTCGCTCTAGTCGTCGAGCCTCAAGACTATCGCAGATGAGATATAGAAATAGAATAATCGCGAGCGTACCCGTGGAGTAGAATTAAGGAATTGTATTTGGACTCGAATAAAGATACTTTGAATCTGGTAAAAATAAACTATATTCTATGATTTCACTATACTAAATACACTTGACTAAGTTCTAAGTTACTGACTAGCGATTACAATGAGAATTAGAAATAGTATAAAGTATCGAATGGACTCCGCTATGGGAGTATGGATAGAGACGAATGCATTAGAGCTAATTGCTCGTTGCGAATGAGCCTATTGCTCGGATCGGAAGTGCATCGTTCGGATGCTGGATTAGAACTCCTCGGTTCGGAGATGAGATACGAACTGACTCTCGGATCTCGCGTCCGCGACCTCCTCGGGTCGCGCGGCGCGCGAGTCGCTGGGCCCTCGCGGTGGGGCGGACGGTCGGAGTAGGGCGGCCGCTCGGCCCTCGTGGTGGGGCGGCCGTTCGGAGTGGGGCGCGGCCCGCGTTAAGCGTGAGCCGCGAGCGTCGAGTGTGCGCGCGAGTGCACGGAACATAACCGTGCATGAATAAAATATATACATATATTTACTTAAATCTAGGTGTGTGTTGGTGTGTATGTACATGTATGAGTAGTGTGCTTATTCTAATCCCACATGTACGAGAAGTACGTATAGGGCTTCGTGATCGCTGGGGATTCGACCCAGTATGTGTCGGAGAGCTCCTCGCCCTCGTAATACGGGGTGAAGTCCTCCCCCTCGTGTGTGGAGATCGCGCGTGGGCGCGGCATGCTGCATCCCTCTTCTCTCTCGTATCTTTGTCTCCTTCTGTAGGGACGGCGAGTCGGCGGGTGGCCCGTGTGCAGGGGCTCCGGATACGGATGCTGGGGATGATGAGGTGGACGCCGGAGGGTGGCAGGCGGTACGCCTGACGTTACAATTTCATGGTAAGATATAATATGATTTGCGAAGTGTTATGTATTCCTCGTCTACACTTCAAATGATTGTAGATGCGACACTTCTTTGCAAGGAAATAGCGTTTGCAGATGTCTACGTATCGTAGCAATAGAGTTCTTATGATTCTTAAAACGCGATATCGCATCACATTTCTATGTTTCATGGTAAGATATAATATGATTTGCGGAGTGTTATGTATTCCACGTCTACACTTCAAATGAATGCGAATGCGACACTTCCTCGCTAGGAAATAGCGTTTGCAGATGTCTACGTATCGTAGCAGTAGTGTTCTAATGCTTCTTGAAACGCGATATCGCATCTGATTTCTATGTTTCATGGTAAGATATAATATGATTTGCGAAGTGTTATGTATTCCTCGTCTACACTTCAAATGAATGTAAATGCGACACATCTTTGCAAGGAAATAGCGTTTGCAGATGTCTACGTATCGTAGCAATAGAGTTCTTATGATTCTCAAGACGCGATATCGCATCTCATTTCTATGTTTCATGGTAAGATATAATATGATTTGCGAAGAGTTATGTATTCCTCGTCTACGATTCAAATGAATGTAAATGCGACACTTCCTTGCAAGGAAATAGCGTTTGCAGATGTCTACGTATCGAAGCAATAGAGTTCAGATGCTTCTTAAAACGAGATATTGCATCTCATATCTATGTTTCATGATAAGAAATAATATTCTTTGCGAAGTGTTATGCACTCCTCGTCTACGATTCAAATGAATGTAAATGCGACACTTCCTTGCAAGGAAATAGCGTTTGCAGATGTCTACGTATCGTAGCAATAGAGTTCTAATGCTTATTAAAACGCGATATCGCATCTCATTTCTATGTTTCATGGTAAGATATAATATGATTTGCGGAGTGTTATGTATTCCTCGTCTACACTTCAAATGAATGTGAATGCGACACTTCCTCGCTAGGAAATAGCGTTTGCACATGTCTGCGTATCGTAGCAGTAGAGTTCTAATGCTTCTTAAAACGCGATATCGCATCTCATTTCTATGTTTCATGGTAAGATATAATATGATTTGCGAAGTGTTATGTATTCCTCGTCTACACTTCAAATGAATGTGAATGTGACACTTTCTCGCTAGGAAATAGCGTTTGCAGATGTCTGCGTATCATAGCAGTAGAGTTCTAATGCTTCTTAAAACGCGATATCGCATCTCATTTCAATGTTTCATGGTAAGGTATAACATGATTTGCGAAGTGTCATGTATTCCTCGTCTACACTTCAAATGAGTGTGAATGCGATACTTCCTTGCAAGGAAATAGCGTTTGCAGATGTCTACGTATCGAAGCAATAGAGTTCAAATGCTTCTTAAAACGAGATATTGCATCTCATATCTATGTTTCATGATAAGATATAATATTCATTGCGAAGTGTTATGCATTCCTCGTCTACGATTCAAATGAATGTAAATGCGACACTTCCTTGCAAGGAAATAGCGTTTGCAGATGTCTACGTATCGTAGCAATAGAGTTCTTATGACTCTTAAAACGCGATATCGCATCACATTTCTATGTTTCATGGTAAGATATTATATGATTTGCGAAGTGTCATGTATTCCTCGTCTACACTTCAAATGAATGTAAATGCGACACTTCCTTGCAAGGAAATATCGGTTGCAGATGACTACGTATCGTAGCAATGGATTTCTGATGCTTCTTAAAAGGCGATATCGCATCTCATTTCTATGTTTCATGTTAAAGTATAATATGATTTGCGAAGTGTTATGTATTCCTCGTCTACACTTCAAATGAATGTAAATGCGACACTTCTTTGCAAGGAAATAGCGTTTGCATATGTCTACATATCGTAGCAATAGAGTTCTAATGCTTCTTAAAACGCGATATCGCATCTCATTTCTATGTTTCATGGTAAGATATAATATGATTTGCGAAGTGTTATGTATTCCTCGTCTACACTTCAAATGAATGTGAATGCGACACTTCCTCGCTAGGAAATAGCGTTTGCAAATGTCTACGTATCGTAGCAATAGAGTTCTAATGCTTCTTAAAACGCGATATCGCATCTCATTTCTATGTTTCATGGTAAGATATAATATGATTTGCGAAGTGTTATGTATTCCTCGTCTACACTTCAAATGAATGTAAATGCGACACTTCCTTGCAAGGAAATAGCGTTCGCAAATGTCTACGTATCGTAGCAATAGAGTTCTAATGCTTCTTAAAACGCGATGTCGCATCTCATTTCTATGTTTCATGGTAAGATATAATATGATTTGCGAAGTGTTATGTATTCCTCGTCTACACTTCAAATGAATGTAAATGCGACACTTCCTTGCTAGGAAATAGCGTCTGCAGATGTCTAGGTATCGTAGCAATAGAGTTCTAATGCTTCTTAAAACGAGATATTGCATCTCATATCTATGTTTCATGATATGATATAATATTCATTGTGAAGTGTTATGCATTCCTCGTCTACACTTCAAATGAATGTGAATGCGACACTTCCTCGCTAGGAAATAGCGTTTGCAAATGTCTACGTATCGTAGCAATAGAGTTCTAATGCTTCTTAAAACGAGATATTGCATCTCATATCTATGTTTCATGATATGATATAATATTCATTGTGAAGTGTTATGCATTCCTCGTCTACACTTCAAATGAATGTGAATGCGACACTTCCTCGCTAGGAAATAGCGTTTGCAAATGTCTACGTATCGTAGCAATAGAGTTCTAATGCTTCTTAAAACGCGATATCGCATCTCATTTCTATGTTTCATGGTAAGATATAATATGATTTGCGAAGTGTTATGTATTCCTCGTCTACACTTCAAATGAATGTAAATGCGACACTTCCTTGCAAGGAAATAGCGTTCGCAAATGTCTACGTATCGTAGCAATAGAGTTCTAATGCTTCTTAAAACGCGATATCGCATCTCATTTCTATGTTTCATGGTAAGATATAATATGATTTGCGAAGTGTTATGTATTCCTCGTCTACACTTCAAATGAATGTAAATGCGACACTTCCTTGCTAGGAAATAGCGTCTGCAGATGTCTAGGTATCGTAGCAATAGAGTTCTAATGCTTCTTAAAACGAGATATTGCATCTCATATCTATGTTTCATGATATGATATAATATTCATTGTGAAGTGTTATGCATTCCTCGTCTACACTTCAAATGAATGTAAATGCGACACTTCCTTGCAAGGAAATAGCGTTTGCAGATGTCTACGTATCGTAGCAATAGAGTTCTTATGATTCTTAAAACGCGATATCGCATCTCATTTCTATGTTTCATGGTAAGATATAATATGATTTGCGAAGTGTTATGTATTCCTCGTCTACACATCAACTGAATGTTAATGCGACACTTCCTTGCAAGGAAATAGCGTTTACAAATTTCTACCTATCGTAGCAATAGTGTTCTAATGCTTCCTAAAACGCGATATCGCATCTCATTACCGTGTTTCATGATAAGATATAATATGATTTGCGAAGTGTCATGTATTCCTCGTCTACACTTCAAATGAATGTAAATGCGACACTTCCTTGCAAGGAAATAGCGTTTGCAGATGTCTACGTATCGTAGCAATAGAGTTCTAATGCTTCTTAAAACGCGATATCGCATCTCATTTCTATGTTTCATCGTAAGATATAATATGATTTGCGAAGTGTTATGTATTCCTCGTCTACACATCAAATGAATGTAAATGCGACACTTCCTTGCTAGGAAATAGCGTCTGCAGATGTCTACCTATCGTAGCAATAGAGTTCTAGTACTTCTTAGAACGCGATATCGCATCTCATTTCTATGTTTCATGGTAAGATATAATATGATTTGCCAAGTGTTATGTATTCCTCGTCTACACTTCAATTGAATGTAAATGCGACACTTCCTTGCAAGGAAATAGCGTTTGCAGATGTCTAGGTATCGTAGCAATAGAGTTCTAATGCTTCTTAAAACGAGATATTGCATCTCATATCTATGTTTCATGATAAGATATAATATTCATTGTGAAGTGTTATGCATTCCTCGTCTACACTTCAAATGAATGTAAATGCGACACTTCCTTGCAAGGAAATAGCGTTTGCAGATGTCTACGTATCGTAGCAATAGAGTTCTTATGATTCTTAAAACGCGATATCGCATCTCATTTCTATGTTTCATGGTAAGATATAATATGACTTGCGAAGTGTTATGTATTCCTCGTCTACACTTCAAATGAATGTAAATGCGACACTTCCTTGCTAGGAAATAGCGTTTGCAGATTTCTACGTATCGTAGCAATAGAGTTCTAATGCTTCTTAAAACGCGATATCGCATCTCATTTCTATGTTTCATCGTAAGATCTAATATGATTTGCGAAGTGTTATGTATTCCTCGTCTACACATCAAATGAATGTAAATGCGACGCTTCCTTGCTAGGAAATAGCGTCTGCAGATGTCTAGGTATCGTAGCAATAGAGTTCTAATGCTTCTTAAAACGCGATATCGCATCTCATTTCTATGTTTCATGGTAAGATATAATATGACTTGCGAAGTGTTATGTATTCCTCGTCTACACTTCAAATGAATGTGAATGCGACACTTTCTCGCTAGGAAATAGCGTTTGCAGATGCCTACGTATCGTAGCAATAGATTTCTAATGCATCTTAAAACGCGATATCGCATCTCATTTCTATGTTTCATCGTAAGATATAATATGATTTGCGAAGTGTTATGTATTCCTCGTCTACACATCAAATGAATGTAAATGCGACACTTCCTTGCTAGGAAATAGCGTCTGCAGATGTCTACCTATCGTAGCAATAGAGTTCTAGTACTTCTTAGAACGCGATATCGCATCTCATTTCTATGTTTCATGGTAAGGTATAACATGATTTGCGAAGTGTCATGTATTCCTCGTCTACACTTCAAATGAATGTGAATATGATACTTCCTCGCTAGGAAATAGCGTCTGCAGATGTCTAGGTATCGTAGCAATAGAGTTCTAATGCTTCCTAAAACGCGATATCGCATCTCATTTCTATGTTTCATGGTAAGATATAAAATGATTTGCGAAGTGTTATGTATTCCTCGTCTACACTTCAAATGAATGTAAATGCGACACTTCCTTGCTAGGAAATAGCGACTGCAGATGTCTAGGTATCGTAGTAATAGAGTTCTAATGCTTCTTAAAACGAGATATTGCATCTCATATCTATGTTTCATGATAAGATATAATATTCATTGTGAAGTGTTATGCATTCCTCGTCTACACTTCAAATGAATGTAAATGCGACACTTCCTTGCAAGGAAATAGCGTTTGCAGATGTCTACGTATCGTAGCAATAGAGTTCTTATGATTCTTAAAACGCGATATCGCATCTCATTTCTATGTTTCATGGTAAGATATAATGTAACGTCAGGCGTACCGCCTGCCACCCTCCGACGCCCACCTCATCATCCCCAGCATCCGCATCCGGAGCCCCTGCACACGGGCCACCCGCCGACTCGCCGTCCCTACAGAAGGAGACAAAGATACGAGAGGGAAGAGGGATGCAGCATGCCGCGCCCACGCGCGATCTCCACACACGAGGGGGAGGACTTCACCCCGTATTACGAGGGCGAGGAGCTCTCCGACACATACTGGGTCGAATCCCCAGCGATCACGAAGCCCTATACGTACTTCTCGTACATGTGGGATTAGAATAAGCACACTACTCATATATGTACATACACACCAACACACACCTAGATTTAAGTAAATATATGTATATATTTTATTCATGCACGGTTATGTTCCGTGCACTCGCGCGCACACTCGACGCTCGCGGCTCACGCTTAACGCGGGCCGCGCCCCACTCCGAACGGCCGCCCCACCACGAGGGCCGAGCGGCCGCCCTACTCCGATCGTCCGCCCCACCGCGAGGGCCCAGCGACTCGCGCGCCGCGCGACCCGAGGAGGTCGCGGACGCGAGATCCGAGAGTCAGTTCGCGTCTCATCTCCGAACCGGAGAGTTCCCAACTCATCTCCGAACTGGAGAGTTCGCGTCTCATCTCCGAACCGGAGAGTTCTCAACTCATCTCCGAACCGGAGAGTTCCCAACTCATCTCCGAACTGGAGAGTTCCAATCTCATCTCCGAACTGGAGAGTTCTAATCCAGCATCCGAACGATGCACTTCCGATCCGAGCAATAGGCTCATTCGCAACGAGCAATTAGCTCTAATGCATTCGTCTCTATCCATACTCCCATAGCGGAGTCCATTCGATACTTATACTATTTCTAATTCTCATTGTAATCGTTAGTCAGTAACTTAGAACTTAGTCAAGTGTATTTAGTATAGTGATATCATAGAATATAGTTTATTTTTACCAGATTCAAAGTATTTTTATTCGAGTTCAAATACAATTCCTTAATTCTACTCCACGGGTACGCTCGCGATTATTCTATTTCTATATCTCATCTGCGATAGTCTTGAGGCTCGACGACTAGAGCGAACCAGCGCTTAGTTGCTCCATCCTCACTTCTACCGTATACAGAATATCTTGCGCCCAGGTTGATCCCGGTAAGCTAGAGCGAACCAACGCTTAGCCGCGCCGTACTCGACCGAAGTTCAAGTATTCTCGACGAGCCTTGCACCTCCGACAAAGCGTACACGACGCGCGGGGAGGAGAGAGTTTATTCGTCGTCTCGCTCGGGAATACGTGGGTGATGCACCAGAATATTCAATTTCCTGCGTTCGAGTCCTGGTACCTGTGAAGGAGGTTTCCTTCGCCGCACGACCCGTACCTCCGTTCCAGCCGTACGCCGCCGCCATCCCGGTTGCGGATCCAAGGCGCTCCAGGTACCTAGAAAGAGAAATCAGACAGCGGAATCAAGCCTTCGCAAGGTAAGTTTAGTGTTAATTACCGTTTTATCGAGTCCGAAACGCCAACGAACCCGGTCCGGACGCAATTCGCGTTATTTTCGGGAACGGTTACGACTTTGTGCCACCGTTGCGAGCGCAACCGCACCTCGGGACGTGACACGAAAGTTATTTTTGGTGACAGCGGTGGGATAGCCACGCGTTTCCTCCGGAAATTCCGCCGAAAGGAACCGCGAAACTAGATATGGCAACCCGGACTCCGACAAAAACGCGCCAGCAGACACAGCGAGCCGCCGCGATGGCCGATTCCGAACGCGAAAAACGCACTAGCAGAACGCTTGATTTCCAAGACGCTATCGCCGAGCCTCTTCCTAGTACCGCGCAACCAAATACTTCCGCGAAAAATACGAAAGCGACCGATCCGAGTAATGCCGCGTTGCTCCAGCAAATAGAAATTTTACGTCGTGAATTAGAATCTATTCGCAGAACGCCTGATTTAACGCGCGACGATACCGTTTCGCTGGATATTCCTCGGGGAAATCCGCTTTCCGCACATAATTCGAGCTCTGATTTCAATACAAATAGTTCGCAACACGACGAGCTATCGCTTAAGCAGGCCCTCGAAGCCGTGCCGACATTCGACGGTCAGAACATTCCCATTCTTCAGTTTACCCGAGCGTGTAAACGCGCTTATGAGCTTATCCCTAATGGGTGCGAGCGAACCTTCACACGCCTGCTTAAGGGAAAACTCAAGGGTCGTGCCTACGCCGCGCTAGAAGACGAGCCGTGTTACACAATACTCGAATTAACGGACGTTCTTCGCAGCACATTTTGCTCCGTAAAATCAGCTCATCATTATCGGGGTGAACTTGCCAATATATTTATGCGCGCGAACGAGCACATTCTAGATTACATCGGTCGAGTAAAAGATCTTAGAACCGCTATAATTGATTGCGAAAGGCTTGCTCGACGAGACACACCGGAATCGCTCGATGACGTAGACGCGCTCACCCTACAATGTTTTAAAGACGGTCTCATTCCGGAAATTCGAATGCAAATGACTATAAGTTCATTCGGTACATTGCGAGAAACGTTCGCTCGAGCGCGGGAGCTCTATCAAATGCACGAACGTGATTGCAACCGGCTAGGTAGATCGCGTGTCGCGCGACCAGAATCGCGCGAAAAACCAGCCGAAGTTATTTGCCGAAAATGCAATAATATCGGACATTACGCGACCGAGTGTCGGCTCAGACCGCCATCGCCGTACCGACCGCAGGAATACTTGCGATCCAGGGACGTACCGCCTCCTACTCGAGGCCCCGCGTACGAACAACCGAGACAAATCGTAGCCAGGGACGCGCCCAAATTTTGTCGCTATTGCAAGACCCCGGGGCACGAAATAGGCGAGTGCCGCAAAAGACAGTACAACAACGCGGTAAATAAAAATTCGGGAAACGACAATGGCCTCCGCACCCGCCGCGAGACAGGTGGCGAGGCCGCGCACCAAGTCCGTCCTCTCGCCGCGAACAACTCCAACGCGGAAATCGACGAAACGCCGCGATAAACATAACCGGAAAAACTAGCACGCCAAACGTAATTCTAAAATCCGATCTTCTAATTTCACCAACTCGCTTCATGGTGGACACTGGGGCGGAAATAAATATTATAAAACGTTCGGCTCTAAAAGCATCCGCGCGAATCGATAAGTCCGAGATCGTAATAATAACAGGGGTAACCGATGGCAAAACCGCAACCTTAGGGACGGTGAATCTTGTCATTTTCGGTCGCGTCGTCCCTTTTAATGTGGTCGAGGATGATTTTCCCCTTAAACCAAGCGGGATCCTCGGCTCCGGGTTCTGTATGGACGCAGAAATCTCTTTTCCAAATAAAATAATCAAATGGAATGGTAAGAGAATTCCTTTCGAAGACGATATCGAAACACTCGAGGAACCGTCACCGGACTCGAAAATAAAGCCTCTCCTATCGCCGAAACGTAAACAAGCGCCGCGCACGGAATCTATTCCCCCTCCGCCGCCGCGCCCGCCGCGTAAATCATCGCCTCCGCTGAAACGCGATGCAGCAACGAAATCGAAGCTTCGAACGCAAGACAAAGCAGCTTCTCCGAAGTCAGGAGACCGTATCTCCATTCCGCCGAGATCAAATATCGGTATCAAGGTCCGCGTAGTTAATTCGAACCTCGCGGAAGGTATAATTCCCCGTATCGATCTTGCGCCGGGTATATTTTTCGGAAACGCTCTCGTCAGAGTAATTCGGGGCAAAGCGGTAACTCGAATAATTAATTCATCCGACCGCGCCGTCGAAATCGCGTTACCAGAAATCGTACTTGAGCCCGCGCAAATCATGACTCCCCTCCACGAGGAGGATAGTCCGTCGCTGTATCCGGTTTTTTCTAAATCTACTAAATCTAACGTATCCGCCGTACCGATCGGCTCATCCCAAAAAGGGAAAACTTCTATTTCTTTCTCGAGTCAGACACCATATTCGACACTCGAAACTCCTCCTTCGCGTTGCAAAATCGCGAATGTTCAACAAATCTCCTATGCTCAGGCGGTTAAAAATAATATACAACAGGCGCCGTTAAAACAGACATCGAAATCCGCCAATCCTTCGAAATCTCGCCTAGATCGAATTCTTAGTCTCCTCCGTCTCGACCACCTCAACGCAGAGGAAAGAGAGCACGTCGTCCGTCTCGTTCAAAGCACGCAGGAGCTTTTTCACATTGAGGGGGATAAATTAGGGCATACGTCAGCAACCACGCACAAGATTCCAACCGTCGACGACCGCCCCGTCAATGTGAAACAATACCGATTCCCACCAGCTCATAAGGAGGAGATTCGACGACAAGTCGACAAATTTTTACAAAATGGTGTCATCTCTCCGTCAAAATCACCATATAATTCGCCATTGTGGGTTGTCCCAAAGAAACCGGACTCCTTGGGCAACAAGCAATGGCGCGTCGTCATCGACTACCGCGCACTCAATGAGAAATCTGTCGCCGATGCCTATCCCCTCCCTTGCATTACCGAGATACTTGATCAGCTCGGGAGTGCGAAGTATTTTAGTACATTCGATCTCGCGAGCGGATTTCACCAGATCCCAATGGAGCCCGCCGATGCTCCTAAAACTGCTTTTTCGACGCCTCACGGGCATTATGAATTTAAAAGAATGCCATTCGGATTAAAAAATGCGCCAGCGACGTTCCAACGACTTATGGACAATGTCCTGTCCGGTCTCCAGGGGAACGAAATTTTCGTCTATTTGGACGACATTGTTATCTACGCTAGCTCTCTTCAAGAACATCGACTTAAATTCGATAAATTAACTCAACGGCTCAAAGAAGCTAATTTAGTATTGCAGCCGGATAAGTGCGAATTCTTGAGGAGAGAAGTAAGCTATTTGGGTCATATTATCAGTGAGCACGGTGTAAAACCTGACCCTGCGAAAATTAGCGCCGTCAAAAATTTTCCGCGCCCGCGCAACGCGAAACAGATCAAACAATTCCTCGGGCTCGCGGGATACTACAGGCGGTTCATCGCAAATTTTTCCAATATTGCTAAGCCTCTAACGAATTTGTTAAAAAAGGACGCGCCCTTTGTATGGCGTAACGAGCATGAGAATTCATTCGTCAAACTCCGAGATTGCCTATGCGAAGCGCCTATCTTGCAGTACCCCAACTTTAAACAACCATTCGTGATAACGACCGACGCGTCCGCCGAAGCTATTGGTGCTATCTTGAGTCAAGGACCAATAGGCCGCGACTTGCCAATCGCGTACACGTCGCGACTGTTAAACGCTGCGGAGAAAAACTACTCCACGATCGAGAAGGAGTGTCTGGCGATTGTCTACGCCGTCCATTACTTTCGTCCATACATATACGGTAATCAATTCAAACTCGTTACCGACCATCGACCGTTAGTGTGGATGAATTCGGTCAAGGACCCGTCAAGTAGACTCGTACGGTGGAGGCTTAAGTTAGCGGAATTTGACTACGAGATGGTCTATAAAAGTGGAAAAACGAACCTTAATGCGGACGCATTGTCGCGGAATCCCGCTCAAATTTTTCCGCTCTCGTATTCAGAAAACTCGGAGGACGACATCTTCGATGTGCCTCCGGAAACCCGTAAAAAGTATACCACACTAGCGCCTCCTCCTACTCCGGTAACATCAGAACCTGAATTACCGACTCCAGGCACGTCCTTCCGTACCAACACAGCACCACCTCCGCAAGTCGCCAGCGACAGCACCGACTTCTATACTCCTGCTCCAAATGAATTTTTCCGACGCGAACCTCTATTTAATTTCAGCCGTGACGCATTATCAACGCGACGAGACAATGTAGTTGTCTTCGTCACGCAATCTGGGCACCCCTATGACACGGGCGCCAAAGATCTAGCAAACGCTGAAAAATTCCTCCTAAACAAAAATCACGTCCTTACCAAAGCCAAAGTCATACAAATCGGAAACGAATTCCAAATCCAGCTTCCAATCATCGAACATTCCACCAGATCAATCAATTTCCAGACCGTAATAGAAACATTCAGATCCTTGTGCGACGTTGTAAACGAATTACAATTACAAACATTTAGTATCGCACAAACCTATCTAGACTCCGTATCCTGGTCCCGAATCCAGAAAATCCTTCAGGACCTGTTTTATGAAACAACTGTCCAGATTACGGTCTGCCAGGGCCTCATTAAAACCCCTTCGGTCGAAGAGCGACTGAAAATAATAAGAGAAAACCACGACTCCCCTGTGGGAGGTCACAAAGGGGTTAATAAAACTTATTCTCGCATCAGACAACAATACTTTTGGCCAAACATGAAAACACAAATACAAGAATATATTGGCAAATGTAAAAGTTGTCAGACAGAGAAACTGGTCCGGGTAAAGACCAGACAGCCTCTCACTTTAACCGACACCCCTGGCAGGGCATTCGATAAGATTTCAATGGACGTAATGGGTCCTCTTCCCGAAACTTCCGACGGTTATACGAGTATCCTCACGATCCAAGATCTCCTCACTAAATACTCAGTCGCAGTTCCTCTCAAAACCACCACCGCAGTAGACATTGCCGAAGCTTTAATAAAAGAATTCATTTGTAAGTTCGGATGCCCGAAAGGCATACTCACGGACCAAGGTTCGAACTTTATAAATAGCTTGATTAAAGCCATAGCAATCAAATTCCGTATTAAGCAATACAAGTCCACTGCGTTCCATCCACAGACAAACGGGTCCGTTGAACGATCTCACCACGTCCTGGCCGAATATCTGAAGCATTACATAGAGTCGAGTAACGATTGGGTGAATTGGTTACCGTATGCAATGTTTTCATACAACACCAGTGTGCACGAGGGTACATTATACACCCCACACGAACTAGTGTTCGGCAGGATAGCTAGGACGCCGTCAGCCACTCCTTTTCAGGACAGCTCTGATAACGAAACTTATAGCGACTATCTTATACAACTTCAGGAGAAAATCTCGAAATCTCAGGATTTGGCTAAAGCCAATCTAGACAATGCGAAACGCCGTTCCAAATATTATTATGACCGAAATCTCAATGTCCAAAACTTCGAGGTAGGCCAATGGGTCTATCTTTTAAAAGAGCCGAACAAACATAAGTTCCAGGCACAGTATTCTGGACCGTACCGTATCCTCGAAATTTTGGGCAACTGTAATGTTAAGCTAAATGTAAAAGGGCGCCATAAAATTGTTCATACGAACAAAATCAAAATTTGTAAACGAATGCATAGTATGCAGAGTGTGGATGCTAGTGAAAGAAAAGTGCGAAAAACTGAAAATGAAGTCAGTGAGAGCAGTGACATTCAAACGAACGCTGAAAGCGAAAGCGACGAAAGTGCCTGCAATCCGAAGGAAGCCCGCAGTCACGGTCCAATCTCCAAACGTTATCGCCAGGATCAACCAGGCGAAAAACCTCAGATTCCGCAGCATCCAGCCGACAGGACCAAGAGAAGGATCCAGCATCCCGAAATCTACCCAACAGACAAGAGATCTCGGCATGGCCGAGATTCTTTTTCCAAGGGGGGTGGTGTAACGTCAGGCGTACCGCCTGCCACCCTCCGACGCCCACCTCATCATCCCCAGCATCCGCATCCGGAGCCCCTGCACACGGGCCACCCGCCGACTCGCCGTCCCTACAGAAGGAGACAAAGATACGAGAGGGAAGAGGGATGCAGCATGCCGCGCCCACGCGCGATCTCCACACACGAGGGGGAGGACTTCACCCCGTATTACGAGGGCGAGGAGCTCTCCGACACATACTGGGTCGAATCCCCAGCGATCACGAAGCCCTATACGTACTTCTCGTACATGTGGGATTAGAATAAGCACACTACTCATATATGTACATACACACCAACACACACCTAGATTTAAGTAAATATATGTATATATTTTATTCATGCACGGTTATGTTCCGTGCACTCGCGCGCACACTCGACGCTCGCGGCTCACGCTTAACGCGGGCCGCGCCCCACTCCGAACGGCCGCCCCACCACGAGGGCCGAGCGGCCGCCCTACTCCGATCGTCCGCCCCACCGCGAGGGCCCAGCGACTCGCGCGCCGCGCGACCCGAGGAGGTCGCGGACGCGAGATCCGAGAGTCAGTTCGCGTCTCATCTCCGAACCGGAGAGTTCCCAACTCATCTCCGAACTGGAGAGTTCGCGTCTCATCTCCGAACCGGAGAGTTCTCAACTCATCTCCGAACCGGAGAGTTCCCAACTCATCTCCGAACTGGAGAGTTCCAATCTCATCTCCGAACTGGAGAGTTCTAATCCAGCATCCGAACGATGCACTTCCGATCCGAGCAATAGGCTCATTCGCAACGAGCAATTAGCTCTAATGCATTCGTCTCTATCCATACTCCCATAGCGGAGTCCATTCGATACTTATACTATTTCTAATTCTCATTGTAATCGTTAGTCAGTAACTTAGAACTTAGTCAAGTGTATTTAGTATAGTGATATCATAGAATATAGTTTATTTTTACCAGATTCAAAGTATTTTTATTCGAGTTCAAATACAATTCCTTAATTCTACTCCACGGGTACGCTCGCGATTATTCTATTTCTATATCTCATCTGCGATAGTCTTGAGGCTCGACGACTAGAGCGAACCAGCGCTTAGTTGCTCCATCCTCACTTCTACCGTATACAGAATATCTTGCGCCCAGGTTGATCCCGGTAAGCTAGAGCGAACCAACGCTTAGCCGCGCCGTACTCGACCGAAGTTCAAGTATTCTCGACGAGCCTTGCACCTCCGACAAAGCGTACACGACGCGCGGGGAGGAGAGAGTTTATTCGTCGTCTCGCTCGGGAATACGTGGGTGATGCACCAGAATATTCAATTTCCTGCGTTCGAGTCCTGGTACCTGTGAAGGAGGTTTCCTTCGCCGCACGACCCGTACCTCCGTTCCAGCCGTACGCCGCCGCCATCCCGGTTGCGGATCCAAGGCGCTCCAGGTACCTAGAAAGAGAAATCAGACAGCGGAATCAAGCCTTCGCAAGGTAAGTTTAGTGTTAATTACCGTTTTATCGAGTCCGAAACGCCAACGAACCCGGTCCGGACGCAATTCGCGTTATTTTCGGGAACGGTTACGACTTTGTGCCACCGTTGCGAGCGCAACCGCACCTCGGGACGTGACAATAATATGATTTGCGAAGTGTTATGTATTCCTCGTCTACACATCAACTGAATGTAAATGCGACACTTCCTTGCAAGGAAATAGCGTTTGCAAATGTCTACCTATCGTAGCAATAGTGTTCTAATGCTTCTTAAAACGCGATATCGCATCTCATTTCTATGTTTCATGATAAGATATAATATGATTTGCGAAGTGTCATGTATTCCTCGTCTACACTTCAAATGAATGTAAATGCGACACTTCCTTGCAAGGAAATAGCGTTTGCAGATGTCTCCGTATCGTAGCAATAGTGTTCTAATGCTTCTTAAAACGCGATATCGCATCTCATTTCTATGTTTCATCGTAAGATATAATATGATTTGCGAAGTGTTATGTATTCCTCGTCTACACATCAAATGAATGTAAATGCGACACTTCCTTGCTAGGAAATAGCGTCTGCAGATGTCTACCTATCGTAGCAATAGAGTTCTAGTACTTCTTAGAACGCGATATCGCATCTCATTTCTATGTTTCATGGTAAGGTATAACATGATTTGCGAAGTGTCATGTATTCCTCGTCTACACTTCAAATGAATGTGAATGCGATACTTCCTCGCTAGCAAATAGCGTCTGCAGATGTCTAGGTATCGTAGCAATAGAGTTCTAATGCTTCTTAAAACGCGATATCGCATCTCATTTCTATGTTTCATGGTAAGATATAATATGATTTGCCAAGTGTTATGTATTCCTCGTCTACACTTCAATTGAATGTAAATGCGACACTTCCTTGCAAGGAAATAGCGTTTGCAGATGTCTGCGTATCGTAGCAATAGGGTTCTTATGATTCTTAAAACGCGATATCGCATCTCATTTCTATGTTTCATGGTAAGGTATAACATGATTTGCGAAGTGTCATGTATTCCTCGTCTGCACTTCAAATGAATGTGAATATGATACTTCCTCGCTAGGAAATAGCGTCTGCAGATGTCTAGGTATCGTAGCAATAGAGTTCTAATGCTTCCTAAAACGCGATATCGCATCTCATTTCTATGTTTCATGGTAAGATATAAAATAATTTGCGAAGTGTTGTGTATTCCTCGTCTACACTTCAAATGAATGTAAATGCGACACTTCCTTGCTAGGAAATAGCGTCTGCAGATGTCTAGGTATCGTAGCAATAGAGTTCTAATGCTTCTTAAAACGAGATATTGCATCTCATATCTATGTTTCATGATAAGATATAATATTCATTGTGAAGTGTTATGTATTCCTCGTCTACACTTCAAATGAATGTAAATGCGACACTTCTTTGCAAGGAAATAGCGTTTGCAGATGTCTACGTATCGTAGCAATAGAGTTCCTATGATTCTTAAAACGCGATATCGCATCTCATTTCTATGTTTCATGACAAGATATAATATGATTTGCGAAGTGTTATGTTTTCCTCGTCTACACTTCAAATGAATGTGAATGCGACACTTTCTCGCTAGGAAATAGCGTTTGCAGATGCCTACGTATCGTAGCAATAGATTTCTAATGCATCTTAAAACGCGAGATCGCATCCCATTTCTATGTCTCATGGTAAGATATAAAATGATTTGCGAAGTGTTATGTATTCCTCGTCTACACTTCAAATGAATGTAAATGCGACACTTCCTTGCTAGGAAATAGCGTCTGCAGATGTCTAGGTATCGTAGCAATAGAGTTCTAATGCTTCTTAAAACGAGATATTGCATCTCATATCTATGTTTCATGATAAGATATAATATTCATTGTGAAGTGTTATGCATTCCTCGTCTACACTTCAAATGAATGTAAATGCGACACTTCCTTGCAAGGAAATAGCGTTTGCAGATGTCTACGTATCGTAGCAATAGAGTTCTTATGATTCTTAAAACGCGATATCGCATCTCATTTCTATGTTTCATGGTAAGATATAATATGATTTGCGAAGTGTTATGTATTCCTCGTCTACACATCAACTGAATGTAAATGCGACACTTCCTTGCAAGGAAATAGCGTTTGCAAATGTCTACCTATCGTAGCAATAGTGTTCTAATGCTTCTTAAAACGCGATATCGCATCTCATTTCTATGTTTCATGATAAGATATAATATGATTTGCGAAGTGTCATGTATTCCTCGTCTACACTTCAAATGAATGTAAATGCGACACTTCCTTGCAAGGAAATAGCGTTTGCAGATGTCTCCGTATCGTAGCAATAGTGTTCTAATGCTTCTTAAAACGCGATATCGCATCTCATTTCTATGTTTCATCGTAAGATATAATATGATTTGCGAAGTGTTATGTATTCCTCGTCTACACATCAAATGAATGTAAATGCGACACTTCCTTGCTAGGAAATAGCGTCTGCAGATGTCTACCTATCGTAGCAATAGAGTTCTAGTACTTCTTAGAACGCGATATCGCATCTCATTTCTATGTTTCATGGTAAGGTATAACATGATTTGCGAAGTGTCATGTATTCCTCGTCTACACTTCAAATGAATGTGAATGCGATACTTCCTCGCTAGCAAATAGCGTCTGCAGATGTCTAGGTATCGTAGCAATAGAGTTCTAATGCTTCTTAAAACGCGATATCGCATCTCATTTCTATGTTTCATGGTAAGATATAATATGATTTGCCAAGTGTTATGTATTCCTCGTCTACACTTCAATTGAATGTAAATGCGACACTTCCTTGCAAGGAAATAGCGTTTGCAGATGTCTACGTATCGTAGCAATAGGGTTCTTATGATTCTTAAAACGCGATATCGCATCTCATTTCTATGTTTCATGGTAAGGTATAACATGATTTGCGAAGTGTCATGTATTCCTCGTCTACACTTCAAATGAATGTGAATATGATACTTCCTCGCTAGGAAATAGCGTCTGCAGATGTCTAGGTATCGTAGCAATAAAGTTCTAATGCTTCTTAAAACGCGATATCGCATCTCATTTCTATGTTTCGTGGTAAGATATAATATGACTTGCGAAGTGTTATGTATTCCTCGTCTACACTTCAAATGAAGGTAAATGCGACACTTCCTTGCTAGGAAATAGCGTCTGCAGATGTCTAGGTATCGTAGCAATACAGTTCTAATGCTTCTTAAAACGCGATATCGCATCTCATTTCTATGTTTCATGGCAAGATATAATATGATTTGCGAAGTGTTATGTTTTCCTCGTCTACACTTCAAATGAATGTGAATGCGACACTTTCTCGCTAGGAAATAGCGTTTGCAGATGCCTACGTATCGTAGCAATAGATTTCTAATGCTTCTTAAAACGCGAGATCGCATCCCATTTCTATGTTTCATGGTAAGATATAAAATGATTTGCGATGTGTTATGTATTCCTCGTCTACACTTCAAATGAATGTAAATGCGACACTTCCTTGCTAGGAAATAGCGTCTGCAGATGTCTATGTATCGTAGCAATAGAATTCTAATGCTTCTTAAAACGAGATATTGCATCTCATATCTATGTTTCATGATAAGATATAATATTCATTGTGAAGTGTTATGCATTCCTCGTCTACGATTCAAATGAATGTAAATGCGACACTTCTTTGCAAGGAAATAGCGTTTGCAGATGTCTACGTATCGTAGCAATAGAGTTCTTATGATTCTTAAAACGCGATATCGCATCTCATTTCTATGTTTCATGGCAAGATATAATATGATTTGCGAAGTGTTATGTATTCCTCGTCTACACATCAAATGAATGTAAATGCGACACTTCTTTGCAAGGAAATAGCGTTTGCAGATGTCTACGTATCGTAGCAATAGAGTTCTTATGATACTTAGAACGCGATTTCGCATCTCATTTCTATGTTTCATGGTAAGATATAATATGATTTGCGAAGTGTTATGTATTCCTCGTCTACACATCAAATGAATGTAAATGCGACACTTCTTAGCAAGGAAATAGCGTTTGCAGATGTCTACGTATCGTAGCAATAGAGTTCTTATGATTCTTAAAACGCGATATCGCATCTCATTTCTATGTTTCATGGTAAGATATAATATTATTTGCGAAGTGTTATGTATTCCACGTCTACACATCAAATGAATGTAAATGCGACACTTCCTTGCAAGGAAATAGCGTTTGCAGATGTCTACGTATCGAAGCAATAGAGTTCAAATGCTTCTTAAAACGAGATATTGCATCTCATATCTATGTTTCATGATAAGATATAATATTCATTGTGAAGTGTTATGTATTCCTCGTCTACACTTCAAATGAATGTAAATGCGACACTTCTTTGCAAGGAAATAGCGTTTGCAGATGACTACGTATCGTAGCAATAGAGTTCTTATGATTCTTGAAACGCGATATCGCATCTCACTTCTATGTTTCATGGTAAGATATAATATGATTTGCGAAGTGTTATGTATTCCTCGTCTACACATCAAATGAATGTAAATGCGACACTTCCTTGCAAGGAAATAGCGTTTGCAGATGTCTACGTATCGTAGCAATAGAGTTCTAATGCTTCTTAAAACGCGATATCGCATCTCATTTCTATGTTTCATGGTAAGATATAATATGACTTGCGAAGTGTTATGTATTCCTCGTCTACACTTCAAATGAATGTGAATGCGACACTTTCTCGCTAGGAAATAGCGTTTGCAGATGCCTACGTATCGTAGCAATAGATTTCTAATGCTTCTTAAAACGCGAGATCGCATCCCATTTCTATGTTTCATGGTAAGATATAAAATGATTTGCGAAGTGTTATGTATTCCTCGTCTACACATCAACTGAATGTAAATGCGACACTGCCCTGCAAGGAAATAGCGCTTGCAGATGTCTACGTATCGTAGCAATAGAGTTCTTATGATTCTTAAAACGCGATATCGCATCTCATTTCTATGTTTCATGGTAAGATATAATATGATTTGCGAAGTGTTATGTATTCCTCGTCTACACTTCAAATGAATGTAAATGCGACACATCTTTGCAAGGAAATAGCGTTTGCAGATGTCTACGTATCGTAGCAATAGAGTTCTTATGATCCTTAAAACGCGATATCGCATCTCATTTCTATGTTTCATGGTAAGATATAATATTATTTGCGAAGTGTTATGTATTCCTCGTCTACACATCAAATGAATGTAAATGCGACACTTCCTTGCTAGGAATTAGCGTCTGCAGATGTCTAGGTATCGTAGCAATAGAGTTCTAATGCTTCTTAAAACGCGATATCGCATCTCATTTCTATGTTTCATGGTAAGATATAATATGATTTGCGAAGTGTTATGTATTCCTCGTCTACACTTCAAATGAATGTAAATGCGACACTTCCTTGCAAGGAAATAGCGCTTGCAAATGTCTACCTATCGTAGCAATAGTGTTCTAATGCTTCTTAAAACACGATATCGCATCTCATTTCTATGTTTCATGGTAAGTTATAATATGATTTGCGAAGTGTTATGTATTCCTCGTCTACACATCAACTGAATGTAAATGCGACACTTCCTTGCAAGGAAATAGCGTTTGCAAATGTCTACCTATCGTAGCAATAGTGTTCTAATGCTTCTTAAAACGCGATATCGCATCTCATTTCTATGTTTCATGATAAGATATAATATGATTTGCGAAGTGTCATGTTTTCCTCGTCTACACTTCAAATGAATGTAAATGCGACACTTCCTTGCAAGGAAATAGCGTTTGCAGATGTCTACGTATCGTAGCAATAGAGTTCTAATGCTTCTTAAAACGCGATATCGCATCTCATTTCTATGTTTCATGGTAAGATATAATATGATTTGCGAAGTGTTATGTATTCCTCGTCTACACATCAAATGAATGTAAATGCGACACTTCCTTGCAAGGAAATAGCGTTTGCAGATGTCTACGTATCGTAGCAATAGAGTTCTAATGCTTCTTAAAACGCGATATCGCATCTCATTTCTATGTTTCATGGTAAGATATAATATGACTTGCGAAGTGTTATGTATTCCTCGTCTACACTTCAAATGAATGTAAATGCGACACTTCCTTGCTAGGAAATAGCGTCTGCAGATGTCTAGGTATCGTAGCAATAGAGTTCTAATGCTTCTTAAAACGCGATATCGCATCTCATTTCTATGTTTCATGGTAAGATATAATATGATTTGCGAAGTGTTATGTATTCCTCGTCTACACTTCAAACGAATGTAAATGCGACACTTCCTTGCAAGGAAATAGCGTTTTCAGATGTCTACGTATCGTAGCAATAGAGTTCTAATGCTTCTTAAAACGCGATATCGCATCTCATTTTTATGTTTCATGGTAAGATATAATATGATTTGCGAAGTGTTGTGTATTCCTCGTCTACACTTCAAATGAATGTAAATGCGACACTTCCTTGCTAGGAAATAGCGTCTGCAGATGTCTAGGTATCGTAGCAATAGAGTTCTAATGCTTCCTAAAACGCGATATCGCATCTCATTTCTATGTTTCATGGTAAGATATAAAATGATTTGCGAAGTGTTATGTATTCCTCGTCTACACTTCAAATGAATGTAAATGCGACACTTCCTTGCTAGGAAATAGCGTCTGCAGATGTCTAGGTATCGTAGCAATAGAGTTCTAATGCTTCTTAAAACGAGATATTGCATCTCATATCTATGTTTCATGATAAGATATAATATTCATTGTGAAGTGTTATGCATTCCTCGTCTACACTTCAAATGAATGTAAATGCGACACTTCCTTGCAAGGAAATAGCGTTTGCAGATGTCTACGTATCGTAGCAATAGAGTTCTTATGATTCTTAAAACGCGATATCGCATCTCATTTCTATGTTTCATGGTAAGATATAATATGATTTGCGAAGTGTTATGTATTCCTCGTCTACACATCAAATGAATGTAAATGCGACACTTCCTTGCTAGGAAATAGCGTCTGCAGATGTCTACCTATCGTAGCAATAGAGTTCTAGTACTTCTTAGAACGCGATATCGCATCTCATTTCTATGTTTCATGGTAAGGTATAACATGATTTGCGAAGTGTCATGTATTCCTCGTCTACACTTCAAATGAAAGTGAATGCGATACTTCCTCGCTAGCAAATAGCGTCTGCAGATGTCTAGGTATCGTAGCAATAGAGTTCTAATGCTTCTTAAAACGCGATATCGCATCTCATTTCTATGTTTCATGGTAAGATATAATATGATTTGCCAAGTGTTATGTATTCCTCGTCTACACTTCAATTGAATGTAAATGCGACACTTCCTTGCAAGGAAATAGCGTTTGCAGATGTCTGCGTATCGTAGCAATAGGGTTCTTATGATTCTTAAAACGCGATATCGCATCTCATTTCTATGTTTCATGGTAAGGTATAACATGATTTGCGAAGTGTCATGTATTCCTCGTCTGCACTTCAAATGAATGTGAATATGATACTTCCTCGCTAGGAAATAGCGTCTGCAGATGTCTAGGTATCGTAGCAATAGAGTTCTAATGCTTCCTAAAACGCGATATCGCATCTCATTTCTATGTTTCATGGTAAGATATAAAATAATTTGCGAAGTGTTATGTATTCCTCGTCTACACTTCAAATGAATGTAAATGCGACACTTCCTTGCTAGGAAGTAGCGTCTGCAGATGTCTAGGTATCGTAGCAATAGAGTTCTAATGCTTCTTAAAACGAGATATTGCATCTCATATCTATGTTTCATGATAAGATATAATATTCATTGTGAAGTGTTATGCATTCCTCGTCTACACTTCAAATGAATGTAAATGCGACACTTCCTTGCAAGGAAATAGCGTTTGCAGATGTCTACGTATCGTAGCAATAGAGTTCTTATGATTCTTAAAACGCGATATCGCATCTCATTTCTATGTTTCATGGTAAGATATAATATTATTTGCGAAGTGTTATGTATTCCACGTCTACACATCAAATGAATGTAAATGCGACACTTCCTTGCAAGGAAATAGCGTTTGCAGATGTCTACGTATCGAAGCAATAGAGTTCAAATGCTTCTTAAAACGAGATATTGCATCTCATATCTATGTTTCATGATAAGATATAATATTCATTGTGAAGTGTTATGTATTCCTCGTCTACACTTCAAATGAATGTAAATGCGACACTTCTTTGCAAGGAAATAGCGTTTGCAGATGACTACGTATCGTAGCAATAGAGTTCTTATGATTCTTGAAACGCGATATCGCATCTCACTTCTATGTTTCATGGTAAGATATAATATGATTTGCGAAGTGTTATGTATTCCTCGTCTACACATCAAATGAATGTAAATGCGACACTTCCTTGCAAGGAAATAGCGTTTGCAGATGTCTACGTATCGTAGCAATAGAGTTCTAATGCTTCTTAAAACGCGATATCGCATCTCATTTCTATGTTTCATGGTAAGATATAATATGACTTGCGAAGTGTTATGTATTCCTCGTCTACACTTCAAATGAATGTGAATGCGACACTTTCTCGCTAGGAAATAGCGTTTGCAGATGCCTACGTATCGTAGCAATAGATTTCTAATGCTTCTTAAAACGCGAGATCGCATCCCATTTCTATGTTTCATGGTAAGATATAAAATGATTTGCGAAGTGTTATGTATTCCTCGTCTACACATCAACTGAATGTAAATGCGACACTGCCCTGCAAGGAAATAGCGCTTGCAGATGTCTACGTATCGTAGCAATAGAGTTCTTATGATTCTTAAAACGCGATATCGCATCTCATTTCTATGTTTCATGGTAAGATATAATATGATTTGCGAAGTGTTATGTATTCCTCGTCTACACTTCAAATGAATGTAAATGCGACACTTCTTTGCAAGGAAATAGCGTTTGCAGATGTCTACGTATCGTAGCAATAGAGTTCTTATGATCCTTAAAACGCGATATCGCATCTCATTTCTATGTTTCATGGTAAGATATAATATTATTTGCGAAGTGTTATGTATTCCTCGTCTACACATCAAATGAATGTAAATGCGACACTTCCTTGCTAGGAATTAGCGTCTGCAGATGTCTAGGTATCGTAGGAATAGAGTTCTAATGCTTCTTAAAACGCGATATCGCATCTCATTTCTATGTTTCATGGTAAGATATAATATGATTTGCGAAGTGTTATGTATTCCTCGTCTACACTTCAAATGAATGTAAATGCGACACTTCCTTGCAAGGAAATAGCGCTTGCAAATGTCTACCTATCGTAGCAATAGTGTTCTAATGCTTCTTAAAACACGATATCGCATCTCATTTCTATGTTTCATGGTAAGTTATAATATGATTTGCGAAGTGTTATGTATTCCTCGTCTACACATCAACTGAATGTAAATGCGACACTTCCTTGCAAGGAAATAGCGTTTGCAAATGTCTACCTATCGTAGCAATAGTGTTCTAATGCTTCTTAAAACGCGATATCGCATCTCATTTCTATGTTTCATGATAAGATATAATATGATTTGCGAAGTGTCATGTTTTCCTCGTCTACACTTCAAATGAATGTAAATGCGACACTTCCTTGCAAGGAAATAGCGTTTGCAGATGTCTAGGTATCGTAGCAATAGAGTTCTAATGCTTCTTAAAACGCGATATCGCATCTCATTTCTATGTTTCATGGTAAGATATAATATGATTTGCGAAGTGTTATGTATTCCTCGTCTACACTTCAAACGAATGTAAATGCGACACTTCCTTGCAAGGAAATAGCGTTTTCAGATGTCTACGTATCGTAGCAATAGAGTTCTAATGCTTCTTAAAACGCGATATCGCATCTCATTTTTATGTTTCATGGTAAGATATAATATGATTTGCGAAGTGTTGTGTATTCCTCGTCTACACTTCAAATGAATGTAAATGCGACACTTCCTTGCTAGGAAATAGCGTCTGCAGATGTCTAGGTATCGTAGCAATAGAGTTCTAATGCTTCCTAAAACGCGATATCGCATCTCATTTCTATGTTTCATGGTAAGATATAAAATGATTTGCGAAGTGTTATGTATTCCTCGTCTACACTTCAAATGAATGTAAATGCGACACTTCCTTGCTAGGAAATAGCGTCTGCAGATGTCTAGGTATCGTAGCAATAGAGTTCTAATGCTTCTTAAAACGAGATATTGCATCTCATATCTATGTTTCATGATAAGATATAATATTCATTGTGAAGTGTTATGCATTCCTCGTCTACACTTCAAATGAATGTAAATGCGACACTTCCTTGCAAGGAAATAGCGTTTGCAGATGTCTACGTATCGTAGCAATAGAGTTCTTATGATTCTTAAAACGCGATATCGCATCTCATTTCTATGTTTCATGGTAAGATATAATATGATTTGCGAAGTGTTATGTATTCCTCGTCTACACATCAAATGAATGTAAATGCGACACTTCCTTGCTAGGAAATAGCGTCTGCAGATGTCTACCTATCGTAGCAATAGAGTTCTAGTACTTCTTAGAACGCGATATCGCATCTCATTTCTATGTTTCATGGTAAGGTATAACATGATTTGCGAAGTGTCATGTATTCCTCGTCTACACTTCAAATGAAAGTGAATGCGATACTTCCTCGCTAGCAAATAGCGTCTGCAGATGTCTAGGTATCGTAGCAATAGAGTTCTAATGCTTCTTAAAACGCGATATCGCATCTCATTTCTATGTTTCATGGTAAGATATAATATGATTTGCCAAGTGTTATGTATTCCTCGTCTACACTTCAATTGAATGTAAATGCGACACTTCCTTGCAAGGAAATAGCGTTTGCAGATGTCTGCGTATCGTAGCAATAGGGTTCTTATGATTCTTAAAACGCGATATCGCATCTCATTTCTATGTTTCATGGTAAGGTATAACATGATTTGCGAAGTGTCATGTATTCCTCGTCTGCACTTCAAATGAATGTGAATATGATACTTCCTCGCTAGGAAATAGCGTCTGCAGATGTCTAGGTATCGTAGCAATAGAGTTCTAATGCTTCCTAAAACGCGATATCGCATCTCATTTCTATGTTTCATGGTAAGATATAAAATAATTTGCGAAGTGTTATGTATTCCTCGTCTACACTTCAAATGAATGTAAATGCGACACTTCCTTGCTAGGAAATAGCGTCTGCAGATGTCTAGGTATCGTAGCAATAGAGTTCTAATGCTTCTTAAAACGAGATATTGCATCTCATATCTATGTTTCATGATAAGATATAATATTCATTGTGAAGTGTTATGCATTCCTCGTCTACACTTCAAATGAATGTAAATGCGACACTTCCTTGCAAGGAAATAGCGTTTGCAGATGTCTACGTATCGTAGCAATAGAGTTCTTATGATTCTTAAAACGCGATATCGCATCTCATTTCTATGTTTCATGGTAAGATATAATATGATTTGCGAAGTGTTATGTATTCCTCGTCTACACATCAACTGAATGTAAATGCGACACTTCCTTGCAAGGAAATAGCGTTTGCAAATGTCTACCTATCGTAGCAATAGTGTTCTAATGCTTCTTAAAACGCGATATCGCATCTCATTTCTATGTTTCATGATAAGATATAATATGATTTGCGAAGTGTCATGTATTCCTCGTCTACACTTCAAATGAATGTAAATGCGACACTTCCTTGCAAGGAAATAGCGTTTGCAGATGTCTCCGTATCGTAGCAATAGTGTTCTAATGCTTCTTAAAACGCGATATCGCATCTCATTTCTATGTTTCATCGTAAGATATAATATGATTTGCGAAGTGTTATGTATTCCTCGTCTACACATCAAATGAATGTAAATGCGACACTTCCTTGCTAGGAAATAGCGTCTGCAGATGTCTACCTATCGTAGCAATAGAGTTCTAGTACTTCTTAGAACGCGATATCGCATCTCATTTCTATGTTTCATGGTAAGGTATAACATGATTTGCGAAGTGTCATGTATTCCTCGTCTACACTTCAAATGAATGTGAATGCGATACTTCCTCGCTAGCAAATAGCGTCTGCAGATGTCTAGGTATCGTAGCAATAGAGTTCTAATGCTTCTTAAAACGCGATATCGCATCTCATTTCTATGTTTCATGGTAAGATATAATATGATTTGCCAAGTGTTATGTATTCCTCGTCTACACTTCAATTGAATGTAAATGCGACACTTCCTTGCAAGGAAATAGCGTTTGCAGATGTCTACGTATCGTAGCAATAGGGTTCTTATGACTCTTAAAACGCGATATCGCATCTCATTTGTATGTTTCATGGTAAGGTATAACATGATTTGCGAAGTGTCATGTATTCCTCGTCTACACTTCAAATGAATGTGAATATGATACTTCCTCGCTAGGAAATAGCGTCTGCAGATGTCTAGGTATCGTAGCAATAGAGTTCTAATGCTTCTTAAAACGCGATATCGCATCTCATTTCTATGTTTCATGGTAAGATATAATATGATTTGCGAAGTGTCATGTATTCCTCGTCTACACTTCAAATGAATGTAAATGCGACACTTCCTTGCAAGGAAATAGCGTTTGCAGATGTCTCCGTATCGTAGCAATAGTGTTCTAATGCTTCTTAAAACGCGATATCGCATCTCATTTCTATGTTTCATCGTAAGATATAATATGATTTGCGAAGTGTTATGTATTCCTCGTCTACACATCAAATGAATGTAAATGCGACACTTCCTTGCTAGGAAATAGCGTCTGCAGATGTCTACCTATCGTAGCAATAGAGTTCTAGTACTTCTTAGAACGCGATATCGCATCTCATTTCTATGTTTCATGGTAAGGTATAACATGATTTGCGAAGTGTCATGTATTCCTCGTCTACACTTCAAATGAATGTGAATATGATACTTCCTCGCTAGGAAATAGCGTCTGCAGATGTCTAGGTATCGTAGCAATAGAGTTCTAATGCTTCCTAAAACGCGATATCGCATCTCATTTCTATGTTTCATGGTAAGATATAAAATGATTTGCGAAGTGTTATGTATTCCTCGTCTACACTTCAAATGAATGTAAATGCGACACTTCCTTGCTAGGAAATAGCGACTGCAGATGTCTAGGTATCGTAGTAATAGAGTTCTAATGCTTCTTAAAACGAGATATTGCATCTCATATCTATGTTTCATGATAAGATATAATATTCATTGTGAAGTGTTATGCATTCCTCGTCTACACTTCAAATGAATGTAAATGCGACACTTCCTTGCAAGGAAATAGCGTTTGCAGATGTCTACGTATCGTAGCAATAGAGTTCTTATGATTCTTAAAACGCGATATCGCATCTCATTTCTATGTTTCATGGTAAGATATAATATGATTTGCGAAGTGTTATGTATTCCTCGTCTACACATCAACTGAATGTAAATGCGACACTTCCTTGCAAGGAAATAGCGTTTGCAAATGTCTACCTATCGTAGCAATAGTGTTCTAATGCTTCTTAAAACGCGATATCGCATCTCATTTCTATGTTTCATGATAAGATATAATATGATTTGCGAAGTGTCATGTATTCCTCGTCTACACTTCAAATGAATGTAAATGCGACACTTCCTTGCAAGGAAATAGCGTTTGCAGATGTCTCCGTATCGTAGCAATAGTGTTCTAATGCTTCTTAAAACGCGATATCGCATCTCATTTCTATGTTTCATCGTAAGATATAATATGATTTGCGAAGTGTTATGTATTCCTCGTCTACACATCAAATGAATGTAAATGCGACACTTCCTTGCTAGGAAATAGCGTCTGCAGATGTCTACCTATCGTAGCAATAGAGTTCTAGTACTTCTTAGAACGCGATATCGCATCTCATTTCTATGTTTCATGGTAAGGTATAACATGATTTGCGAAGTGTCATGTATTCCTCGTCTACACTTCAAATGAATGTGAATGCGATACTTCCTCGCTAGCAAATAGCGTCTGCAGATGTCTAGGTATCGTAGCAATAGAGTTCTAATGCTTCTTAAAACGCGATATCGCATCTCATTTCTATGTTTCATGGTAAGATATAATATGATTTGCCAAGTGTTATGTATTCCTCGTCTACACTTCAATTGAATGTAAATGCGACACTTCCTTGCAAGGAAATAGCGTTTGCAGATGTCGGCGTATCGTAGCAATAGGGTTCTTATGATTCTTAAAACGCGATATCGCATCTCATTTCTATGTTTCATGGTAAGGTATAACATGATTTGCGAAGTGTCATGTATTCCTCGTCTGCACTTCAAATGAATGTGAATATGATACTTCCTCGCTAGGAAATAGCGTCTGCAGATGTCTAGGTATCGTAGCAATAGAGTTCTAATGCTTCCTAAAACGCGATATCGCATCTCATTTCTATGTTTCATGGTAAGATATAAAATAATTTGCGAAGTGTTATGTATTCCTCGTCTACACTTCAAATGAATGTAAATGCGACACTTCCTTGCTAGGAAATAGCGTCTGCAGATGTCTAGGTATCGTAGCAATAGAGTTCTAATGCTTCTTAAAACGAGATATTGCATCTCATATCTATGTTTCATGATAAGATATAATATTCATTGTGAAGTGTTATGCATTCCTCGTCTACACTTCAAATGAATGTAAATGCGACACTTCCTTGCAAGGAAATAGCGTTTGCAGATGTCTACGTATCGTAGCAATAGAGTTCTTATGATTCTTAAAACGCGATATCGCATCTCATTTCTATGTTTCATGGTAAGATATAATATGATTTGCGAAGTGTTATGTATTCCTCGTCTACACATCAACTGAATGTAAATGCGACACTTCCTTGCAAGGAAATAGCGTTTGCAAATGTCTACCTATCGTAGCAATAGTGTTCTAATGCTTCTTAAAACGCGATATCGCATCTCATTTCTATGTTTCATGATAAGATATAATATGATTTGCGAAGTGTCATGTATTCCTCGTCTACACTTCAAATGAATGTAAATGCGACACTTCCTTGCAAGGAAATAGCGTTTGCAGATGTCTCCGTATCGTAGCAATAGTGTTCTAATGCTTCTTAAAACGCGATATCGCATCTCATTTCTATGTTTCATCGTAAGATATAATATGATTTGCGAAGTGTTATGTATTCCTCGTCTACACATCAAATGAATGTAAATGCGACACTTCCTTGCTAGGAAATAGCGTCTGCAGATGTCTACCTATCGTAGCAATAGAGTTCTAGTACTTCTTAGAACGCGATATCGCATCTCATTTCTATGTTTCATGGTAAGGTATAACATGATTTGCGAAGTGTCATGTATTCCTCGTCTACACTTCAAATGAATGTGAATGCGATACTTCCTCGCTAGCAAATAGCGTCTGCAGATGTCTAGGTATCGTAGCAATAGAGTTCTAATGCTTCTTAAAACGCGACATCGCATCTCATTTCTATGTTTCATGGTAAGATATAATATGATTTGCCAAGTGTTATGTATTCCTCGTCTACACTTCAATTGAATGTAAATGCGACACTTCCTTGCAAGGAAATAGCGTTTGCAGATGTCTACGTATCGTAGCAATAGGGTTCTTATGATTCTTAAAACGCGATATCGCATCTCATTTCTATGTTTCATGGTAAGGTATAACATGATTTGCGAAGTGTCATGTATTCCTCGTCTACACTTCAAATGAATGTGAATATGATACTTCCTCGCTAGGAAATAGCGTCTGCAGATGTCTAGGTATCGTAGCAATAGAGTTCTAATGCTTCTTAAAACGCGATATCGCATCTCATTTCTATGTTTCATGGTAAGATATAATATGATTTGCGAAGTGTCATGTATTCCTCGTCTACACTTCAAATGAATGTAAATGCGACACTTCCTTGCAAGGAAATAGCGTTTGCAGATGTCTCCGTATCGTAGCAATAGTGTTCTAATGCTTCTTAAAACGCGATATCGCATCTCATTTCTATGTTTCATCGTAAGATATAATATGATTTGCGAAGTGTTATGTATTCCTCGTCTACACATCAAATGAATGTAAATGCGACACTTCCTTGCTAGGAAATAGCGTCTGCAGATGTCTACCTATCGTAGCAATAGAGTTCTAGTACTTCTTAGAACGCGATATCGCATCTCATTTCTATGTTTCATGGTAAGGTATAACATGATTTGCGAAGTGTCATGTATTCCTCGTCTACACTTCAAATGAATGTGAATATGATACTTCCTCGCTAGGAAATAGCGTCTGCAGATGTCTAGGTATCGTAGCAATAGAGTTCTAATGCTTCCTAAAACGCGATATCGCATCTCATTTCTATGTTTCATGGTAAGATATAAAATGATTTGCGAAGTGTTATGTATTCCTCGTCTACACTTCAAATGAATGTAAATGCGACACTTCCTTGCTAGGAAATAGCGACTGCAGATGTCTAGGTATCGTAGTAATAGAGTTCTAATGCTTCTTAAAACGAGATATTGCATCTCATATCTATGTTTCATGATAAGATATAATATTCATTGTGAAGTGTTATGCATTCCTCGTCTACACTTCAAATGAATGTAAATGCGACACTTCCTTGCAAGGAAATAGCGTTTGCAGATGTCTACGTATCGTAGCAATAGAGTTCTTATGATTCTTAAAACGCGATATCGCATCTCATTTCTATGTTTCATGGTAAGATATAATATGATTTGCGAAGTGTTATGTATTCCTCGTCTACACATCAACTGAATGTAAATGCGACACTTCCTTGCAAGGAAATAGCGTTTGCAAATGTCTACCTATCGTAGCAATAGTGTTCTAATGCTTCTTAAAACGCGATATCGCATCTCATTTCTATGTTTCATGATAAGATATAATATGATTTGCGAAGTGTCATGTATTCCTCGTCTACACTTCAAATGAATGTAAATGCGACACTTCCTTGCAAGGAAATAGCGTTTGCAGATGTCTCCGTATCGTAGCAATAGTGTTCTAATGCTTCTTAAAACGCGATATCGCATCTCATTTCTATGTTTCATCGTAAGATATAATATGATTTGCGAAGTGTTATGTATTCCTCGTCTACACATCAAATGAATGTAAATGCGACACTTCCTTGCTAGGAAATAGCGTCTGCAGATGTCTACCTATCGTAGCAATAGAGTTCTAGTACTTCTTAGAACGCGATATCGCATCTCATTTCTATGTTTCATGGTAAGGTATAACATGATTTGCGAAGTGTCATGTATTCCTCGTCTACACTTCAAATGAATGTGAATGCGATACTTCCTCGCTAGCAAATAGCGTCTGCAGATGTCTAGGTATCGTAGCAATAGAGTTCTAATGCTTCTTAAAACGCGATATCGCATCTCATTTCTATGTTTCATGGTAAGATATAATATGATTTGCCAAGTGTTATGTATTCCTCGTCTACACTTCAATTGAATGTAAATGCGACACTTCCTTGCAAGGAAATAGCGTTTGCAGATGTCTGCGTATCGTAGCAATAGGGTTCTTATGATTCTTAAAACGCGATATCGCATCTCATTTCTATGTTTCATGGTAAGGTATAACATGATTTGCGAAGTGTCATGTATTCCTCGTCTGCACTTCAAATGAATGTGAATATGATACTTCCTCGCTAGGAAATAGCGTCTGCAGATGTCTAGGTATCGTAGCAATAGAGTTCTAATGCTTCCTAAAACGCGATATCGCATCTCATTTCTATGTTTCATGGTAAGATATAAAATAATTTGCGAAGTGTTGTGTATTCCTCGTCTACACTTCAAATGAATGTAAATGCGACACTTCCTTGCTAGGAAATAGCGTCTGCAGATGTCTAGGTATCGTAGCAATAGAGTTCTAATGCTTCTTAAAACGAGATATTGCATCTCATATCTATGTTTCATGATAAGATATAATATTCATTGTGAAGTGTTATGTATTCCTCGTCTACACTTCAAATGAATGTAAATGCGACACTTCTTTGCAAGGAAATAGCGTTTGCAGATGTCTACGTATCGTAGCAATAGAGTTCCTATGATTCTTAAAACGCGATATCGCATCTCATTTCTATGTTTCATGACAAGATATAATATGATTTGCGAAGTGTTATGTTTTCCTCGTCTACACTTCAAATGAATGTGAATGCGACACTTTCTCGCTAGGAAATAGCGTTTGCAGATGCCTACGTATCGTAGCAATAGATTTCTAATGCATCTTAAAACGCGAGATCGCATCCCATTTCTATGTCTCATGGTAAGATATAAAATGATTTGCGAAGTGTTATGTATTCCTCGTCTACACTTCAAATGAATGTAAATGCGACACTTCCTTGCTAGGAAATAGCGTCTGCAGATGTCTAGGTATCGTAGCAATAGAGTTCTAATGCTTCTTAAAACGAGATATTGCATCTCATATCTATGTTTCATGATAAGATATAATATTCATTGTGAAGTGTTATGCATTCCTCGTCTACACTTCAAATGAATGTAAATGCGACACTTCCTTGCAAGGAAATAGCGTTTGCAGATGTCTACGTATCGTAGCAATAGAGTTCTTATGATTCTTAAAACGCGATATCGCATCTCATTTCTATGTTTCATGGTAAGATATAATATGATTTGCGAAGTGTTATGTATTCCTCGTCTACACATCAACTGAATGTAAATGCGACACTTCCTTGCAAGGAAATAGCGTTTGCAAATGTCTACCTATCGTAGCAATAGTGTTCTAATGCTTCTTAAAACGCGATATCGCATCTCATTTCTATGTTTCATGATAAGATATAATATGATTTGCGAAGTGTCATGTATTCCTCGTCTACACTTCAAATGAATGTAAATGCGACACTTCCTTGCAAGGAAATAGCGTTTGCAGATGTCTCCGTATCGTAGCAATAGTGTTCTAATGCTTCTTAAAACGCGATATCGCATCTCATTTCTATGTTTCATCGTAAGATATAATATGATTTGCGAAGTGTTATGTATTCCTCGTCTACACATCAAATGAATGTAAATGCGACACTTCCTTGCTAGGAAATAGCGTCTGCAGATGTCTACCTATCGTAGCAATAGAGTTCTAGTACTTCTTAGAACGCGATATCGCATCTCATTTCTATGTTTCATGGTAAGGTATAACATGATTTGCGAAGTGTCATGTATTCCTCGTCTACACTTCAAATGAATGTGAATGCGATACTTCCTCGCTAGCAAATAGCGTCTGCAGATGTCTAGGTATCGTAGCAATAGAGTTCTAATGCTTCTTAAAACGCGATATCGCATCTCATTTCTATGTTTCATGGTAAGATATAATATGATTTGCCAAGTGTTATGTATTCCTCGTCTACACTTCAATTGAATGTAAATGCGACACTTCCTTGCAAGGAAATAGCGTTTGCAGATGTCTGCGTATCGTAGCAATAGGGTTCTTATGATTCTTAAAACGCGATATCGCATCTCATTTCTATGTTTCATGGTAAGGTATAACATGATTTGCGAAGTGTCATGTATTCCTCGTCTGCACTTCAAATGAATGTGAATATGATACTTCCTCGCTAGGAAATAGCGTCTGCAGATGTCTAGGTATCGTAGCAATAGAGTTCTAATGCTTCCTAAAACGCGATATCGCATCTCATTTCTATGTTTCATGGTAAGATATAAAATAATTTGCGAAGTGTTATGTATTCCTCGTCTACACTTCAAATGAATGTAAATGCGACACTTCCTTGCTAGGAAATAGCGTCTGCAGATGTCTAGGTATCGTAGCAATAGAGTTCTAATGCTTCTTAAAACGAGATATTGCATCTCATATCTATGTTTCATGATAAGATATAATATTCATTGTGAAGTGTTATGCATTCCTCGTCTACACTTCAAATGAATGTAAATGCGACACTTCCTTGCAAGGAAATAGCGTTTGCAGATGTCTACGTATCGTAGCAATAGAGTTCTTATGATTCTTAAAACGCGATATCGCATCTCATTTCTATGTTTCATGGTAAGATATAATATGATTTGCGAAGTGTTATGTATTCCTCGTCTACACATCAACTGAATGTAAATGCGACACTTCCTTGCAAGGAAATAGCGTTTGCAAATGTCTACCTATCGTAGCAATAGTGTTCTAATGCTTCTTAAAACGCGATATCGCATCTCATTTCTATGTTTCATGATAAGATATAATATGATTTGCGAAGTGTCATGTATTCCTCGTCTACACTTCAAATGAATGTAAATGCGACACTTCCTTGCAAGGAAATAGCGTTTGCAGATGTCTCCGTATCGTAGCAATAGTGTTCTAATGCTTCTTAAAACGCGATATCGCATCTCATTTCTATGTTTCATCGTAAGATATAATATGATTTGCGAAGTGTTATGTATTCCTCGTCTACACATCAAATGAATGTAAATGCGACACTTCCTTGCTAGGAAATAGCGTCTGCAGATGTCTACCTATCGTAGCAATAGAGTTCTAGTACTTCTTAGAACGCGATATCGCATCTCATTTCTATGTTTCATGGTAAGGTATAACATGATTTGCGAAGTGTCATGTATTCCTCGTCTACACTTCAAATGAATGTGAATGCGATACTTCCTCGCTAGCAAATAGCGTCTGCAGATGTCTAGGTATCGTAGCAATAGAGTTCTAATGCTTCTTAAAACGCGACATCGCATCTCATTTCTATGTTTCATGGTAAGATATAATATGATTTGCCAAGTGTTATGTATTCCTCGTCTACACTTCAATTGAATGTAAATGCGACACTTCCTTGCAAGGAAATAGCGTTTGCAGATGTCTACGTATCGTAGCAATAGGGTTCTTATGATTCTTAAAACGCGATATCGCATCTCATTTCTATGTTTCATGGTAAGGTATAACATGATTTGCGAAGTGTCATGTATTCCTCGTCTACACTTCAAATGAATGTGAATATGATACTTCCTCGCTAGGAAATAGCGTCTGCAGATGTCTAGGTATCGTAGCAATAGAGTTCTAATGCTTCTTAAAACGCGATATCGCATCTCATTTCTATGTTTCATGGTAAGATATAATATGATTTGCGAAGTGTCATGTATTCCTCGTCTACACTTCAAATGAATGTAAATGCGACACTTCCTTGCAAGGAAATAGCGTTTGCAGATGTCTCCGTATCGTAGCAATAGTGTTCTAATGCTTCTTAAAACGCGATATCGCATCTCATTTCTATGTTTCATCGTAAGATATAATATGATTTGCGAAGTGTTATGTATTCCTCGTCTACACATCAAATGAATGTAAATGCGACACTTCCTTGCTAGGAAATAGCGTCTGCAGATGTCTACCTATCGTAGCAATAGAGTTCTAGTACTTCTTAGAACGCGATATCGCATCTCATTTCTATGTTTCATGGTAAGGTATAACATGATTTGCGAAGTGTCATGTATTCCTCGTCTACACTTCAAATGAATGTGAATATGATACTTCCTCGCTAGGAAATAGCGTCTGCAGATGTCTAGGTATCGTAGCAATAGAGTTCTAATGCTTCCTAAAACGCGATATCGCATCTCATTTCTATGTTTCATGGTAAGATATAAAATGATTTGCGAAGTGTTATGTATTCCTCGTCTACACTTCAAATGAATGTAAATGCGACACTTCCTTGCTAGGAAATAGCGACTGCAGATGTCTAGGTATCGTAGTAATAGAGTTCTAATGCTTCTTAAAACGAGATATTGCATCTCATATCTATGTTTCATGATAAGATATAATATTCATTGTGAAGTGTTATGCATTCCTCGTCTACACTTCAAATGAATGTAAATGCGACACTTCCTTGCAAGGAAATAGCGTTTGCAGATGTCTACGTATCGTAGCAATAGAGTTCTTATGATTCTTAAAACGCGATATCGCATCTCATTTCTATGTTTCATGGTAAGATATAATATGATTTGCGAAGTGTTATGTATTCCTCGTCTACACATCAACTGAATGTAAATGCGACACTTCCTTGCAAGGAAATAGCGTTTGCAAATGTCTACCTATCGTAGCAATAGTGTTCTAATGCTTCTTAAAACGCGATATCGCATCTCATTTCTATGTTTCATGATAAGATATAATATGATTTGCGAAGTGTCATGTATTCCTCGTCTACACTTCAAATGAATGTAAATGCGACACTTCCTTGCAAGGAAATAGCGTTTGCAGATGTCTCCGTATCGTAGCAATAGTGTTCTAATGCTTCTTAAAACGCGATATCGCATCTCATTTCTATGTTTCATCGTAAGATATAATATGATTTGCGAAGTGTTATGTATTCCTCGTCTACACATCAAATGAATGTAAATGCGACACTTCCTTGCTAGGAAATAGCGTCTGCAGATGTCTACCTATCGTAGCAATAGAGTTCTAGTACTTCTTAGAACGCGATATCGCATCTCATTTCTATGTTTCATGGTAAGGTATAACATGATTTGCGAAGTGTCATGTATTCCTCGTCTACACTTCAAATGAATGTGAATGCGATACTTCCTCGCTAGCAAATAGCGTCTGCAGATGTCTAGGTATCGTAGCAATAGAGTTCTAATGCTTCTTAAAACGCGATATCGCATCTCATTTCTATGTTTCATGGTAAGATATAATATGATTTGCCAAGTGTTATGTATTCCTCGTCTACACTTCAATTGAATGTAAATGCGACACTTCCTTGCAAGGAAATAGCGTTTGCAGATGTCTGCGTATCGTAGCAATAGGGTTCTTATGATTCTTAAAACGCGATATCGCATCTCATTTCTATGTTTCATGGTAAGGTATAACATGATTTGCGAAGTGTCATGTATTCCTCGTCTGCACTTCAAATGAATGTGAATATGATACTTCCTCGCTAGGAAATAGCGTCTGCAGATGTCTAGGTATCGTAGCAATAGAGTTCTAATGCTTCCTAAAACGCGATATCGCATCTCATTTCTATGTTTCATGGTAAGATATAAAATAATTTGCGAAGTGTTGTGTATTCCTCGTCTACACTTCAAATGAATGTAAATGCGACACTTCCTTGCTAGGAAATAGCGTCTGCAGATGTCTAGGTATCGTAGCAATAGAGTTCTAATGCTTCTTAAAACGAGATATTGCATCTCATATCTATGTTTCATGATAAGATATAATATTCATTGTGAAGTGTTATGTATTCCTCGTCTACACTTCAAATGAATGTAAATGCGACACTTCTTTGCAAGGAAATAGCGTTTGCAGATGTCTACGTATCGTAGCAATAGAGTTCCTATGATTCTTAAAACGCGATATCGCATCTCATTTCTATGTTTCATGACAAGATATAATATGATTTGCGAAGTGTTATGTTTTCCTCGTCTACACTTCAAATGAATGTGAATGCGACACTTTCTCGCTAGGAAATAGCGTTTGCAGATGCCTACGTATCGTAGCAATAGATTTCTAATGCATCTTAAAACGCGAGATCGCATCCCATTTCTATGTCTCATGGTAAGATATAAAATGATTTGCGAAGTGTTATGTATTCCTCGTCTACACTTCAAATGAATGTAAATGCGACACTTCCTTGCTAGGAAATAGCGTCTGCAGATGTCTAGGTATCGTAGCAATAGAGTTCTAATGCTTCTTAAAACGAGATATTGCATCTCATATCTATGTTTCATGATAAGATATAATATTCATTGTGAAGTGTTATGCATTCCTCGTCTACACTTCAAATGAATGTAAATGCGACACTTCCTTGCAAGGAAATAGCGTTTGCAGATGTCTACGTATCGTAGCAATAGAGTTCTTATGATTCTTAAAACGCGATATCGCATCTCATTTCTATGTTTCATGGTAAGATATAATATGATTTGCGAAGTGTTATGTATTCCTCGTCTACACATCAACTGAATGTAAATGCGACACTTCCTTGCAAGGAAATAGCGTTTGCAAATGTCTACCTATCGTAGCAATAGTGTTCTAATGCTTCTTAAAACGCGATATCGCATCTCATTTCTATGTTTCATGATAAGATATAATATGATTTGCGAAGTGTCATGTATTCCTCGTCTACACTTCAAATGAATGTAAATGCGACACTTCCTTGCAAGGAAATAGCGTTTGCAGATGTCTCCGTATCGTAGCAATAGTGTTCTAATGCTTCTTAAAACGCGATATCGCATCTCATTTCTATGTTTCATCGTAAGATATAATATGATTTGCGAAGTGTTATGTATTCCTCGTCTACACATCAAATGAATGTAAATGCGACACTTCCTTGCTAGGAAATAGCGTCTGCAGATGTCTACTGTCACGTCACGGGTCCGGAAAATTGCAGGATTAACCGCGGGTAACACGTAGCCGATACTCCGAAAGTTCCGCACGATTGCGGTGGAC